>NW_026652280.1:20995882-21390156 GCF_009828535.3 Hylobates moloch | reverse complement strand
TAAGAGAGTGAATGTATAACAAGATGATAGTTAGTACTGTTGAGGATGGTACTGGCATAACTAGTTCTTTATCTGGAGAGGGGGTTGGGGGAACAGCACAGACCTCTATCTTATATCATAATCAGTAGTAAATTCCAGAATCTTCAAACACTTAAATGTAAACAAGCAATTCAACTTTTACAAGAAAATATAAGAACCTATTTTATATAATCTTGGAGAGAGGGAGAATGTTTAAGCAAAATTGGATATGCACAAGCTATAAAAAGAGACACACTTTGAACATATATTTTATTTTTATTTGTTTATTTTTTGAGACAGTCTCACTCTGTCAGGCTGGAGTGCAGTGGCACTATCAGGGCTCACTGCAGCCTTGACCTCCCAGACTCAGGTGATTCTCCCACCTCAGCCTCCCATGTAGCTGAGACTACAGGCAAGACCCGCTGTATTAGTTCTCATTACTGCTAATAAAGACATACCTGAGACTGGGCAATTTAGAAAGGAAAGAGGTTTCACAGTTTCACATGGCTGGGGAGGACTCACAATCATGGGTGAAGGTGAATGAGGAGCAAAGTCCCATCTTACGTGGTGGCAGGCAACAGAATGTGTGCAGGGGAACTCCCCTTTATAACCATCAGATCACATGAGATGTATTCACTATCATGAGAACAGCATGGGAAAAACCTGCGTCTGTGATTCAGTTACCTCCCACCGGGTCCCTCCCACGACATGTGGGGATTATTACAGTTCAGGGTGAGACTTGCGTGGGGACACAGGGCTAAACCATATCAGCTACCATGCCTCGCTAATTTTTTGTGAAGACGAGGTTTCACGATATTGCTCAGGCTGGTCTTGAACTCCTGTTCTCAAGTGATCTGCCCACCTCAGCCTCCCAAAGTGCTGGAATTAACAGGCATGAGCCACCACGCCTAGCCTGAATATATATTTTAATATATTTTTAAACTTTTCTGGGGCAAAAGATACGTGATTAAGTCATAGATCAAGGAGGGATATTTGAAACAGACATGGGGTTACTATCTATAACAAAAAACTTACAAATTGTTAAGAAAACCACAGAGGAAAAATGGACAAAGAATGTTAATATGGAATCCACAGAAAACAAATGCAGACAGCCAGCAAACCTATGAAAAATAGTTCATTTTTGCTAGGGAAATGCAGATTAAAACAACGAGACATTACTTTAAACCCATCAGATTGGTAAAAATAGAGAAAAATAACACTTTTTGATAGCAAGGCTGTAATAGAAGTGGTAAGTGGTATTATTTCTCATAATACTGATGGAAATGTGAATTATGGCCTTATTTGAAAAGCAGATGGGCAATGTATATTAAAATAAAAAACTATTATACCTTTCTTCTAAGCAACCTTTGTCCTTGGTTATCTGTCTTTTAGAAATACAAGTGTGTGCAAAGTCATATGTATAAGGATGTTTATTGTACCAGTATAGTGGCAAAATACTGAAACTATGAAAACCCATCAGTTGAAAAATGGCCAATTTATGGACTATTTGTACCATGTAATATTATGAGAGAACTAGAGCTGTATGAGTTGGCTTTGGAGGAGTTTCTATGAGAACTTGATGAATGAGAAGCAATGTGTAGAAAAGTGTATACTATCCAGTTGTAAAAGACACATTCCTCCTGTGCCCATATGTGTGAGTGTGGAGAACAAGATGAAAATGTTCATTCTGTATGTTAAGCAGGGAGTGGGGTGGAGGTTAATGTGGAATGGTGGGAGAGTGGGGTGGCCGGGATTTCCAAGTCACCCACCAGTGATGAGTGTTAACCACATCCCATTTTTTTCCTATGAAGGAAGCTGCAATGCTGTGGTTTGAGGTTAAACATGCTGGCTCCTTCACTTAGGTCTTGATTTGGTTTTTGTTGTTGTTGTTTTTTTAATTCTAGTCTGTTCTCGTTTTGCTGCGCTGATATCCTCTTAGATTTTACGAGCATATTAATTGTGCGTATTTAACATTCTTCTTTGGTTTATTCTGAGACCCCGTTTGCCTGCCCCTTTGGCATCATTGGCGGTTCTTGGTGGTCTACTGGTCTTCCTGTTTGTGCCTCCCAGTTGCCCTTTTTTCACTGGAATGTGCCAGGTTAAAGCAATATGTAGGGCCCGGTGGAATGGGCCAGGAGGTGGCCTTTCAGGTGTGGCTCCTGCATGACCCTACTTGCTCTCTTGAGCTGCCTGCACTTCAGTCTTAGGACCACATTCCTGCTTTGGCCTACATGAAGTGCAAGGTAGCAATGGGAAAAGCAGAGAGGAAATGAAGCTTCCTGATAAATCACCTGATCGCTGCCCCAGGGTTAGTCACTCTAGCCCCTTGGATCTCTTGACTCCATCTCTTGACTTGTTTCTTTTGAATTTCCAGCATCTGGAGAATACTACTTGTACAGCAGCAGTCCCCTGGTTTTGTTTTTCTTTCAACCCAAGCCCATCCCATATCTGTTCATTTGACGATACTGTGTCTTATTTTCCCAAGATTCTTATGACTGTGATATTTAGTCTGAATCAGAGAAAGAGAGAGATAGAAATGTACACTCAGAGGGCCACTTGGATGGAAACTTCTGTTGATCTCTCCAAGCCTTAGTGGGATCATCTGTAGAGCAGGGATAATAACAGTGCCTATCTGTTACTGTTAGGGTTACTGCAAAGATTAAAATAGGTGGTGCTCTTAAACGACTTAGAACAGTGCTGTCATATAGTAAGGATTCCATAAACATTAGCTGCTCTGGTTTTTTTGTTTTGTGTGTGTGTGTGTGTGTGTGTGTGTGTGTTTTGTTGTTGTTGTTTTAAACGGGATCATGCTGGAAATACTAGATTGCAACAGAGCTTTGGGGTTTTTTCTCTAATTAATAGATCTAGGATGTTTTCTGAGGCTTGTCGTGTTTTTAAAACTCTGTGGTATTTCTTTTTATTTCTTTCTTTCTTTTTTTTTTTTTCTTGTTGAGACAGAGTCTCACTCTGTCACCCAGGCTGAAGTGCAGTGGTGCCATCTCAGCTCACTGCAACCTCTGCCTCCCAGGTTCAAGTGATTCTCCTTCATCAGCCTCCCAAGTAGCTGGGACTATAGGCATGTACCACCAAGCCCAGCTAATTTTTGTAGTTTTAGTAGAGACAGGGTTTCACCATGTTGGCCAGGCTAGTCTTGAACTCTTGACCTCAAGTGATCCGTCTGCCTTGGCCTCCCAAAGTGCTAGGATTACAGGCATGAACCACCGCACCCAGCCTGGTGTTTCTTGATATGTCTATGTGTGAGGGTTTCTGTAGCTAAATTCCCATAGTTGAATTCCTGGATCAAAGGACAAGAACATTTACAATGTTCATAGACGTTGGGAAATTGCCTTCTGTAGTACTGCACTAGTTTCCACTGGCTGTAGTGGTTGATGAGAGCACCAGTTTTTCCCTAGTTCAATATTAACCCATTTTGTCAGTCTTTTCATCTTTGACATTATGGAAGGTAAAAGCATCTCATTTTATGTCTTCAATCAGTGAGGCCAAGTATCTCTTCGTGTATTTATATTTCCATTTTTATCCGGTGCCAACTCACATCCTTCTGTCAATTTTTCCTTTGACCTATTAATTTTTCATTGATAAGAATTCTTTGTAAAATGGGCAGTTTAACTCCCCATCTGTCATATGTTTTTTCTCATTTGATTTATTGTATATCTTGTATAGCACCTTTTAATTTTAACATTGTGTTTTTAAATGTCTTTTCTGTGTTGACTTGGAAAGCTAACAACTACTTACAGCATAATTTCCTTCTGTTAAAAACAAGAAGGGATTTTCCCACTCTAATTGTGAAGATTATACATTTTTCTAAGTCTGAAAAAAATAGAGGAAAAAACAGAAAAAACAACAGAAAGAACATCAGTCACTCTTAATATTTTGGCGTTGTCCTTTTAGTTGTCTTTTAGGAAAGAATGTATATTTATACTTAGCATCATAACATAGATATAGTCTATTTTGGTGATTTATTCCAATATGTAATATATAAGTTTCTGAATGTACAATATCCTATTTATCATATCTGTTAAGTTCGTTTCCAGTTTTTCATTTAAGAGAGAAAGATACTGGGAATATCTTTGTGCAAAACAAGAATTTTTTTTTTTTTTCAGTCGGATTCTGTTCCTATGATACCTCCCTGGAAATGGGATTCCTAAATCAAGGAATATTAGGATTTAAATACTTTTGGTATAGATTACCAATTTGCTTTCCTAAAGTGTGATACTAGTTTATGTTGCAATCAGCAAAGACTCACTGTGCTATCATCAGAAGAGAAGAAATCTGCCCTGAAGATTTGGGGGAGGAGTGTTCGTAGAGAGGCATGTGAAAGTGAGTTTGAGAGGTTTGAGAAGTAGCCAGGAGGTCAGTGGGGCTGGGGAAGGGAGAGAGTTCATGGGGGAGGGCTGGAGATGGAGGTAAAGGAGCCATGGCTCTTTAGGGCTGTGTGGGTGCCGCGGAATTTGCATTTCCTGCTTAAGGTTGTAGTAAGTCAGCCTGGAGAGTTGCAAGAAAGGAGTGGCTTGGTGTGATTTATTGTTGCAAGTGAGAGTGACCCAGAGGCCAGTTAGGAGGCTGTTACAGAGGCCTAAGTGAGAGCGGATGGTTTAAGCACCAAAATGGTCACATTCAGAATGGAGAGGAGGAGATGGTGGGGGATTAAATTTGGGGATGGAGCCCTTAGCATCTGTTGATTGGATGTGTAAGAGAGAAAGGGAAGAGCAGAACTGAGGAAATGTCTTCTTGAACTGGCTGGGGGCCACTGAGATGAGACAGATGCGCTGGGGAGCAGTGCCCAGGTGGAATCACTGCTCCTTTTAGGTCTAAGGCATCCCTTAGATCTCCAAGTGGAGGTGTGAAGATGATGGTAAACGAAAATGGAGCTTAAAAGAGGGGCCAGAGTCATTTGCATTTAGGTGGTCTTTACAGCCTAAGGAACTGGAAGATTTCACTAAGGTTGAGGTCTTTCTTTCCTGTGAAAATGTGATCAGGATCCTAAGTAACAGCCCTAAAAATTAAACATTAGGAATACAAGGTTTCATAAATTAGGAACTGTCTATAGCTGCCAGATTCTAAATGCTTTGAGGATATAAATCTTTGGGTCTTTTCAAATGCTTTGAGCAGAAGAGGTACATCGTATTGTGTTTACTGAATGGCATTTAAAGATGCAGGAGACCTTTCCCGCTTCTTGATGAAACAATTTGCCTTTCAGATGTTTCGTTATAGTGAGTTGATTGTAGGACCTTATGAAGCATGTAAACCACACATTTGTAAAGCATTGGAAGAAAAAGCTAACGTGAGTTAGGAGGGATTTAAGACCATGTGAGGAAATTCAAGCCTATGTTGTTATCACCAAACCTTGCCTGTGTTATGTAAAGATTTTTGCCTGTGTCATGTTATCTTTGTTTTGTTCAATTTATTCCTCCCCCTCCAAGTGTCCTAGTTTCTCCTCTACTGTAGCTGGTCTTGAACAAAAGAGAGAAACTTGGATCTCCTCCACCCTCAGCATCTGAATTCTTCTCATTTGGTTACTCACTGTGTTAAAATAAGTGGTATAGTACATTCTTAGCAGTTTGTTTATTTTTAATTTTATTTTTTATGGGGATAGGGTCTCGCTCTGTCACCCAGGAGTGTGGTGCCATGGTGCAATTGCAGCTCACTGCAGCATTATAACTCTTGGGCTCAAGCGATCCTCCTGTCTTAGCCCCCCGAGTAGCTGGTATTACAGGTCCGTGCCACCATGCCCAGCTAATCTTGGCAATTTTTAAATAACATTTTTTTCCGACTATAACAGATTTAGCTATTGGAAAAGATAAAACATAAAGCATTGATCTACCTGTGGAGCCAAATAGCCACAGGGATATAAATTGGTTACCATTTAATTTTATTTCCATCTATATTTGGCTATATTTATACTTATGTATATGGAAATAGTTTATGAATTTGGAATCACACTATGATATTTTTTAGAATGATGCTTTTTAAACTATTTTATGGTAAGCATTTTATGATAGCTTGTAATGTTATTTTTAAAAACATACTTTTCGAAGGCTGCAGAGTATGGATAAATTCATGATGACTTTTTAGAGGAAAATATCAAGATGATCTCACTAACAAATCCTAACATTAAAAACAAGAGCAAACAAAATACAAAAACTGAACCATCTTTGGAATACTATGAAATTCAGATTTTATGTTCTTAATAAAATCCTGTTTTGAATGAAATCAGTCTTCATGCTTTTCTTATTCCTTTTGGCTATGTTGTCTGCAGTTGAATTAACTTTTTATATACTTCCTTTGCTTTGCATTGAAACAAGCTGATCCATTGTGACCCTTTGTGGTATTTCATAAAACCACACCCTAAAAACCGCCCAGTCTTTTAAGCGTAGTCAACAGTATTGAGCAATTTTTTGGGTAATATTGTCGGAAGTGTTAGGTGCCATCCAACAATGGCTTATTGCTTACATTTAAGTGTAAGTAATATACAATTAAAGGAATGTTATGACTTTTTAACTTCATTTTGAAATTTGAGTTTAGAAAAAATTCCAAGGGAAATGAGCAAGAATGAAAGCATCCTCTCCTACTGCCAGACTTCTGGGAGACCCACCCCTGGTCTTCCCAGGTGTCTCTTCAGTGACCTTGTTGGTCGGTGAGGGCTGTGGAAAGTTCTAGGGAGGCTGCTCGTCCCTCCTCTCCTTTTGCTCATTGCATTCTGCTCAGATTATAAACCTGAAGTATCTGTCTTAAGACGCCAGCAGCTTTTTCTTCATCAAATCCAGACACATGGAATCCCCCACAACCAAGAATTACCCAGCCACAAAATGTCAGTAGTGGCCCGGTAAAAGAAAGCTGGTTTTAGACTTAGTCTCAGAAGCTGGCCATCTTCCATGGGTTATCCCGATATCTGCATCCTTTTCTCTTTTCACTATAGCCTGGTGATCATGGTGGCAGTTTTCATTTTGGGACACTGGTGAGGTTAGAATAGCTTCAGGCTTCCCTCAGTGAATAGTATTGTGGAGGCAGGGGTGGTAACACTGGGTTGGAGCTGGTGTAAGGGTTGAGTCCACTCTCTAGCCTCTGTCCCTCGATCATGGCGCTGCTTTGATTGGGCCCTAATTTTCTCCTCTAGACAAAGGGAATTGAACTAAGACTTCCAGCATTCCCTCCAGGCTTAACATTTTTTCATTTGGTGCTGATGGTCACTGACTATTTTCCAGTTACATTTTAATGCAAGTTTGGCAGAAGCTGATTTCTCTGGGTTAGGGAAAATGACATAGTTGGCAGGGAGGTGGATGTACACCATTTGTTTGATCAGTTTGCCTAGAATGGAGGTGGCAGAATTGGAGTTGGAAAGATCAAATGTAGCCTTTTTTTCCCTTCCAGAATGAGGTTTTTCTATGCATTTTTTTGCGGCAGAACCTCATGGGACAAGGCAAAAGTGAGCATACTCAAGTGAAGGGTATGGTTATGGGGGAATGGTTATTAGAAATGTCAATTGTCTCAATTTTTTAATATTAATTTTCAGAGGGAGACAATTGTGTAATTAGTGTTTTAATTGTTTGCCAGGGCTGTCATAACAAAGTAGCACAGACTGGGTGGCTCAACTACCACGAATTTGTTTTCTCAGGGCTCTGGATGTCCGGAGCCTGCGATGAAGCAGGGTTGGCTTCTTCTGCAGCCTCTCTTCTTGACTTGCAGATGGCTCCTCTGGGTCTTCCCAGGTCATCTGTGTACCTGTCTGTGTCCTAATCTCCTGTTCGTATAAGGGCACAATCATATTGGATTGGGACCCAACTACTAACCTCATTTTAACTTAATTACCTCTTTAAATACCCTCTCTCTAAATACAGTCACAATCTGAAGTATTAAAGACTTCAACGTAGGAATTTTGGGCAAATACAATTAAGCCCATCACAATCAGGTAACATTTGGTAGGATGTGTAGATGCTTTTTATCTTTAAAGGAATAGGCAAATCGTTAAAAATAAATAAATAAAAACTTGTTCAACTTGTTTAGGTACATTTTCTTATAGTATATTGTGGTTCTTATTTTTTTAACCTTCCAGCTAGTGTGTAAATTGGAAATATTGTAGCTTAATTTGATAGTTTTAGACATAATCAAAGATGATGGAAATCTGTTCTTAAATTTAGTCTATTCAGCAACTTGTGTATCCTCAACTGCTGAAGACTAAAAACTTGAGATGTTCCTCTTGTTTTAAGAATTTGACTGAAAATGGGCTGGGCACGATGGCTCATGCCTGTAATCCCAGCACTTTGGGAGGCCGAGATGGGTGGATCACTTGAGGCCAGGAGTTCCAGACCAGCCTTGGCAACATGGCAAAACCCTAAAAATACAAAAATTAGTGGAGCATGATGGCTCACACCTGTGGTCCCAGCTATTCAGGAGGCTGAGGCACAAGAATTGCTTGAACCCCAGAAGCAGAGACTGTAGTGAGATCGTGCCACTGGGTGACAGAGCGAGACCCTGTCTCAAAAAAAAAAAAAAAGACTGAGAATGGTTGACACTGTCCCCCTGTCTCCAGGAGGGTGAATGTTTCTAGTTGAACCCTGGTGCCCACTTGCTCCTCTAAGCCTTCAGCAGTCTTCCCAGCCTCAAGGGGTGATCCGTTCATCTTCCCCCCACCTCTGGAAATCCCAGCGTTTGAATGCTGGGGAGAACTGCAAGTCTAGTTTACAGGGTTTCTCAGCTGACATGCCAGGAACACTTCACGAGTGAGCATGCCACCAAATTTGAGTGCATATAGAAAGTCAGCTGTTTGCTACAACTGAGGACACTTCCTATTAGAGCCACATCTGCTGGGGTGGAGAGCTGTATGGGTTGGAGAATAGGGTGTGACTTCTTCCAGCAAGAGGAAAGAGAAGTAGCATAGTGCCCGTCGCAGGGAGAGAGCACATGTTTGACTTGCTCTTAGAATTTCCATAGAGTAAGTGTGGTCAGGTTGCCAGACTACCCCTCAAACGAGGACATGGTGCTGCTGGGTCCAAGGGTAGAGCTCCGCTGCCACCTTCAGGGCCCTGATTTACACCTAAGGGCACACAACTGGGATCTGAAAACTGGGATGCACAGTAGAAACTGTGGATTTACAGGGCGGGGCTGTCTCTCATCTGACTGTTGATTCTTTTTGGGACTGTAGTTTGTATCATAGTTATTTTTGTTCTTGCTTTTTTCCCCTCTTCAAGACAATAAGCTTTTGGAGGGCCAGGAAGTTGTGTTCCCATCTGCCGAGTGTGGGGCCTCGAAAGCCAGAACCTCAGAATGTAGAAGCTGAGTTAGTTTGTGGAAGGGTGAAGGGCTGACCTCTACTTTTGGAAATGCCAAAATCTCTGATCTGGCTTTAAATAAGCAAAACAGCCCCACCAGACATAGAGTCATCCACAAAACCTCATGACCTCTGTTATTGCCCATCCTGTGTGGTAAGCCCACTGAGAACTTCACTTGAAGATGCTGCAGGAACAACTGCAGGGAACCTGGAGATAAGGCCCCGGGTGATGATGTAAGCTAATTGCTGAGCTGGGTGGAGCTACTTAACCTTATGGTAGGGGGTGGAGCTTGACGCAACTCCCTTTTCCACCAACAAGCATTCCTTTCTACCTGTCATTGAAGTGAATCATCAGTATAAGTAGCGAGCTGGGCGCATTCCTTCTCAGTTGTGTTAAAACTTGCTGATATTCCCTCGGTATCAGCAGAGGTGTGTACGGACACTGCTTTAAAACTGGGAAGGAGGAAGACGAGGCCAGGGAGCCGGAGGGTCACCGAGGTAGATTTCCAGCACCGCTAGTCCAGCTGAACACTTTCCAGCCTTGTTTTTCATCAGCTTTGAGGAAAAGTATAGGTAAGAACAAAGACACCGCTGTATGTTTGCTATATGAATGCATAACATCTGTTCTTGGTGTGAGTTTGATGTTGGTTTAATACTGTTTTTATGTCAGCGGCATAGTTCTAGCACATACCAAGATTTTCCATTTTAAATGCTTTTTGGTGTTCACAGTTAGCTATAATTGGTCAATTTTACTCTCCGTACGCATAAAAAGAATGATAGGCAAAGAATGAGCCTTGAAAAGAATTGGGATCTGAATTCTGATCCCTTATTCTTTGCTTCTTATCTTTCTTGACTATTTAGAAAAATGTACAGCTTTTCTTCCAAAAACCAAAGCAATAATACTTTTATTTTTGAAAATAATGGAAAATAGAGACCGCTGAAGTTCTATGAATGCTGTTTTCTGTTTTAGAAATCATAGGTTGGGGAGGAAAGAATTGTGTTTTCCTTCCTGTTCTGTTTCGAGTCTCAGTATTTCTGACTTAGAAACCTCCTGGAGAAGAGGGAGATACCAGCTCTACTTGGTTTCAAGTGAAATACCATCTTAGGTCATAAAATAGTTTGCTTGGAGAATAATTCGTGGCTTGTATCTGAATTTTTGGTTGGTAGCAACAGAAATCTTTCTCTTCCTCAGTATGAGTAATTTGGCTTACATGATTTAGACTAAATTTTATTATATTTTTTGTTTGAGAAAACAAAAGTCAAAGCCCAGAACATATTCAACTAAGTTTTTCCCTCAGGTTTTCTATCATTTTCCCACCCTTCCTACTCATACATGTGAATATGCTGAATGATTAACACGTGATTTTTGTTTCTTTACTGTCTCATTTCATGGTGATTCATAAACTGTTAGTTAACTGGTTATAGTGTATCCATATGTTGGCAAAGCTTGAAATAAATTTGAGTGCAGGCCACACCTTCGTATCAATGAGCTGGGTTACTTTCGGTAAAGTATTTCTGATGTCATTAAGTGTTAAGATGGCTGGAATTCTAAAGACAATAAAAATGTATCAACAATATGAAATATCAAAGCCTACAGTCAAATCTGAGTTATTCTTTAGTGCTTATTTCATAGCTATTCTTTAATATTTATTCTTTAATACTTATTTCACGTTGAAAAATACTTTACACATGTTTGAATGAGATATTGCCAGTGAAAGAAACAAAAGGAAGCAAATAACTCTATAAGGGAAGAGGGATTTTAAAGTATGTTTATGCTGGCCCCAGGCTGGTGAGTGAGTTTCATTAGCAATGACCAGGAAGAGAAAGAATGACCACAGTGGTGGGTGCTGACCTTTTTTCTTTTAAACTTTTTTTAATGTCTGTAAGGAGTACGAGGTGAACTTTAATTCTTGTGGGAATCTAGTAAGATAATGGTGAAGTCAAGAAGAGAGGAAGAAATGCTTTTTATTTAGTTAAGAGGAAGTAAACATCTGTATTAGTTACAGATGTTATGCCTTAACCTTTTTCATTCCTATCGTTTTTATGAAAATTTGCCTTTTTAAATTAAATGAAGGTTTTTTGGAGTCCTATATTGCAACTAAATGTTGATTTAAAATGACACATTTGGGACATTTTCTTGGCACTGTGGAATATAATGAAAAGATATAAAATGAAGGCAGGTATGAAATTGTATGAATTCTGCTACTTCAGTATAGAAGTTTTATTCCAAAGTGGTTTGTTTGGTGGATGTGGTGATGGTGGGGGGCTCTATGTACTTAATTAAGGCAAGTGATGGGACAGGAGCTTTTGTGGTCTTGACGGTTCTGTTGGGATGGGAGGGTTATTTGGGATTTTTATGTTTCATTCCAGGCAATGTTTATTTTTTCAGCCTGTACTTCTTAGGGTTTTACCAAGTCAATTTTCATGTGAAGCCATTTTCATATCGTTTCTTTCACCTTGATGGAAATCTTTTCCTTCTTATATGCTTTGAGTTAAATATGATGTAATGTGCTAGTGACATAGACGGGGCTTTCCTTTCTACAGGTGGGCTTGAAGTGAGCCTGCCACTCGCTCACCTTGAATCACGGAGGTTTCAGAGGCAGTTGGCCTTCAGGGCAATGGCAGAAGCACGTGTTCTCAGCTGTTTTCTGAGTCTATCTTGACTGCGTTCCCAGTGGCCCAGAATTCCCCAAGGGTCACTCGACACACCCTCATCTACAGTATATATTTGTGCTTCCTCTGTGCCTGGCCAGGTTTTCTCAGTACCCAGGAGCACAGGTGGGCAGTGGGATGTGAGCAGGCGGTACCCAGATTCCCTCCCACAGGGGCCACAGGGAGCACTTGGGCGCTTCCTGCCGAGACCCCCCTGCCCTTCAGACTAAATGGAAACAGATCCAGGAGTCCAGTGGACTCAGTGGAGTTTCATAGAATACATGGAAAACGCACCGCTTTCAGTGATGTAAGCTGTCTTGTTCACTTCACGATTACTCATCTGGCCTGCAGCAGGCAAGAGGATCACATGCAATTATAAACAGCCTCCTCTGACTAAGGTCAGTGACTGGAAACCCTGTCACGTTATCAGAGGTCATTTGGTCATAGATTCTTGGGCAGAAGCCGTTGAGAGTCCTGGGGGTGTGATCTTTGAGCCTTTGCCAGTGCTGGGGTTTGACCCCTTTTAGCTCAATTAACTGAGTCCAGGAGTTTATTTTGCCTGAGATCTGCCATGCTAAGTTGACAGGCTTGAGACTGGAAGGAAGTCTCTAACTTCATTAGAGGAAATGGTGTGGCAGGCTTTAAGACATTTTGATATACTCCACTTTTTCTCTCTTGCCCTGTTTTGTTGAGGTTTTCAGGGCCATAATTATACCTGAGGTTAATCAGTGAGTGATCTATCTGAAAGGAATTTGTTCTCTTTGGGCACCGTCCTGTGTGGTATTATATTTGTGTTACTATTTAGCTTAACTCATTGAAAAGGCCATTTAAGTCACTTGTCCTGTTCATTACTTGAAAACAAGTTGTCTTCTCTTTATTCTTTTAGTCAGTTACCAAATATTTCCTAAGTGTGTCTTGTGCTAGACATTGAGGGGCACTCCTTCTCCCTTTCACTTGTCTGTTTTTGTTGAGCTACATTTTTCTTTAAGGCCGATTGTTCTCTTCTTCTTACTTTTGTTTTCACTTGATTTGTTTATTTATATTTAAATATGTACTTTAACAGTCTCGACGCATTGGTCTGAATGAGGACGGTGATCCGATTGGGAAAATGCCCCTTAATTTTGGTTTAAAAAAATTAATTTTCTTTAAATTATTTGTTTATTGATAGGGGCCACCCACACCAGGTGAGTGGTTTCACTGTGTGTATGGCAGAGGAATGCTCTGTGTCTGGAAAAAACAAGTAACTTAGCTTGAAATACTATGAAAGCTGAAGAGTACAAGTGTCAGAGAGAAAGGGGTATTGGGGGGGGAAGAGACTGAGAAGACAAGACACAGTCAGGGCCCTGTCACCCGTGTGGAACTGCAGGTCCCTGGAGAGATGATGCATTTATCCCTTTTTAGAGATATTGCCATTAAAATTTGATCTTGAGCATAACACAGAACTGAAAGCTTTGATGACAAAGCCAGCATCTCAGTTTAGCAATAACCAGGTTAGGGAAAAAAACCCAGAAACTCAACAGTGAGATTCAGCTCAGCAATGTGGGCGGGGAACCCATTGTCCCGCCTTGGGCAGGGAGCAGCCCCAGCCACTTCATCTGCCTGATCCTGGGTTTTATCCGCTTCACAATTAAATTTCCTTTTTGTTATGCTTGTGCACATCTATATTTGGCTTTGCTTCTTATTTTTGAAGAGAGGGGAGAAGTGTGGGCAAGGTAAAATACAGCTTGCAAGCTCCCAAATGGCAAATGCACCAGTTAGAGTCTAAGTGGCCTCCCAACCTTAAGGTGAAATTCATTTATTCAGCAAATATGTACCAAGCCCCTCAGGGACCACTGCTGGAGATACCAGTGCAAATAGAAGAGGCCAAGGGCACATTATTAGGTCCTGAGCCAGTGGCCTGCACAGCCATCTGTGACCACCTACCTCTCTGCTTGCAGGGAACTGCAGCCTGGTGGAGGAGACCCATAATAGCCAAGTCAACTGATAATAGAATTAGTAGTAGTGTTGGGGGACATAAAGAAATCAGGGTAAGGCCATCACAATTACATGGGTGGATGATCTTTTATAAAACAGCACAGTTTTGTTTTCTTCTGCCACGGTATCTCCTAACATTTTCCAGTGTGTCTATTTTTGGTTAATATGGAAGTTGTGGCTGACACTAGATTAGGGGTTAAAAGAAAAAAAGAAAACCAACTTTTAGAAATCTTTGAAAGTGACTTAAATATTTCCACTCATCAAAGACACTCAAGTCTCTTCTCATCTAATCAATATTGGAAACTAGGAATATCCACACCTATGGAATATCCTCAGAGAAAATTAATTATTCTGCCCTCTAAGAGGTATAGCAGTTTAGACATAGAAGTAAAGGCCTGAACTTGAGGCTGCACCATTGAAGGCAGAAGTGCCCTTTATCTCCCAGCTTTGTCGTTTGCCGAATGCAATTGTGTTAAATTAAGTGACCTCCAATAGCAGAGCTCTATGTTTTCTCCCCTGACCCCCAAGTCAAAATTGATTATAGTAACCCATCAAACCAGGCCTGGCAAATGATTTTTTGCAACTATAGGATAAATACTGAGGGGGAGGGACGAACATGAATGCATATGCAGAGCAACACAGTCATGAGACTGTTCTGTTACTTCCTAAATTTCTTAAAGTTAGCACCACTGAGAATAAAGCTGTCTTTTCTGAGCTTCTCAAGTGAGCAGGGGCATGAGTTCCTGTGCTGTGCCTGGGGACAGGGAAGGCTTTGGGACCTACTGTGGTCTTAAGTCTGAACAGTGCTAATAGCCTCGGCTCGCCAAGTGCTGGGCACTGTGCTAGAGGGTGTACAAACTTCTCATCTCATGAGGCCTCACTGCTACAGCTGATAGAGATGACATCCAGTTGTTTTTAGTTGCACATGGCAGAGCTAGAAAACAAACCAGGGTGTGTCAGACTCCAGAGCGCATGCGCCCTCTGTGATGCCGCTGTGTTACCCTAGATCAAGTCAACCAAGGCGTCCATTAAAAACAAAAAAAAAATCTGATCTTTGTCAAATATGCAATTGTTATATTTTTGTTAGAGTCTGCCTCTCCAGTGAGCGATATTAATTTCCTTCAAGCGGCTACTCACAGATTTCACAAAATCAGAAAGCTGCCTACCCTGCAGCCCGTATCTGCCTCCACATCCCCACATCAGTCCTCCTTGCTGTGCTTCTTGTCTCTTTAGTTTTTACTATCTTCTAACCCTGTGAACTTTAGTAATTTATTCTGGATTGTTTGCTACCTGTCTCTCCTTGGTAAAATGTAGGCTCCACAGAGGTAGAGCGTTTTGTCTGTTTTCTTCCCTGGCATATCTCAGGTGCCTAAAACAACCATGCCAGACATGTAGTGGTGCCAGTGACAATTTGTTGAATGAAGAAATGGGAGAAAAAAGCAGACCCCGGAGCCTTAGGAGGGTCTGTGTAAGGGAGTCTCCAGGCAGTCTTCCTGGGGATGTCCTGAAGGACCTCATGATACTGATTTTGGTCAGTGTGGAGGCTGTGGTTTCTTCTGAGCTGTCAGTACTTGGAGGTGAGTTGTCTGCAGGTCACCTCATCCCACCTTTATGCATTAGTAAAATGGAATTCGCTGAGTGGTTCTTAGGACTGTGTGGTCAGTCTAATTACCAGACGTCCCTGCATGCTCTGTCTAAGGGCTGGAGTCTGCTTTCCTTGCTTCTCTTCTAGAAAGAGGTCTGTCCACAAGGGATTAGCCTCGTGAAGTTCCTACTGTTGTTCATTGACCCAGTGAGTGTTTTACCCACTGTGGGTTTTTCCTACCTAATTGCCCCTCTGGTTTTCAGTGTTCAACATGCTGCAGCTACATGTTCTGCTGTGGTTTTACTTAGCTTAATCCTTTATTAATTGCCTCTTGTTCAAACTCCCTAAGAGCAGATTATCCTTCTCTTTCAGCTTCTGCTCCGTTGCTATTGAACCTTTTTTCAGTCGTGACATCAAAAAAATAACCAAGTGTGAGTCTGATAATAGCAAGTAAGGCTATTTTATTTCTATCCAATTTACCCCAAATTTGAGCAGTATTACACCTTAAAATGATAGAGCTGGCTCTTGCCCAGCATGTGAAAAGTGTATGCTTCATGATAGACAGATCTTTTGCAGTATCTGCTTACCATAAATCTCAAGATTTACCCTACCCCACTCCCGCCATTACCCCCATTTCCCATTTGCCTAACCTACCCTAGGGCCATCTCAGTGCCCTGTAAAGCAATCTTTGTTGCAGACCCACTGTGTGACTGGAATGTGATGCACACAAGTGACCAAGGCATGGCCCTGTTCTCAAGGAGCTTCCAGACCAATAGCAGAAATGGACACATAAGTAAACAACTGCACTACTGATAGGCTTCTGCCAACAGAAATGGAGCTTGAGGGCCAGGAAGCCTTCCCAGAGGGACTGGAGCTTGTTTTAACGTCATGTGCATGCCAGGTGGGGGCAGGACATTTCTAGCAGAGGAGAAAGCATTCTGTGCTCTGAGAACTAAAAGTCATAGTCACTCCACTTGGCGACATGTATAAGGCACATGGAATAGGGCCAGAGCTGGGCAGACCGTGTATGCCACAATAGTTCGTTGTAGGTTACAAAGAACCAGTGCAGAGTGGGTGAGGCATAGGCTATTTGATTAATAATTTGGCTGCATTGACAAGATACGGAAAAGGCGAGGTTGGGACTTTCCGTGAATTTTTTCCTCAAGGTGCTTAATCAGGTTGGGATGGCCGGAGGGGGCCCTCATTTGCTTGCCTGGTGCTCAAGCCTGAGGTCCTGGCCTTTAATAGTCAGGGAGATGTGTGTGGAGGCAGGGTGTGAGCCCCCTCCAAGGAAAGCTGCAGTCTGAAAAGAGGCCCAGGATGAGCGTTGGGGAGTATCCACATACAACTTGATATTCCTAAGGTCTCAGTTCTTTATGGGAGAGCCCATGCACTCTTCCACACTTGGAATTCTTTGCAAAGTGAGTGGTATTTGAGCTTCTTTAGAGTCTTGCTACTCCCACCAGCTGTACTGGCATCACCAGGGAGCTTGTTAGAAATGCAGGTTCTTGAGGCGCAGCTCACACCTACCCAATCAGACTACATTTTAACCAGATCCCAGGCAATCCCTGTGCACGTGAAGTGCTAGAACACTGCTCTGTGGTAAAATGACTTTGCTAACCATGAAAGAGGGTGATTTTTTTCCCTTTTCCTTTGGTATTTTTTGTAGGACCTATTTACCTTTTAGAATTTTTTCAGAATTATAGACTGCAGAATATATACAGTGTCAATGTCATTAGCAATTAATTAGTGATATTTGGCTAGAATACATAGTTGTCTCCACACAAATGCCATTTCTTACACTGAGATGGCACATGTCTGGTTAGGGTTTGGGCTCATTTGTAAGGAGCCACGCTGCAGGCAGGCATGCTCCCGGGACATTAGTTGCTCAGGTTTCAAACTGCTGCCCCAGCATAGCGGATGGCACGGTGACAAAGTCCCTGTGCACCCTCACATTGCCTGTGGTGATCTATCACACATTTTGTCCCCTAATGACCTAGCTGGGGGAGAACTCATGTCTCTGTTTGTGCTAATGCTCACTGTATCCCCAAGTGGCAGTACTTAATATAATTGTCATTGCTCTTTAATATTATCTCATTCCACGTCAGCTGTACAAAAATTTGAGATTAATTACAACGAATGTTTTCTCAATCCTTATTGAGAGCTGTTTAATAGTTTATTTGGTATGTGAAGATTTGTATCTAGATTGAGGCTTATACAACTTCATTTAAAGACAGCTTTTTCGGCTGGGTGCGGTGGCTCATGCCTGTAAGCCCAACACTTTGGGAGGCCGAGGCGGGCGGATCATGAGGTCAGGTGATCAAGACTATCCTGGCCAATATGGTGAAACCCCGTCTCTACTAAAAATACAAAAATTAGCTGGGCGTGGTGGCGGGCACCTGTAGTCCCAGCTACTCGGAGGCTGAGGCAAGAGAATCACTTGAACCCAGGAGGCGGAGGTTGCAGTGAGCCGAGATCGTGCCACTGCATTCCAGCCTGGGCGACAGAGTAAGACTCTGTCTCAAAAAAAACAAAACAAAAAAAAAAAAAAAAGGAAAGCTTTTTCAGGTTGGAAAAGTATCAACAGCAGACATGAAAAAGCATGAAAAATGACACTAAGAATGTAAGCAACTGGAAACAAAAATTATAATGGTGCATAGTGAGCCGAAGATCTATATTTAAATGTGAACCCCCCTTTCAGTTTATAAGTGATTACTAACAGCCTCATCAGGGTTTCTGGAATTAAATGTTTTATTATTTCCTCCCAAAGTCAGTCCTCAAACATTAGTATTTCTTGTGTTCTTTTGATTTGAATATTTGTTTTTAACACACAAGGATATCAACTCTATAAGTCAGTTAATATGTTCGTGCTTTTAGTTAATGAAAAGTGGCTCATGATTTCAGTTTTTGGTATCAGGTAATGTTGTGGAAGTGAGGTTCACTGTGAAGCTTCTTTTTTTTTTTTTTTTTAATCATTTTGTTGTTTCTTTGAATATATATGAGCTTATAACTCGAGACACTATGTGAAATGACCCTGTGTTTCCTACATTATAGAAAAGGGGAAAATGAAGCAAGTTCAAGAAAATTAGATTTATGTGGAAAATAAATTCTGCATCTAGTTATTCATTATCAGGTATGAGATTACAGGCATGAGCCACTGTGCCTGGTGACCTCGTTTGAACTGGATTACCTCTGTGAAGACCCTGTTTCCGAAGAAGGTCAACATTCTGAGGTGCCGTTGTCAGGTATGAGGTAAACACACTGAGAATACCACATTTTGGCAACTCAGACAAGACTATTTTCCAAACATGTAACCCTGGGAAGAAGGTAACCTATCATAGTGTGTGTTAAGAAGTCAAGCAACCAAGAAATGTTAATTGAAGGCCCGTTTCGTACAAGGTTGCATGGAAAAGACACACTAGTGTAAGACATGGACAGTGGCCCTGAGTGACGTGCAGCCGGTTTAAGCGAATTAAGATTTACATACTTGAAAAGGGACAAACAAGTCTGGACATGGTGACTCATACCTGTAATTCCAACACTGTGGGAGGTGGAGGCAGGAGGATCCCTTGAGGCCAGGAGTTCGCAGCCAGCCTGGGCAACATGGGAAAACCCCTGTCTCTACAAAAATTAAAAAAAAAATAGCCACATGTGGCAGCATGCCCATAGTCCCAGCTACTCACAGGGGCTGAGGTGGGAGAATTGCTTGAGCCCAGGAGATCCAGGCTGCAGAGATTGCGCCACTGCAGCCTGGGTGGCAGAGCGAGACCCTATCTCAAAAAAAAGAAAAAAGAAAGAAAGAACAGAAAAGGAACAAACAATAAACACAAGATTCCATGGAAAAGGGAGTGGTCTAAGTATTCAGACTGTAGGAATTCAGAGAGTGGAGAGGCTGGTTATTATGGGGGTGCTCCATCCTGGGGAGATGAGGGAAAGGAGGTGCTGGCTGCCTGGAGCCTGGAAGAATCAAAGATTTCCAAGGGTATGGGGGTAAAGCATGAAGGATGAGTGAATAGACACCAGGGCTGAGCACCCTGAAAACTGTGAAGATACTAGATTGACCTGTTTGGAAAACCAAACAGACGTGGCTGTTATTGACAAGTGGTTTTGTTTTCGTTTTGAGACAGAGTCTCGCTCGGTCGCCCAGCCTGGAGTGCTGTGGGTTGATCTTGGCTCCCTGCAACCTCCACCTCCGAGGTTCAAACAGTTCTCCTGCGCCAGCCTCCCAAGTAGCTGGGATTACAGGCATGAGCCACCATGCCCGGCTAATTTTTTGTATTTTTAGTAGAGATGGGGCTTCACCATGTTGGCCAGGCTGGTCTCGAACTCCTGAGCTCAGATGATCCACTTGCCTTGGCCTCCCAAGGTGCTGGGATTACAGGCATGAGCCACTGCACCTGGCCAACAAGTGGTTTAAATTGGATTCTCCATTTCCTGCCTAATAGAAAGTCTGAAGCATAGGGCAAAAGTAAAGGAAGGACCCTGTGTTCTGCTGGTTAAATATAACAGAGGTCTGACTCCGTGGCTATTATAGGAGAGGTGCATTTTGTTCTATGTAAATTATCTTAATGTGTCCCCTGTGCCTTTACCCCATGATTATTTAGCACTTTTTTCTCCAGGGTCACAGGACAGGGAGAAACATACACCCATAAAACAATGTCATCTAGAGGCAAAAACTTGTAATGCTCAAGCATGTGCCCTGACGAGGTGGGGCAGGGTGTGTAGGAACAGTACTCTACTAATTATTACAGAGCTTGCTGTGCACTCTCTGTAGAAGTCCTTCAATATCCAGTCTAACACACACAGTAACTTAAGAGAGGATTTTTAAAAATCAAAATGCCCTCAGATTTGTATTGGATTTAACCAGGCTGAGATCCCTGAGATCCAAATATAATAATGTGTCCTTTTTGGATGAATCAGACAGACACAGGGAAAAATCTCCAGTGTGTGTCCAGCTTTAGAGGTGTAGTAATGGATTCCAGAGTTCACACTGGTGGGCCATCCAAGACTTTTAATGCTGATGTGGGCTTCATTCTTTCTATAAACTCCCTTCTTGATAGTGCACAGGCCCAGGGGTTCTAAACATGGGTACCTGCTGTAATTGATCTGCGTAACTGGGGAAAATAAACATCCTATGGCAGCCACGTGTTGGGATATAGGAGCATCACCATAATCTAGCCCTTTTCCTGTTGATTATAGTTTTTTCTTCTGTGATCACACAATTGTTTTATCCACGCTTTAAAAATTTCATTTTAAGAAGTGCAGCACTCAGAATAACAGAAAAGTCAGGTGTCTGGTGGTTTGTTTGCACATTTAATAGACTTGAAGATAAAATCTCTAAACATTTATTTTGCAAGTTGTTTTTCTGAGAGTTGAGGGGAAACTTTTGCCCTTTGGTCTCCCTGAGGAATTCTAGGATTTCACAGGTAGGCATGTGTTTTGGAATGTGGTTGGCAGGGTGGCATGAGGAGGGCACATATTTTAAGCGTTCTTAGGGCAGATCCACGATCCTTTACCTGCCATTCCAAAGTCCAAAAAGCCCTGAAAACCAAAGACATCTTTGTAGGTTTGTAGGAAATTGATTTGAGAGCAAAACCTGATGTGAACAGATTTGAGAGTATTCTAGGAATCATGTATAACACTTCATTCAATGCTTTGTGCCTCTTGCTGCACAGATATTAACATTCACTTATGGGCCCTGCCCCAGCCCCTACTGGGGATGCTATGCAATAATTGGAATTATCAAAATAATAATAATAATAATAATTGGAATAGTCACTGAGTCATTGTATTAGTCCGTTTTCACGCTGCTGATAAAGACATACCCAAGACTGGGTCATTTATAAAGAAAAAGAGGTTTAATGTACTCAGTTCCACATGGCTGGGGAGGCCTCACAATCATGGTAGAAGGCAAAAGGCACGTCTTACATGGCGGCAGACAAGAGAGAAATGAAAGCCAAGGGAAAGGGGAAACCCCGTATAAAATCATCAGATCTCTTGAGACTTATTCACTATCACAAGAATGGGGAAAACTGCCCCCATGATTCAATTATCTCCCACTGGGTCCCTCCCACAACACGTGGGAATTACAGGAGCTACAATTTAAGATGACGTTGGGTGGGAACACAGCCCAACCATATCAGTCATCTTTCTAAAGTGAGACAAAAAGTCAGAATTCTGTAACACATTTGTTCCCAAGGGTTTCCAAAAAAGGTTGGCTTTAATGGAGTATTAGTTTGCTAGGCCTGCCATGACAAAGCACTATGAACTAGGTGGCTAACAACAGAAATTTATTTTCTGTCAGTTTTGGAGTCCAGAAGTCTGAAATTAAGAGTTAGCAGGATTCTGCTGTCTCTGAGCCCTATGGGAATATCCTTTCTGGCTCTTCTAGTTTGTGATGTTTGCCAACAGTGTTCTGTGTTCCTTGGCCTGTAAATGACCATCTTCTCGTTGTGTCTTCACATTGTCTTTCCTCTGTGCCTGTTTGTTTCTGTGTCTACCTTTCCCCTGATCATAAGAACACCAGTCATGTTTGATCAGGGCTCAACCTAATGACCTCATTTCTTCCTTCCTTCCTTCCTTCCTTCCTTCCTTCCTTCCTTCCTTCCTTTTTCTCTTTCTTTCTTTCTCTTTCTTTTTTTCTTTCTTTCTTTCTTTTTCTTTCTTTCTTCTTTCTTTTTTCTTTCTTTATTTCTTTTTCTCTCTTCTTTCTCTCTCTCTTTCTTTCCTTCCTTCCTGCCTCCCTCCTTCCCTCCCTCCCTTCTCCCTCCCTCCCTTCTTCCTCCCTCCCTCCCTTCCTTCCTTCTTTCTTTTAAAAATATTTTTTCTTTTTTTCCCTTCCTTCCTCCCTCCCTTCCCCCCTTCTCCATCCCCTTCCTCCCTTTCCCCCTTCCTCCCTCCTTCTCTCCCTCCCTCCCTCCTTCCCTCCCTCAGGGTCTTGCTCTGTCACCTAGGCTGGAGTACAGTGGCATGATCATGGCTCACTGCAGCCTCAACCTCCCTGGCCTAAGCAATCCTCTCACCTCAGCCTCTTGAGTAGCTGGGACCATGGGTGTGTGCCACCATGCCTGGCTAAGTTTAAAAAAAAAAATTCATAGAGATAGGGTCTCACTATGTTGCCCAGGCTGGCTTTGAACTCCTGGGCTCAAGGGATCCTCCTATCTCAGCCTCCCAAAGGGGCAAGATTACAGGCATGAGCCATTGTGCCTGGTGACCTCATTTGAACTTGATTACCTCTGTGAAGACCCTGTTTCCAGAGAAAGTCACGTTCTGAAATACTGGGGGAACATAGTTCCCCATCTTATAAGATAGAGTATGGGTCAAGACGAGCTGCTCCATTCTTTGTTTGCGTTCAGGCCAGTGCCAAGTTCAAGATCTTTGCCTCAGGGCTTTCCTGGTACCCCTGGGAATGTATATCAGCAGCAGTTGTGTCACTGAATGGGTGTCACCTGGGGGGCTGCCTGTTCAGACATTAGAAGCTGCCACATCCCCTGTTAACTCCACGTGAGGGAGGAATCCCTTCCCTCCGACAATTTTGCCTGTGAGAATCAAGTCAGATTTTGCAGTGAGAACTGAGCTGAGTGTAGAATAAGTTCCCGAGATACTTCTGGCACCGTTGTTACTCCCCCACCGAGAAGCCCAGAATGTTCCTAGGTGTATTCAAAGATTGTACAGGAAGGGCTTAGGACGGTGCTTGGCTCATATAAACACTCAGTGGCAAAGAGGTTGATGCTTAAGTACACAGGAAGTGTTTACCAGTGCACATAATTGTACACCAGTGAGCTCCACCATGCAATTTACCGTCTGTCCAGTACATTGACCCTATGAGGCCCACTCTGTGTGGCACTGCTAACAGGTTTTATTGTTGCTTACTCATTTCAAAAGTGTCTCCCTTGGCTAGACCTTTGTCCTGAGCACTGGACACCCATAGGTGCTCAGCAGCGTCCCTCTCTGCAATGCAAAAGGGATACCGTGTGCCTCTGCATGTCAGCTCTAGTCCTGGCATCCCAGGAGCATACAGTGACAGTGGAAGTGAAGTGCAAGCCGAGTCCTGGGAACCAGTGACTGCCAGAATTAATTAAAAGTAAGCATCTTTTTTTCCCTGGTTAGTTAATCCAGGCTGAATTCCCTGAGTAGTTCCTGCCATGAGAACTTGCTCTCTTTTTTAGTTAGACACAGCTCAGTGTTGCCTCCACTTTGACATCACGTTCATAGTTCCTGTGCTTGGCCAGACTGTTTTCAGTCACAAGGACATAGGTGAGACTGGTCACGGAATTGACTTTCAGGGTTCCAAGGGAATAATTAGTTCAGAAGTCTGTCCCCATACTTGTTTTCCAATGCAATCTGTGTCTCTGTGGGTGTGTTTTTTTTTTTTTAAGGCTGTGTACTTTGTAAATTGGAGATAGAAGGAGCCAATTTATTATAAACAGAATAAAATATAATTAAACAATTAAAAGTATGTCTTTATAGCCGGGTGTGGTGGCTCACATCTGTAATCCCAGCTACTTGGGCGGTTGAGGTAGGAGAATCCCTTGAACCTGGGATGCAGAGGCTGCAGTGAACCGAGATTGTGCCGATGCACTCCAGCCTGGGCAAGAGAGTGAGACTCCATCTCAAAAATAAATAAAAATTAAAATAAAAATAAACATACGTCTTTGGCCAAGTGTAGTGGCTCACACCTGTAATCCCAGCAGTTTGGGAGGCAGAGGCAGGAAGATTGCCTGAGGCTAGGAGTTTGAGACCAACCTGGGCAACATAGTAACCTCTTCTCTATAAAAAATTTTTAAAAATTAGCCAGGCATGGTGGTGTGTGTCTGTAGTCCCAGCTACTCAGGAGGCTGAGGTGAGAGGATCACTTGAGCCCAAGAGGTCGAGGCTGCAGTGAGCCATGATCTTGCCACTGCACTCCAGCCCGAGTGACAGAGCGAGACCCTGTCTCAAAAAAAAAAAAAAAAGAAAAAAAAAAGAAAATGTTTTAGGAAGTACTGGTTGGGTTAACGTTTCTTCTTCTAACCATGAGGGAAGTAGGTGGGCTGTTCTGGTGACTGAGTCAGTGTCCTCCCAGACTCACTCATGAGAGGAAGCATTCACTGACTGACGTGATCTGATCTTGGAATTTTTTTCTTTGCCTCCTGGTCTTCACAGCCGTTCCTTTTCTTTTACGCATCCATGAAAGGGAGACTCTAAGATCTTCCTTGCCAAGGTTGTTGTAGCAATGAGCGATGATGTCTCTGAGGCACCAGGCACGGTGCTGGCACCCAGAAGCTGCTTAATGATCCTGGAAGTTATGACCAATTGCTCATAGTTTTTCCTATGTTTCAGATCATCCTTAAATAATTGTCATTGGCCGGGCACTGCGGCTAACGCCTGTAATCCCAGCACCTTGGGAGGCCAAGGGGGGGCGGATCACCTAAGGTCAGGAGTTCAAGACTAGCCTGACCAACATGGAGAAACCCCGTCTCTACTAAAAATACAAAATTATCCTGGCGTGGTGGTGCATGACTGTAATCTCAGCTACTCGGGAGGCTGAGGCAGGAGAATAGCTTGAACCTAGGAGGTGGAGGTTGCGGTGAGCCAAGATCGTGGCATTGCACTCCAACCTGGGCACCAAGAGCGAAACTCCATCTCAAATAATAATAATAACAACAACAATAATAATTGTGATTTATCAGCTTGAGCTCTTAATATATATATCGCCAACTTTCACAAAGGCAAAATCTGCATTAGAAACACTATTGTCTGAGTTTGGTTCCTCTGGAGGAGGGGTAGACGGCCTCTTTGTGGGCAGAGTCTATGTCTGTTTACCTCTATTCCCCACCCCCCACTTTGGTGCCCACCACAGTCCCTTGTGTGTGGTGGATGCTCCTTGACTATCTGAGGAATAAAATCAATTGCGAAACAGTTTCCAAAAAGGGAACAGTTTTTGTTTCCCCGTTTCCTTATAGCCTTATGAGTTGCTATCTCTCTTGGCTCTATTATTAATAGCATAAAAGAAAGAGCTGTTTTCTTAACCTCTGGTAGTTGCACATACATGGGGAAAAGGCATAAGAGAATATGCTGGCAATAAAGACAAGTCACAGATTGTCATTTTCTTTGGTGACTGAATGGATATTTCAGTAATTTATAGGTGAAAGCTTCCTTTTTGTGACTTCCACTGAACAACATTTTTACTACCCAAAGATAAGGGAACAAAATTTTTTAACAAACTAGTTAAGCTTAAATATTTAAATATTTTTACTAGTCACCACATATTAATAAAATAAATATTTTTATTAGCACATTTTTTATTAGTCAACACACGTATACACAGCTCTGATGATCTCTATGTAGATGCCTATATAGATAGCTATATAGATATCATCAGAGCTGTGTATATATGTGTTAGAGATAGATGCACATACAGTTGCCCCCTGGCTCCCAGGGGTCTCTGTGACCCAAGGTTGGGACCCTCAAGTGACTAGTTATGGATGGCAAGGGCGGCCGCAAGGCCAGAGTTGGTCCTGGCTAGAGATTTCAAGACTCGAGTGGCTGGGAAGGTTTTAGAATGCAGGTAAACCAACTAGTTGCTCCAAACAACAAAACCATCATAATGGAAGTATCCAAAAGTGTGTGCTTCTGGCAGCTTCAGAGACTATGCCTAAGCAATAAAGTTTTAATGTCTTTTTTAGCTGCTTAGGTGAAGAATGCATTTGACTGTAATCTAACCCATTAATCTCTTATATTTGCTGGAAAATTGTACATATTTAAGAGTAGTGGCTCATTGCTAGTATTGGTGATGAGTGATATCTTTTAAAGTATGCTTCATGCCTTTCAGTAAATCTTGGGCTGAAAGATATGTGCATTTTGTTTTCAAAATTTTTCAGTAGTCATCTATTTAAGTCAATTTTCTGGGCAAACAAAATATTTGAAGCCCCTTAGGGTTTGTTATTGAGATGTAGGCTGGCCATGAAATTACAGGGTTCAGTACCTCATTGAAGTGTATATGTAACTATTATTAGTTTTTTGATAACTTTTTTATACTCATAAAGGTAGTACTTGCTTACAGTAGAAACTTAATAAAAACCATAAATGACAAAATAAACAATTCATAAACATATAGAGAGAATGACTATTAACATTTTAGCCTTTTCCTTACTTTCATATATATATATATGTATGTATATTTGAATTAGTCACATTTTTAGATCCTGCTTATTCCTTAATGTTATACCATTATTTTCTTTCATTTTAAAATATTATCAGAAAACATGATTTTAGTGGTGTATAATATTCTAGTATATGATTGTACCATAATTTATTTAATTGCTTCCCAATTATTGGACTGGAAATTTGCTTCTAATTTTTTCTTATTATATATGATGCTGTAATGAGTATCTTTTACCAGTAAATATTTACCTGCCTCTCTGATTACTTCTTTGGGATTAATCCTTAGAAATAAATTTGATGAATCAAAGGGCATCAACCCTTTGAATGCTTCTGATATTTCTGCCACATTGTTTCCCAGAAAAGATATAATAATTATTCCTTCCAGTAGTAGAGTATTAAATGTCTGCCTCTCTTTAGAAAGTATTACCTTTTTTCAATTTTTGACAGTTTGTTAGATAAAAACTTCAGTTTCAATATTATTGCATGTATTCATGGGTATTTTTCCTCTCACACATTCTAGATTTTTTTCTATATGGTTTATAAATGTTTTATAAGTGTTATTACTTTATTGAGGATATAAGTTATTATGTAGCACTTGATGGTAACAGTAAAAATGGAAAAGAATGAGGAAACCTTCAACAAAACAAGTTGTCATTAACAAAACGGGTTTTGCAATGCAACTTTCTGTTGGTTAGCTAAATCTTTAGTGTGCCAGGTAGTCGAAAGAAATTTGCTGTATGGTGCTGTGAAATATGCTGCATCCATGAGCTCTCTGCTCTTTGCCCATAGAGAGCAAAGACATTTTTGCAAGCTGTCCCAGTGCCATGTTGAGCGTCTTCCTTTTACAGCAAAGAATTATTGCTTCCTTTGGTTAAGGTTGGGACGCCCCTCAGGAGGCACACTTGAAAAATGAAGACGTTTCTTGTTGTTCTTCTGATACCCAAGTATCTTGGAAGAACACCTCTATAGCAGGTAGACAAGGCAGGTGTCATTGCAATCTGGCTGCAGACTGAATGTAATCCCCCTTGACATTTTGCCCCTTGGAGGCAACTCCTGCCCTCCCCTCTCCCCTTATGACCCTGCCCCCTTAAAATATGTGGAGCTCAGCAAAGACTATTTATTCTGATAAAAATGAGCAAATAATAGGTGTGAAAGAACATGGAACACTTCAGTGAATCAAATGGAGAGGATTAAGCATTGCCCCAATAATGATCGGTCAGGATGACTGTCCTTGTGGAGTGTGTCCCAGAAGGGTTGAGCAATGGAGCAAACCCAGAAAATCTCATTCTCAACTCTCCCTGACAGATGACCTCGTCTGCACTGCCTTTTGCTTCATGGTGATGAAGGTGGAACAAGACCCTTGAATAAGATTTCCCTCTCTGAATTCTTTAAACCCACTTGAGATCCGTGCAGGCCTGCAGTCTCTCTAATAGAACTGGAGCAGAGGCCCAGAAGAGAGAACTGAATTTTCAGCACTGGATTCTATGTTGAGAATGAAAGAGACAATAATTGAAAAGCTTTTCTCTTGGAAATTTTGCAAAATCAGAGTGGATTTTTGACCAGGATTTCTTGATGACCTCTCCTGAGAGAGCAGGTGCCTGAGGATTTCCTGCTGAGTATCTTGGCATCTGTCAGACTCCTTATGACTTCATTTTAGTTCAGGGAGTCTGTTTCCTAGCCCTTGATTTCATGCACAGTTCCTGGCATGTCTCATATCTCTAAGGTGATGTCAGCCTTGTATTTTTTTTCATATGTAATCTTTTATGTGACAGTGAGGTGTCTTACTTGTGAGTGAACAGCTAGAACCTCCCAAGTGGTTTTTCTTTTGGATTTTGTTTACTCAGTGAAAAATACTGAGGAACCTGAGATCCTTCAGGGTGCATTTGGGTGTCTGCCCAACCTTGACGTGGATTTGGAGGCCAGGCTCAATGCTCAAACTTCTTGTTGGAATAGCACTAAATCATTAGGATCCCATGAGGACAGACAGTTCAGGCCGTCATTATTTGGTAGGCTCTTGCACACTTACACACAAATGCATCATTATGAAATGGAGCAGAAGATTCTAGGGCCCCGTGTGTAATGGCATAATTTGTCAAGAGGCCTGAGGCCTGGAGTTGGCATGGATTCCCTCTCCTTCTAACCCACCTACCTGCTACATTCAGTTGGCCACCTTGTTCTTTTGAGTCCACCTTTGGATGAGTAGTCAGTCTTTTCTGATTTTTGCCACCTCTGCATTCAAAGCTTTCTTATTCTTTGGCGCAGAGGCCTTCCAATGGGTCTCACTGCCTGCTGTCTTATCTCCTTCTAATGAATATGATCATGATTTTTCTGTATTTAGACAACTCCACGATGAGGAGGATGATGGTGGCAGCTAACATTTATGTATGTATGTATGTATGTATGTATGTATGTATGTATGTATGTATGTATTTAGAGACAGATTCTGACTCTGTCACCCAGGTGCAGTGGTGCAATCTTGGCTCACTGCAACCTCCGCCTCCTGGATTCAAGTGATTCTCATGCCTCAGCTCCCCGAGTAGCTGGAACTACAGATGCACACCACCACACCCAGCTAATTATTGTATTTTTAGTAGAGACGAGATTTGACCATGTTGTTCAGGCTAGTCCGGAATTCCTGACCTCGAGTGATCTGCCCACCCCGGCCTTCCAAAGTGCTGAAATTACAGGCGCCTGCCTCCATGCCCAGCCAGCAGCTAACATTTATTAAGTGCTCACTATACTCCTGTCAAGCACTATTATAATTTGTCTTTCTAACAGCCTTTTTATAAGGGAAGGGCTACTATTATACCCATTACATAGATGGTAAAACTGAGGCACAGAGGCTATGTAAGTTTCCCAAAGTCATGTACTAATTGATGAAGACCCAGGGTTTGAGCTCTGCAGGAATGGCCGACTCCTTGTGGTTTGAGTCTGGGCTCCCTCTCCAGCTCCCTTTTCTCCCTGAGCCCTCCTGACTGCAGCCATGCCAGACTTTTTAATGTTCGGAACCCCAGCTCCAGCCTATCACTGGACCTCTACCTGTGATCTTTCCACCTCATGCCTCCCGGTTCTATGTGTGCCTTCAGACTCCATCTGGCAGTGGTATCTGGATGGACCAGTGCATAGAAATCACATGAGACACTCAATAAATGTAGACTCCTAGGTCCTGACCCTGGAGATTCTGATTAGCAGGTCTGGGGTGGGGCCAAGTACCCTTTGCACGGGAAGTCAGGGACCACTGCTGCTGACTGCTGTTTTCCCGGGTGCTTGGCACACTCTGTCACAATCATGTTTTCATTTCTCTGTGCTCCATTCAAATGGGTAGGGACAGTGCCTTTTGTTTCTGGAACCTGTCTCTTTTCTTGGCATATAGTAGGCACTCAGGAAATAGAAGGTTGCTTCAATCCTAGTACCAGTTTACTGTCTCCTTGTAAAGGCTGAAAGGTAGAATGTGATGTCTGAGCAGCTTCACTAAGCAGAGAAAACAAAAAGGTTGCAAAATAGAATTTGCCTTCTAATCTACGTGTTCTTGCACAGCATTGAGCTTCCTAGAGAGTCATATTCATGCTAGCCCTGAGTTGTATCAACAGCAGCCACTAGAACGGTAACTTGATGCCAAGAGTGAATTCTGGTGAGCTTCATTGTGAGTAAGATTCCCAGTTTGATCATTTCTACCCAGATCCCCTGGGACCTCCACACTGTATGAATAATGAGGAGGCGTGGAATATGTAGCATGCTGCAGTTGGCCGGCACCCAGTGTGTACTGTGAGGTAATCAGTGTCAAATCAGTCATTGTAGCAGGAGTTGGGAGTCAAAAGGAGCAACAGAGAACCTCACACGTCTCCTAAGAGAGGAAGCAAAGAACAGTTACCTTGGCTGTCATTTATGGGGCATTTGTATTGTACGTTTGGAATGGTACTGGGTACTAGTGTGTCCGGAATTAGTGGGTTCTTGGTCTCACTGACTTTAAGAATGAAGCCGTGGACCCTCGCAGTGAGTGTTACAGCTCTTAAGGTGGCGCGTCTGGAGTTTGTTCCTTCTGATGTTCGGAGTTTCTTCCTTCTGGTGGATTCGTGGTCTCGCTGGCTCAGGAGTGAAGCTGCAGACCTTCGTGGTGAGTGTTACAGTTCTTAAGGCGGCGCGTCTGGAGTTGTTTGTTCCTCCTGCTGGGCTCGTGGTCTCGCTGGCTTCAGGAGTGAAGCTGCAGACCTTCGCGGGTGAGTGTTACAGCTCATAAAAGCAGTGTGGACCCAAAGAGTGAGCAGTAGCAAGATTTATTGCAAGGAGCGAAAGAACAAAGCTCCCACAGTGTGGAAGGGGACCCAAGCGGGTTGCCACTGCTGGCTCGGGCAGCCTGCTTTTATTCTCTTATCTGGCCCCACCCACGTCCTGCTGATTGGTAGAGCCAAGTGGTCTGTTTTGACAGGGCGCTGATTGGTGCGTTTACAATCCCTGAGCTAGACATAAAGGTTCTCCACTTCCCCATCAGATCAGTTAGATACAGAGTATCCACACAAAGGTTCTCCAAGGCCCCACCAGAGCAGCTAGATACAGAGTGTCGATTGGTGCACTCACAAACCCTGAGCTAGACACAGGGTGCTGATTGGTGTGTTCACAAACCTTGAGCTAGATACAGAGTGCTGATCAGTGTATTTACAATCCTTGAGCTAGACATAAAGGTTCTCCAAGGCCCCACCAGAGCAGCTAGATAAAGAGTGTCGATTGGTGCATTCACAGACCCTGAGCTAGACACAGGGTGCTGATTGGTGTATTTACAATCCCTGAGCTAGACATAAAGGTTCTCCACATCTCCACCAGACTCAGGAGCCCAGCTGGCTTCACCCAGTGGATCCTGCACCAGGGCTGCAGGTGGAGCTGGCTGCCAGTCCCATGCCATGTGCTCGCACTCCTCAGCCCTTGGGTGGTCGATGGGTCTGGGTGCCGTGGAGCAGGGGGTGGCACTCGTCGGGGAGGCTCGGGCCGCACAGGAGCCCATGGAGGGGGTGGGAGGCTCAGGCATGGCGGGCTGCAGGTCCCAAGCCCTGCCCCATGGGAAGGCAGCTAAGGCCCGGTGAGAAATTGAGTGCAGCGCCGGTGGGCTGGCACTGCTGGGGGACCCAGTACACCCTCCGCAGCCACTGGCCTGGGTGCTAAGCCCCTCATTGCCCGGGGCCAGCAGGGCCGGCCGGCTGCTCTGAGTGAGGGGCCCGCCAAGCCCATGCCCACCCAGAACTCCAGCTGGCCCGCAAGCGCCGCACACAGCCCCGGTTCCCGCTCACGCCTCTCCCTCCACACCTCCCCCTCCACACCTCCCCCTCCACACCTCACTGCAAGCTGAGAGAGCCGGCTCCCACCTTGGCCAGCCCAGAAAGGGGCTCCCACAGTGCAGTGGTGGGCTGAAGGGCTCCTCAAGTGCCGCCAAAGTGGGAGCCCAGGCAGAGGAGGTGCCAAGAGCAAGCGAGGGCTGTGAGGACTGTCAGCACATTGTCACCTCTCACTAGTATTAAGACATGATTTTCTCTGGTCTTTGCAAAAACTGCCTGAGTTAGGAATTGTCATTCCCATTTCATTCATGAGCAGGCTGAAGTTAAGAATGTTTAAGTACCAGCTGAAAGGGAGGAGGAGCCTGAGAGCAATCTGGGCACCCGTTTTCCCTCTCCTCTTATTTATGAATGAATGAATGAGACAGGGTCTCACTCTGTCTGGGTCTCACTCTGTTGCCCATCCTGGAATGCAGCAGCATGATGTCGGCTCACTGCAGCCTCCACCTCCCAGGCTCAAGCAATCCTCCCACCTCAGCCTCTGTGGTGGCTTTGACTACAGGTGCATGCCACCACATGCAGCTACATTTTTTTGTACTTTTTTGTAGAGATGGGGTTTCGCCATGTTGCCCAGGCTGGTCTTGAACCCCTGAGCTCAAGCAGTTGGCCTGCCTCAGCCTCCCAAATGGGTGGGACTACAGGCGTGAGCCACTGCACCTAACCCTCTCCTTCCCTTGAGCTTACATCTTACTGTCCTGTAGCCAGCTCCAAGACACTGGCCTTTGGTTCTTCAGGCTGAACTTTCAGGAAGTTTCTTAGTCAATCTTTCATACAGTTGATCATATCTTGGTACCTACCTGGGTGAGCACTCAAGATGTTACATATTCCCACCTGACTTCTTTATTACTGCTTGAAGATATGGTGTCCTACACCTAAGTATCCCACCCACAGTCCCCAGCTGCATGTGTCAATTATTGTGAGCTATTCAAGGGATACAGACTGAGGTAAATGAACCACGAGTGGAAGAATGTGGATGTTCTATTACAGGAAATGCTTAGCTCTTTATTGCAGTTATATAATAGCCGGCAATCATGATAGCTGAGGGGCATAAAAATGAGAGATAGCAGCAGAGTTTATGGTATTCTTTATAACTGTGGATTCTGTATGTGCATGTGTGTGCACCTGTGTTCTGCATGCATCTCCATGGCACATTCTCTGGAGGTAACATGATCATCAGGCCTTGAGCTTTTTTATAAGCAATAGATTGTGGCTGGAAATTGAAAATTCAGTTTCTGTAGCTAGAAAATACTCTTTTCAAATGCCATCTGGAACAGTAGTTCTCTGAGTGTGGTTCCTGGTTCAGGAGCCTTGGCATCACTGGGAACGTGTTAGGAATGCAGATTCTTGGGTTCTACCCCGAACTGAATTCAGATTTGGGAGGGGGGCCCAGTTATCTGTGTTTTAATCACCCCCTCCCCCAGGTGAATCTGATATGCTGAAGCCTGAGCCTCACTCCCCTGGAAAGTGACGCCTGATTCATCTGCCAGCCCATGGGCACGCATTAGGAAGATGCTTATGGAACCTTTGACCTGGGCTAGGTGCCGGCTCTTGATCCATCTTTTTCTAAGGCTGAGGGTGTCCATAGAAGGAGAAGTAGGGGCATCCGCTTAGATGTTATTTAACCAAATAAAGGTTTACAGTTTACAGAAAAGAGGCAAGATTAACTAATACCTTCCAAACCATAATGTTAAAAATAAAAAATATTTACTCATAATGGAGTATAACTGAACAAATCGTGTTGCTAATTTTTTTAGGATATGTTTTGTAGCTTCCATTAAGATACATCTTATGGGTAATAAATACGTGTTCACACACACATGTACTAACAATATTTTTCAGACTTTTGATTTGTTTTTTAGATATTGAGTATAGCCTTGTTACTACCAAACTTTTATCATACTTCCTTGTGAAAGGATTTCATGGCATATTTATTATTTGAAATATCAAACAGAAATCAGTACAGTCTCAGCATTTTAAGATACTTGATGTAATCTTCGGAAATATCTTAGACATTGCAAAATAAGGGTTAATAGTCATAGTATAGCCACTAACGGGCAGTTCTCAAATTACATAAAGTTAATCTGATGAATTGATAGCAATCAGTTTTGGCTATAGATAACTAGATAAGTGAGAATTTAGAGATCGAATACATGAGCGCCCTTTTTATGATTTTCAGGATCTCATGTATGAAACAAAATAAATTCTTCTATACCCTAAATTCTTGCAAAGTGATATTTTGATTAGGTTTGAGCTACCCCAGGGCTAGCAATACTTGAAAGTGTGACTAGACTTAACCTCTTAGTAGATAGTCCACAGTAAGTAATCCTTTGAAATATACATCTTGCTAAAAGTTCCTTTCCCAAGGAAATAATGATTAAATATAATGTGATGTGTATAAGGAATTCTGGGACTTGTAGTCAGGAAACCCGAACTTTAATCTAGACTACTCAAATTTATAACTTTAGGCAAATCTCTCTTGACTTTCTAGGCTTTAGTTTTCTAGGGTTTTGTTTTGTTTTGTTTTTGTTTTTGTTTTTGTTTGGTGGGGGGGTGTTGAGACAGAGTCTTGCTCTGAAGCCCAGGCTGGAGTGCAGTAGCGTGATCTTGTCTCGCCGCAACCTCTGTCTCCAGGGTTCAAGCAATTCTTCTGCCTCAGCCTCCTGAGTAGCTGGGATTACAGGCACCTGCCACCATGCCCAGCTAATTTTTGTATTTTTAGTGGAGACGGGGTTTTACCAGGTTGGCCAGGCTGGTCTCAAACTCGTGACCTCAGGTGATCCACCTGCCTCTGCCTCCGAAAGTGCTGGGATTACAGGTGTGAGCCACCTCACCCAGCCTTGATTTGGTTTTTAATCTGTAAAATGGTAGGTGTGGGGTCACATGAACAATGGCTCTTTTACCTCCACTAATTACCTAGACACTAGAAATAAGAATATGGATAAGACCTAAACCAAATTTTCTAGCTTAATTTTGTAAAGTCTGAACAAAATCTGTGTGCCTTTTAATCTTTCTTGTAATCTTTTCAGACTCTGTCTTTAAAATTATTTATATTTTTAGCTTCTAAGTAAACATTATTGGCACTGGTTTTGATAGGAACTTTACTCCAAGTGTATTATTGACTTAGTAGATATGTTAAAAAGGTTATTGCTTACTTTGTGGAAATACAAGCTGAGACTTTAACTGATATTTGCATTTTCATTTAGGTTCCACTGTTTTCTCTTTTGAATGAAAAGTATAATCCTATTAAATCTGAAATATTTTCTTACAGTGATCCGTACGTGAAACTTTCATTGTACGTAGCGGATGAGAATAGAGAACTTGCTTTGGTCCAGACAAAAACAATTAAAAAGGTAGGTGTCGATCTTTAACCAAACGTCATTTAAGTCATAATTTAACCCAATTATGCACAGTCATGTGCTGCGTAATGCCTTTTCGGTCGAGGATGGACTACTTACACAGTGATAGTCCCATGAGATTATAATGGAGCTGCCATATACAAGTGCGTCACTTCTTATCTTTTTTTTTTTTTTTGAGACGGAGTCTCACTCTGTCGCCCAGGCTGGAGTGCAATGGCGCGTTCTCAGCTCACTGCAACCTCTGCCTCCTGGGTTCAAGTGATTCTCCTGCCTCAGCCTCCCGAATAGCAGGGATTCCAGGCACCCGCCACCATGCCTGGCTATTTTTTTTTTTTTTTTTGTATTTTTAGTAGAGACGGAGTTTCACCATGTTGGTCAGACTGGCCTTGAACTCCTGACCTCAGGTGATCCACCCATCTTGGCCTCCCAAAGTGCTGGGACTACGGGTGTGAGCCACTGTGCCCAGCCCACTTTTTGTCTTTTATACTGTATTTTCATTTTAAGCATCTTTCAGTATTAAATCTAGAAGTTTTCCAAGACTTTTCAGTACTAACCCAAGATAGTGATTCAGGTTTTTACTTAAATGCCTACAAAAACAGTATCCTGAAAATGTCATAAGTTGTAACATTTTTTCTTGCACAGAATACAGCAAAAACAAGGATTTGTTTTTGTCTTTGTATGTTTCACAAAGAAACTTAAAGTAATTTAAAATGCATTTAATGAAATGGAGCTGTTTGTGGAATTGGTAGGCACACAAGGAATAGTTTAACTTGAAACAATTATTTCTAAAGGAAGCAAAATACTTGGTTAGCTACATGGAAATAGAGAAAATATATTAATAATAAAGCTATAAATGTATGTATATATCTTATTTTCCTAATTTTTATGTACATGATTTCATTAAAAATTTGTTCCCATAAGTATGTCTTTTAGTTATTTATTTAGTTAGTTTTAGACAGAGTGTCACTCTGTCACCCAGGCTGGAGTGCAGTGGCATAATCTCGGCTCACTGCAACCTTTGCCTTCCGGGTTCAAGTGATTGTCCTGCCTCAGCTTCCTGAGTAGCTGGGATTACAAGTGTGCACCACTATGCCCAGCTAATTTTTGTATTTTTAGTAGACGTGGGATTTTGCCATGTTGACCAGGCTGATCTGGAACTGCTGACCTCAGGTGATCCACCCGCCTTAGCCTCCCAAAGTGCTGGGAATACAGACGTGAGCCACAGTGCCTGGCCAATAAGTATGTCTTAATTTGCCTATCTCCATGTATTTATAGACATATGTAATATATATATATGTAAATATTTTTTACCCTATATTTGGAGGCTTTATTGAAGATGCATGTTCTCTATTAAAAATACTTGGCTGGTTGAGGTGGCTCATGGCTGTAGTTCTAGCACTTTTGGAGGCCGAGGCTGGCAGATCAATTGAGCCCAGGAGGTTAAGGTTGCAGTGAGCCATAATCATGCCACCGCACTCCAGCCTGGGTGACAGAATGAGAACCTGTCTAAAAAAAAAACCCAAAAAACAAAACAAACCCCTTTCATCTGTGCTTTAGTATTATTTATGGGTTACTATGATTTTTTTCCTTACCTCCTTTAGAGGCGGGTGCTTAGATAGTCTAACACTTTGCTGAACATTTTCTGGACAGCATGAGTGCTTTAAAAAATTGTAACTGTCTTGCTGCCATGCAGGCACCCAGGATGCAGCCAGGTCCTTTTGTGTAAGGAACCATAACTGCAGCGTGTCCTCCACTTGGCATTGGGACTGGCATTAAAAATCTGTTTTGCAAACAGGAGCCAGTATTTTGATTAGCAGGGAGGATGCCTGTGAGGGACGGAGGCCATTGTTCCCTGTGTTAGGCATTGTTGCTGGTTCAGTTTCTAGGCGAGTGGGGGCTGTCTAGAAGGCTCACCAGGAAGGCAGCTGGGAAACTTGGTCGCCTGCTGGATGTGGAGCGAGGACCAAAGCCGGTGACTGGGGCTATTGCAATGTGTTTCCTTCCAAAGGGAGGTCCTCCTTCTCCCTCCCTTTCCACGGTCGAGGGAGTAGCTCTGTAGCTGGGTTTGCTCTCCTTCTCCTGCTGCCTGCCTCCTGGTTCGTATGCCTCTGCTGCGTTCGGGTGCGAGAACTGCCGTCATCCTCCTCTCCTTGCGGTGTTGTGACTGGTTCTTCGTTCGTTTTGTACTCTCCTGTCTTGTTGCTTTCCTCGCCTGTCATTTCCCATGTGCATTTCCATGAAGCTGCCCTCGGGGACTGCAGCCGGAGGCAGGCCAGGCCTGCTGCTCCACTCCCCTCCCCTCGCTCATTACCATCCTTGGCTTCATTCACATGGGAGAAAAGTATGAACCCCATTATTTAGGATTGAATTCACTGTGGAGTTGTGGGTGGGGAAAGTGCTGAATTTTTAAAAATGCCGGTTCAGTGTTGTGTGTGCTCTGTGTTTCCTATTTTTATGTTGCACTCTATTGATTTTTTTTCGTCTCCCTGAACTGATCTATTAAAGGAAATAGATTGATAAAGATAAGTATCATTTGGACTAAAAATATCTGTCGCTGTTGGTGAAGTGATGATTTTTCAGTCTCCAATTTTTACATACAATTTTTAAGAGCTGTGTTTAAGAGGCTTATGCATGTGCAGATGCATGAACACACATGTACAGTCTTCCTTCCTAGAACATGCTTTCTCTTAGTTTTGGGGGATATCTGGCAGTCCTCTCTTCCATGCTGAGGACAAAGGTATCCTTGCCATCTCCTTGTGAGATGTATATTTAAGTAGATTGATAGAAAGATGAACAGATAGATGAATGGAGAGGAAGACTGAAGGATAAGTAGACAAGTATTTTTTTAACCTGGTTATTTTTGGAGAAAAAAATAATTCACTTTTGGTTTATATTTGGTCTTTTTTTGATGTTGTTATAAAATCTGATCCTCAGTATTGCTCTCTATAAAATGTTAAGATTTCAATATTTATATAAACAATGAACACATTCAACTTTACCCCATCTGCTTCATTACTCTGCAAAACAGATTTGTAGCAGGTAGAGGGAAGTCAACAAAGTTCATTTCCTTCTTGGTACAATAATCATATCAATGCTAATTTCTTGAAGGAATTTTTTATATTTTCACGATGACTCTTTCCAGGCCTCTATTGTTTTTCCTTCTGGTGATAGAAGCAGTTTAAGGTTTCATATCTATGAAGCATCTGTTTCATAAATACATTCCCTCCCCCTCCAGTTTGGTTTATACGCTAGTCTCAAAATTGACTAAATGCTTCTCTTAGCTTTTTTTAATCAAAAAAATGTTTAAGCAAATACGTACTAGTAACTGCTAATGTTTGAAAGACTAAAAGATACTACAAGATAATTTCTCTTCCAGACGCTGAACCCAAAATGGAATGAAGAATTTTATTTCAGGGTAAGTTTTTCATTGTTTGGTAATAATTGTTATTGATGCGTCTAGGTCGATTATCACAGTCAATTCATCTTGAGGAAAAGCTCTTAAATTTTTAACGAGAAATTCCTTTTAGGATGAAAAATAGGTAGCCTCCTAATGTGTCCCAAATTTTGAAAGACTAGAAGTGTAGTGGTCACAGAATCCGGACTTGTTTCACTGGGGAGTGTTTTGGAGAAGTCAAAAGAAAATTATCCAAACACCATGTTTCATCTTTTGAATTCAAACCTTTCTTTAAGAAACAAGATAAAATATCATTTATGAGAATGGTTTAATTCTATAAGACGGGTTACGAAATATTTTAGAGAGAGTAAAACAGTAGAGGCAACATGATTAAAAAGAAACATAAAAATTACCAATTATGTTCTAGTTAGGGAGGGAAATTTTGGTAACTGAAATACTGAGTGCATATATATGTGTATAATATAAAATTACTTCTGGTATCTAAATACAACGAAACTAGGTAAGATTTCCTCAACCTTTTATATTTAATACTTAGAATAGCTATATGTCGAAATGACTGAAATGTGTGAATTAGCAGAGATTTCTGCTTATTGAGCATTTGTGGTTGTTGCTGTGTTTTACTACTGACATTTTGGAAATATTAGACTGCTCAGCTATTTAATTGAAAGAAAAGGCTTTCTCTTCAAAATGAAGGTATCTTAATTGTATAGCTGTGATATTAAAAACTGCTTACCTCCAGAAATAATCCAGGTCTTCTGATTAGTGCAGATTTCCAAAGGCCAGTATTGCCATGAGGCCCATTATAATTGGTCCTGATTTCTTCCTCTCAATCGCAATAGTATTTTTTGTGCTCCAAACTTGGACTACTACATACAGCATCTGCTTTCCATTATGCTCAGAGCTGAAATATGGCACTGATATTTTCATACTTGGTGAAATCCTTTGTACAGCCTCCACCAGATGTATTTGAAATTACCCTGTGGAGGACTGAAAAGCTAATAGGAGCTGATAGATGCTGTTGGCCTTTAGTTAACTCTGAAATACAGCTTTCCACTTGGGAACCTCCAAAGTGTTTAGACTCCTTTCAGTGGAACACTGGCCACAATTATGCAAATGTTAGTACATCTCATACTTTTTTCAGCTAATCTTGGCAGTAGGCACATTTAAGTTCTATTTTTGTTAGTTTTTCTTAAGGTTTTTTTTGTTTGTTTGGTTTTATTTTTTGAGATGGAGTCTCGCTCTGTCACCAGGCTGGACTGCAGTGGCGCAATCTCAGCTCACTGCAACCTCTGCCTCCCAGGTTCAAGTGATTTTCCTGCCTCAACCTCCTGAGTAGCTGGGACTATAGGCCCATACCACCACGCCAGGCTAATTTTTGTATTTTTAGTAGAGACGAGGTTTCACCGTGTTGGCCAGGATGGTCTCAATCTCCTGACCTCGTGATCTGCCCGCCTTGGCCTCCCAAAGTGCTGGGATTACAGGTTCTTAAAGTCTTTATATTTATTCATTTTACAAATCCTTATTGAGTGCCTATTATGTGCCAGCTCCTGCCTGTAGCCTGTGGTTGCATTGGTAAGCAGTGTGAGCCTTCATAGAGCTTCTAAACAGACAGGAAACCCTGTCTGCTTGTTCTGTCACTAGGCTGCAGGCAGACCACGGGACCAGAAGCACAAGTTGAGCTCTCTGTGCTTGTATGGTCAAGTGTTATTTCATGCATTCCCTACCATGAAGCAGCCAGGGCCTAGGTCACCTCTCTGGCTTTACCATTTAGAGCCTTTGTGACTCTGGAAAGGCCACCTGAGGACTCTCAATCTCCCTGGGATCCTTATCTCTCACATAGGAGAGAGAATCCTTACCTGGAAGGGTTGTTTCAAGGATTTGCATGCGATGATGTAAATGAGAACATGTAGCTCTATGTCACACACATGGTTGGTGCTTAGTAAATGATACCTGAGTTTGGAAGATGATATGGGCCATTTTGGTGAGGTTTGGTAAAGAAAAGGAAGCAAAAGATATGGAAAGCCTAGTAGCTCTGTCATTGCCTCACAGTTCCAGGTCTCTCTCATGGTGCACAGCCTAGGCTCTGGAGACAGGCAGCATAGACCTAGTGCAGGTCCTGGTTGCCCTACACATTAGCTGTGGGCTCTTGGGCAAGTTACTTCACTGAACCTCAGGGTCTCGGCTCCTCATTTATAAAATTGCGTGATAGTTATACATCATAGGATTGCTGTGAAGATTAAATGAGATCATGGATTGTTGATATTTAATAACAAGACAGTGCCTAAAAAATAAGTGCACAGGCTGGGCACAGTGGCTCATGCCTGTAATCCCAGCACTTTGAGAGGCCAAGGCATGCAGATAGCTTGAGCCCAGGAGTTCAAAACCAGCCTGGGGAACATGGTGAAACCTCATCTCTACAAAAAAATACAAAAATTAGCCAGGTGTGGTAGTCCAAGCTACTCAGGAGAGTGAGGCAGGAGGATCAATTGAGCCTGGGAGGTTGAGGCTGCAGTGAGCCATGATCATGCCACTGCAGTCCAGCCCGGGCAACAGAACAAGACCCTGTCTGTCTCTGTCTGTCTGTGTGTTTGTGTGTATCTCTCTCTACACACACACACACACACACACACACACACACACGCTCGTAAGCTATTACAATCTTCTTCATTATTTTTATCATTACTATTACTGCTATCAGGCCTAAGAAATATCCTCAGGCATAACATTTTTTGATCTACAGTCATGAGAATGCCTTGTATAGAGGTTAGGAACTCTTTAAAGCTATTTACAACTATCCTTTCTTATTTTAGAAAAACAGCTAAGAGCCTTTTCTTCTTTTGCTATGCCTAAATTCGGGGCAGAATAATATAGAAATCAGTAATAGGAAATTTGATTTAGTACACATAGAATTTCCAGAACAGTAGGATAATTGTTCATATTACACAATTGAGTTGGGCGCATTGTAAAGCAGTATGTTATTCTTTCTGTTCCTTAACGTCGCTGTTCAAATGATTCCTGCTCATTTAAAAAATACTATTTATGTTCCTTATAGGTAAACCCATCTAATCACAGACTCCTATTTGAAGTATTTGATGAAAATAGACTGGTAAGTGGATGCCTGTATTTGAATTTTGCTTCATTTTTTTATTAACTGGATTTTCAGAGCACTTTGTGTTTATGTTGTACTTATGACAGTATATGTGCCCAAAAAGAAGACTGTTTTTGTCCCACTACTAGCTTGATGTTCAAAATCCTAACAAATACTTTTATGTTGCTAGAATAAAAAATGTATTTGTATGTGTGTGTATTTTTATTGCAGTTAATGTTAACGAAAGCCACTGGTGATAGTATCAGCCCATATGCTCATGCTCTAATGTTGGGAATACAGAATGGTAGGCAGATCTCTAAAGAGGCCATCAGGAATGTAAACAAACTTTGCTCGGTTTTTAAATGAAAGCCAGACCATAATACTGGGATGCATTCAGTAGCAAATCTATGGTAATTCTCTCGAGGAAAATAACAATCTAATTAACAATGTATAGCAAAAAGTGAATCTACATTTAGCAGGTAAAGTCAAGCTGTATTTTAAAAGTGGTTGCTTTCTCAAGAGAGAACCTTAGAAAGTACCTTTAAAGAAACAAAGATATGCCTGAGGCATATAACAGATATAAACTAACATTTTATATATAGATTGATGTATATATGTTTATGAAGATCGATACATACGTAACTGAAATAATTATGATTTCATTTTATTATTTTTATTTTAATTTTTTTAGAGAGAGGGTCTCCCTCTGTCGCCCAGGTTGGAATGCAGTGGTGCAGTCGTAGCTCACTGTAACCTCAAACCCTTGGGCTCAAGCAGGCCTCCAGGATAGCTAGGACTACAGGCATGAGCCACCATGCCTAGCCACATTTCATTTTAGAAATGGAATTTTTGAAGCACATTTTGCTTTCTTAACTAACTAAAACGTGTACATCAAGTAGCTGTGAACCAGGTGTTCCAACTATGAAAATGAACACTATCATGTTAAATCCTTAAGGTACCTTCAGAAGTGACACTATAATTCAGTGCAGTCAGTCATTCTCAAATTTACCCTCACTGAAACTTGTATGGTATGTTGACTGGTTAAAAGGTGTTCTTAAGAATCCTTTCTGCAGAATTCATTTGGAACTTCAGATTTTTAATAGCTGGACGTTAATAGAATATTTGAACTGGAGGAGCCTTATACAATAACTCATTTAACTCCTGTTATTATAGATGAGAAGAACCAGGTCTAGAGCCTTTACATAAACACATCAGTCAGTGGAGGTGCCAGGGTCTGACCTGCTGGCCTCCTAAGTCCCAGCCCAGTGGTAGTTTGGGAATGTATTGAATCTCATATGATTGGTATTATTCTCCAAAAGAGAAAACTAACAGTTCCTGGCCTACCGTCCTAGTATCTTTTCCATTAAAGTATGGGATGTTGGGTGATGAACAGTCATACAGTGTAACTAAACCACTTTTGTTGTATGCATAAAAGTACTTTCTTGTGAGATCGGATGAGAGATTCTGCTGAGGGTGCAGTTCTTGTCTCTCCATCTCTCATCCAGTGAGGACCAAGTGAGTTAGGCAGTATTGAGTAGTATAGCGGTACGTTCCTGGAGACATGGGGGGTCTGTAGACTAATCCTTATCCTCCAGTTATTGAGTATAATATCTCTTCTTTAACATGAAGAAAGGGCCAAATTCGAGGAAAAATGGCCTCTTGTTTGATGTGTTTTAGTTTATTATTTTCTTCTATTAAGAGAAACTTACTTTTAAAAAATTGTTTCCCATTTCCATATCTGAAATAATGACAGTAGTTGAGGTGATCTTGCCCTGGGTCTGAAATTATACTTCCAAACCAAAAAGGACTTAGAATACAAAACTTTTAAGAAATCTTGTATGAATACAAGCTGTATCTGAAAAATTGTGTTTTATGAGATTGATGCCTAGTTTTGCCCCAGGCCATCTGCAGTGTGGTTACCATGCAAAGAATGCTGGTGTTGCTGTTTTTTTTTTTTTCTTTGTTGGCTATTAACCCAGCAGAGACAATACGTGGCTATGGTAGTACTTGGAAGTTCTAGCATTACACAGACTAGCTTCCATTTCTCTCATAGAGGTCATTTTTGGCATTTAAAACACATGCTTTTAGAAAACAGATTTGGATGTATGTAAACGCAGGGTTAATCCGCCACATCCTGGATGCTAGAGCTGTTGACAAAGTAATGCTTTGCAGATTTTAAAATAAACTTTTTGTCACTCTTACAGCTTGGTATTTTCCCCTCCTATTTTTTTTACCCCCTCTAAATAAACCTCTTTGTTAAATAATTGATGTTTCTGGATCATAGAAAATAGTAAGTTTAAAATACAGAATATTTCCAAGCTAACTACAAATCTGATGACAGTTTTTTGAGTGTGCACTTTTCCTTTTATTTCTTAGGCCCTTTTTGGTCCTTTTCAAACATAGCAAGATTCCATATTTGTGTCCCAACTGTGGTAATATTGCTGACTTCTTACTGGAAAACAGTCAGCTCTAGGCAGGATTTCTTCTGTATGGTATTTAAGTTAAATTATTACCAAAAAAAAGGCCCACGTGCACTCCCTTCTTCAATTTTCCTTTTGTTTTATGTTGTTTGTGTGTTTTTTGGTTGATGTTTTCTTTCCTACCTGTCATATGGGAGACAATGTTTTCTCCAGCTGGGTTCCTTTTCTCTTTGAAGAGGAGACACTTTTGTGTCTGCCAGTCATATGTGAGCTACACAAACATATACACCTTTTAAATGAAAAATGTTGTGATAGCAGGAGGCCTCTGCTTGGCCAACTGGTTGTGTAGCAAGTCGCACCCCCTCCCCTCCACTTAGCTATTTTGTTACTTGTAGATCCTGGTCTAATTATTTAGCATTAAACGGACACTAACTCTGTAGGGTGTGTAATTGTATTTATAGTACTGTTTTATTAGTTTGCATTCCATCCTGGTAGTGTAGTGATGTCATAAATAACAGAAATATGGTATCCGATGCTTGGGAAGGGGTTTACTCGGTGGCCAAGCCGTATTTTACTTGTCATTATTCCGTGTGATGGAAGGTGGGGAAATACCACGTGTGCTGTTAAGCATGCCAGGTCCCTGCACTGGTTAGACAGAGTCTCAGTGCTGTGCTCCGTTGGGAAAGAAATGCCCTGCGAATGTGATGTGGTTTAGATTTATAGCAGCGTGGCTTGCAGTGTGCTTGCTGCCTTAGTCAGCTGTGAGAGCGCCCTGCTGGGGCCACTCCTTTCTGATGGAAAAGCAGCAGCTGGGAAGGTGCTGTTTCAGGCTCTTGCTGTTTAAAAAAAAAAGAGCGAGTGGGGGAAAACTCCTCTAAGTCCAGAAGCTGGCATTGGAGGGGGAGAGCGTGGTCATGTGGTTCTGGCCACCCTACCCTCTGTCACAGTGTGGATGAGAGCTTTTTGCTCTTATCCAATCATGCCTGGAATGCCGCTTGCCACTTGGGTTATTTCTGCTATCTGTCGCTCCTGGTGCCGCAGTGCTAACAGTTTGGCAGATGGGACACTTTTTCTTGGAGTTTGTGTCTTTGGTTTGTGACTTCTGGCAGTGCCGGGCCTGTTGTTGCCGCTCGCCCTCGCCCTCCTGGCCCCCCTGGTCACCATGGCCCATCGGCTTCGGTTTCATTTTGGCTCTGGTCGCAGCAACACAGCCCCTGAATCAGAGATCCTAGACCAGGAGAGAGAAGACGACTTCTTCATGGCATTCCACACCCTACCGCGGAGAAGCAGCCCGCACCCCTTCGCCCAGAACGGAGGGGACGACGGCGGCGGAGGCCTGCAGGGAGGCGTGGGCGCGCTTAAGCGGAGCTCGTCCATGTTCATCCCGCAGCTCCTGACGAGCATCGACGCCCGCCCCACGTGCAGCTCCTCGGTGCAGATCTCCCTGCAGCGCAAGGCCGCGGGGGCCACGGACGGGTGCGGGCCGCCCGAGGGCGCCGACGATGGGCCTCCGTGCGCCACACCCGACCCCGGGGACCAGGCCTCCGCCACTGCCACCACGAGGGCCTCGCCCCAGAGCGGCTCCCGAGAGCCCTCGCCGAGGGACACCCCCGGGAGCTCCCCTCCGAGGGCAGCCCGGGATCCGGGGCTCCAGGTCAACGGCACGTGTGGCCGCCGCGTGCGGTGCCCGGGCCCCGTGGACTGCGCAGAGGAGGCCGCCCCGGGCCTGCGCATCCAGCACCGTGCCTCCAGCGCCGACGTGCGCCAGGTGAGGCTGCTGCCCCTGGGCCCCGATGGCCAGGGCGGCCCCGCCGCGGCAGAGCCCAGGCGCTGGTCCCTGCAGCACGTTCCAGATGCTTCTGGAAGCTCCGGGAAGCGGTGTTTTGTCTTCCAGTTGCAGCAGCCCCAGCAAGGCGCTCTGGGGCCAGGCAGTGACCTCAACTTTGGCTTCACGGGCACAAAGGGGGACAGGTTGGTGAGGTATCCCCGCATTCGGCTGGAGAGGAGCACCTCGTACCCCACGCAGCCCCGAAGCGAGCGAGGGAGCCCCACGGAAGATCGGAGAGCCCCAGAGGCACCGCCTCGGGCTGGCAGGATGGCTCCCGAAATCCGCAGGACGAACTCCGCGGAGAGGACTCCGCAGGGCCAGGGGTGCACATTTAAGATGAGGCAGGATCAGAACGCGGGGCAGCAGCATTTTAGAATTCTTGTAACCCGGGGGCCGGAAGAAGCTCCCCAGAATCCCGAGGAGAAAAGCGCCAAAAGCCCTGTTTCCATGGGAGCTGACACCGCGGTAAGTTCACGGCGGGTTTACATGTGTTTACTGATTTCAACCTCGATGCTTACTCTGCGGCGTAACCAAAATAAAACCTCACCCTCTGTTCTGGGAGTTTCCCTGCTTCAGGCCAGCGGATCTGAATGTTTGGCCGAGTTCTGGCACGATGATTTGTGGTCCAGTGTTTGGTGCGCAAAACACCATTTCTGCAAATGTCTTCTGTAGGTCCTCAAAGTCAAAGAACTTTGTCTGTTCTTTGACAGAGATACCTTCCCCCTGTTTTTATTTTTCAGAATAGAAGAATTTGGAATAAAATTTATTACTTTAATCTGCCAAAAAGCAAGTCAGTGCCGCAACGTGCTGATGTTGGAAATGCATTTAAAAAGCTGCTTGCAAGTATAGCCTGTGACAACACCTTAAAAATAATCAGTTCTCGGAAAGGTGAGGATATTGCAAAGGACCTGAGTTTCGTCTCTTAATAGTTAAAATAGGTGAACGTAAAGTTTAGTGGAATTTGATTATCTGTCATGGCCTTTTTGCTGTAGGAGGTCAGGTGAGTCGTTGTTACATAATTTGCTTTGTTTTTTTGTCCCATTAAGTAATACTGAACGACAGTAGTGTCACTTGTGGGATAGTGACATTACTATCCCACAAGCGGCACTGCTAAGATACTAACAGATGCGTTTTTAAAGCACACTGGGTTATGGCCCAAGGCTAGGGGAAGCTGATGGGGACTCGTTAATGGTCAGATGGCATGGCGTGCAATTTAACGCTGCGCACTTGAGTGTCAAAGCCGAGGATGCTGTATATAGAATAGTAAGTACCCTGTCTCCAGCTGTGGAGAAATAAGACGCCTTAGAACAGATTCTGGCCTTCCTGTTTCTCTGTTCCTGATCGCTCCCTTTCAGTGAAATGGAGTACAGAGAGACAGCTGCACGCTCCATCGACCAGGCATATGATGACTCTGCAGCTTTCGTGGTTTAGAGTGGGATGAAAAGTTTAATCAGTTTGATTTCTTTTACTAGTAATCACTAGCCAGTGAGTGCTTTCTCTTAAAGAACAAGCTCCTTATATTTTGAATTGGATATTTTTTCTCCTGAATTTCATGTGACTGCCAGTTTGAGGATATGATTAGTAAATGTCTAGGGGACTTTCTGTTTGGATTTCACTTGTGAATTGTGATTTTGAAAAGTGAGTGTCTGAGTATTACTCTAGAATTGTATTGTCTTTTATTGCTTTGTGTTCAGAAATATGTTTCGTCTTTCAAGTAAACTTTATCACTCCTCCATCATCGGTTTTCATCATTTTGAAGATACAATCAGATGCTTAATGAAAATTTATTTTTCTTCTTCTCTTTCCTTCCATGTGTCTCCTTTCTTTCATTATCTCAAACTCTTCTATTGGGAAATGGCTAAGTGCTTTGTCTTGGTCTGAACCTATACCATGTATTACACAATGGTACAAATTTTGACAGAGTTTCGATATTATAGGAGCCTTTAACCCCCACCCCAACAAATTACCATCATGACAGTTGTAGGCTTTGTTGGGCAACACAATTCCATGCTGAACTTGGACCACGTACCTCATGAAGATTGACAAAAATATATTTCCTAAAGTTTGGTAACTATTCAATTACATTACCAAAAACTGAAATCACTTTGCAGTTCAGATGTGGAGGACAAAGGGATTCATACAATTAAACTCAAAAAAGTTCAAACTCATTTGGTTTGAACTTTCAAATGTAATTAGAAAACAAATCGAATAAACTAAAACTTACGTGTACCTTGCTTAAAAGGGCTCTTCTAACTCGCAAGGACTATGTAGTGAAAAACAAGTTTCTACACATTTGGGGAATATAAATTCTGGAATAAAGAGCTTTTCTTGGAGAGTAAGTTCCAACTAGTGAACAGTAGTTTGCATTTTCATATGTATGTATTTTTGTGCACATACATAAATTAGTACGTAGTTAGTAAGCTGGTTTTCTTTTAAGCAGAACGATTTTTCTTTAAAAAACAAAACCAAAACTGGTCACATAACAAAACCGCCTGCTCCATTCAGCAACTTTGTATGCATTTCATATGGACAGGGGTGTTAAGTTTAGGCAGCAGCTGCCACCGCCTTACTTATCTTGAAGGAAAACATTCACTTGGGCGTCTACAGTCTGGCTGCCACCAAGCTTTTTTAGCGTTTCAAATATCCACTGCTTTGGTCTGAAGGACATTACATTATTAAGTTTACATGAAAAATTAGCTAGAATCTGTTGCAGTTTGATGGTGGAATGATATGGAAAGTCTTCCTAGATTTGGGAATACCACTCGGGATTCATTTGACAGTGTGCTCATATTTCATAAGCTATACTTAAACCTTATTACAAGATTAAGTTGTTGAGTACTTTTATCTGTGCCTCCCAAACATCCTGCCATGACTAAATCTAAAATGTAACATGACTCCAAAAAATGTTAACCAACTAAATTATTAGAAAAAATACAGGGGAAACCCTTGTGATGATAAGTTTTCCACCTGGTCTATCGCTGTCAGTAGACAAGAATTCATTCATATAGTCATCAGTTATAATCAGTTAAAAATTTTCAGAATTGTTAGAATTTACCAGTTCAGTCTGTGGTAGTCATTAGCAGTCATTTAGTGAGTAACTTAGTTATTTTCTTATAAATTAGCTTTTGGGTTATTTGGTTTGGTTCTGAGCCTCTTAACTGCATTAGAGTTATTCTGAGGAAGTTGGACCAACATTTACCAGCATTTGTGCCCCCTTTATATGCCATTTTGTGCATAATAACTGTGAAACTCTGCATTTTACAAGTTTGAGGAGCCAGTTTTCTAATCTCATTGGTGTTATGAAGTACTCAAGGTCTACTGTGTATATAACATTACACTCCTTACTTGGAAAGTTTCAGGGACAATCTCAGTATCTTGCTGACACAGTTTGTAATGTAAACAGAGGGAGGAGGGCCCACCCAGACAAAAGCAGTAATTCTAACACCTACTGCGTATGCTGTTGGAGAAGAGAGCATTCTTTCAGCTCAAGCTCTCTGGACTTTCCTCTTTGTCCTCTCAGTGGACATATACCTCACAGGAGTAGTGTAGTAATCTCTTGTGGTTAAAAATTCCTTTTATTGAACAACCAGGGAATATCCAAATTGTTTTCATTTGGGAAAACTTTGAGTCTCTTTTACAGAATGCCGTTTTTAATATACGGGCATTTTTTGACATTAATATTAGTTGATGTCTCTTTTTTACCCTAAAAATAACTCGAGTATCCAATGTATTAACCACCCCTTTATTTTAAAACATAACAACACAGGAGGCTAAGGTGAGAGGATTGCTTGAGCCCGGTAGTTTTGAGATGACTATGTTTCTGCCACTGCTCTACAGCCTGGGCAACAGAACGAGACCTTGTCTCAAAAAAATAAAAATAAAACATAATATTGTAATGGATAAGAAAAACAAGTAACATTCTTTTCATTGACTTGGTTTCTGATTGGATTCTATCAACTTTCTTTCTTCTCTCATATATAGTAATGCTCTCTCTTAATGTGGTCTTAGAATAAACCAATATATATCTTAAAATGTCACCTGTTTTCAAGGATGTTTTGAAAAGTTGGATAGGCAGTGCACAAGGTTGACACCGATATGTTTGTAAACAGAAACTGCACATGGCTTGCAGCATAGCTCATGTTTCTGTAGCACTTCACAATTTGAAGAATGCTTTGTTTATTTCACTTAATGTGTATGGCTGTCACGTTGTGGAGGCATTATCTCACTTGACCCTCCCATGTGAAGTAGTGTTATTTCACTGTTTCAGATGAAAGGATGTGATACTGTTGTTAGATGTAATAACATTATGTGCATATCATAGTGTATACTATGATATCACTTTGTGCACCTATAATGGGAGTATGTATTTAATGTGTGTGTGTATATTTGCACAATTCAAAAGTATATGTTAAACCAAAAAGCAGTTTAATGCTTCCTGTGATGTGACAGTTTTGTTGAAAAGTTTAGAGGTGGTAACTTCATTTGGTGTCTTGCAGCACTGGCCTGAAGGTGAGAGAAGGCTTCTTTGGGGACCCAAAGAGCCATCCTCTGCAGTTAACTAACTTTTGGTCCTGGAGTACTTAGACTCCCTCTCTAAGCCTATTCCTCATCAATAAATTTGAGGATAAAAATGTCCAGCTCGTTGGTTCATAGTTAGGTTTAAATGAAAGTGTCCATGGAAGTACCTGATTCATGAACTAGGTATCTGTAATATACAAGTCTTTCCCCTAGGAGGTTAAGTAGGTTAATTGTGAACAGTCATTTTTTGATCAGCATGGCATTTAACACAAGGACAACATACATTTATGGCATACCTGGAAATGTTTAATAAATAGCTTTGATGCTCTTTCTGCTGTCATCTCATCTTTCCTAAGTATTTGTTCCTAACACCAAATGCAGTCTTGGAAAAGAATTGCTTCCTGAACTATGCATTATAGAAAAGGACTCGTAAGTATATTTACTGTGTTGATTTTGAAGCCTTATAACATTTTGGCTTGCATTTCTAGCATATTTTTTACCATGTCATTTTGCTGTAATATTTCCAGTGGTTGAGTCTACTGTTACTTTGGGATAGACTGAGGCTTTTGAGAAACAATATAGTGTTAGATCTACAAAATTTTCACATTGTATGACTTTAAAATGAGGGAGATATTTGTGAGTATGTCTTATTTTAAGAGACTGTCTTTTAGAGAGTTTTCGTAAATGGTGCAGCTGCTTCTCTTGGCTGAGCCTGGTGGCAGAATTCCTAGTCATTGAAATAAATCTCTAATTTTATAATACATATTGATAAGAAACTTGCTATCTTTTCATAAAAGTTCACAGTACCAGAAGAAATTTACTTTATGTAAAAACTACCTTAAAATGTAATAAATGTTGGATAGTTGATGGTTTCTGGATAGTTGATGAATATTTCTGTATAGTTGAGGCAAATCTAAATGGTAATGCTACTTGTACAACTTGCAATGATCTAGCACATTTTTTAATAAAAATAATTACCTGCATATTACTGTGGGCGATACAGGTTAGCTATCCTAAATACGTTTTTACCTTTTTAACTCTTAATTATATTAAGCCATTTGCAAGAATGGGAAAAAGCAGGAAATTCATAGGTGGTGTTGAAATTGCTGATTCTACACATAGGTACCAGAATGTCTACATTTCCTCTATAAATGTCAAAGGAAACTTTGGAAACCCACCTCCGAGTTGGCTGGTGATTATTCGGACAGGTTATCATCCTGCCTGCAATCTTCTAGTTCTCTTAGTTCATACCAAGCAGCATGATATTCCATGTCCTGCACGAGGGAGAGCACCAAAACAGCCTTCACCTGCTGCATATGCCCTGCTCTGAATCAAAAATTAAGAAGGCTAAAGGATGGAATGTGTAAAATATTAGCAAAAGCAGGTGTTGCAGAATGTCTGTACATTTCTGGGCAGGTGGAGATTATTGAAAGATTTTTAGAAATAATCTTCGCTCACCACATTCCAGTGCCAGGCCCTGGACTTTTGTCTCTGTTTGTGATAAAATGTTTTTAAGAAATGCTGGCTGGGCACGGAGGCTCATGTCTGTAATCCCAGCACTTCCAGAGGCTGAGGCAGGTAGATTCCTTGAGCCCAGGACTTTGAGACCAGCCTGAGCAACATGGTGAAGCCTCATCTCTACAAAAAATACAAAAGCTAGCCAGGTATTGTGGCCTGTGTCTGTAGTCCCAGCTACTTGAGAGGCTGAGGCAGGAGGATTGCTTGAACCCGGGAAGCGGAGGTTGCACTGAGCTGAGATCGTTCCACTGCACTCCAGCCTGGGCGACAGAATGAAACTCTGTCTCAAAAAAAAAAAAGAAAAAGAAAAAGAAATAATCTTCTCTCAGTAAGCATGATGAATGCATAACGTTCTCACTGGAGTTCTCCTTTGGAATCTCTTGATTATTCCACTGTGGCTTCCTTGGGCCAACTAGGATACAGAGGAGGATAAATGAGTAACTCAGTGAGACAGGTGGCCTGATGTGAGTGGGCCTGAAAGTTAGCCCCAATGTCCTGGCTGATTTCATGCCGTGTCCCGAACGGGCACTTTCCTGGTCTCTAGGCATCACCATGTTTTGACAGGAAGCTTAGGTTTTTCAGGATGGAGGATGGAATCGATTGTATTTCTAGAAGCCTGGTTTTTATGCCCTGACAATTTTAGAACCGTGGACTGTTCTGACACTTTTGAGTACAGTGATTAAATTTCAGTGAAGGGACAGGTCATGAAATCAAATAAAAGGACGGATCATAAATTGAGCTGGAAGGGGCCCCTCCTCCCTCTGCTTTGACTTGTTGCTACACTTTAGTATTCAGAAACTTTATATTGGTTCCCTTAAGTGCCTGCACAACCTCCCTATTTCTGGACACCATTCAGTGTTTGTTTTAATGTTAAGCATTATGCCGTGTATCCAGTAAGCAGGGCAGAGTAAATTCCTCCAGGTAGCAAGAGACTGGAATTTCCCCCAGGCAGATCAGCTTTTCACAGGTTCCTAGAGTTTACACAGCCTTCTTTTGTGGCTTAATTTTTATAGATCACAGTGAGTCAAGTGACTTTTACTTCCCTGTATAATAACTTTGAGGAGCCTACTTTCAACCCACATCATCATTTATTATCTTGCTTACTTCTTTCTTGGGGGTTAGATGGGCTGGGGTTGTTATTAAGCATGTTAAATACTTTGAAATTGAAATCTTTTCTGATAGATGTAGTTTCTCTTTCTTCTATTGGTCAATCGAGAGCTGGTAGACTTTTAAAATACATTTAATGACTCACACATGTCATAACTCATCCATTTCCTTGACATTTTCAAGCGTGATAATAAATCCTACTTCTTGGGCTTTTTTTTTTTTTTTCTCTCTCTCTCTCCCATGTTCTTTTCAAATGCGTGGCTAGGTAGTTACCTCATGAAGGAAAACAACTGTTTTGGTCCAGATTTTAAAAATTGAGTTGAATAGAAAAGGTGGGGTGGAACAAGAAATACTGAAATATAATAATGTGTATTAAGCTCCAACCAAACAATCTAGCACTTCTTCAAATCCAGGAGGTTTTCTGGCTAGGAGTTACATTGCAGAACTAATATGACTCTTAAACTTTGTAAGGAATTCGTCATGGTTGAACACTGGAAACTACCAGCATACCTCTGGGCTTGTTTTGTATGGTCTTCCTCATGAGTTAAAATGCCTTAAGCATAGTATCTTTTCCATAGGAGCTTACTGATTATGCTTTTCCACTTGAATAAAAGAGATATTAAGTTGTAATAAAACTTTTTTTATTATTATACTTTAGGTTTTAGGGTACATGTGCACAATGTGCAGGTTTGTTACATATGTATCCATGTGCCATGTTGTTTTGCTGCACCCATTAACTCGTCATTTAGCATTAGGTATATTTCCTAATGCTGTCCCTCCCCCCTCCCCCCACCCCACAACAGTCCCCGGAGTGTGATGTTCCCCTTCCTGTGTCCATGAGTTCTCATTGTTCAATTCCCACCTATGAGTGAGAACATGCGGTGTTTGGTTTTTTGTCCTTGCGATAGTTTACTGAGAATGATGTTTGTGGGCGAAGGACATGAACAGACATTTCTCAAAAGAAGACATTTATGCAGCCAAAACACACATGAAAAAATGCTCATCATCACTGGCCATCAGAGAAATGCAAATCAAAACCACAGTGAGATACCATCTCACACCAGTTAGAATGGCCATCATTAAAAAGTCAGGAAACAACAGGTGCTGGCAAGGATGTGGAGAAATAGGAACACTTTTACACTGTTGGTGGGACTGTAAACTAGTTCAACCATTGTGGAAGTCAGTGTGGGGATTCCTCAGGGATCTAGAACTAGAAATACCATTTGACCCAGCCATCCCATTACTGGGTATATACCCAAAGGACTATAAATCATGCTGCTATAAAGACACATGCACACGTATGTTTATTGTGGCACTATTCACAATAGCAAAGAGTTGGAACCAACCCAGATGTCCAACAACGATAGACTGGATTAAGAAAATGTGGCACATATACACCATGGAATACTATGCAGCCATAAAAAATGATGAGTTCATGTCCTTTGTAGGGACATGGTTGAAACTGGAAAACATCATTCTCAGTAAACTATCGCAAGGACGAGTTGTAATAAAACTTTAAATATTTTAATTTAGTTTGAATATTTAAGTTGAATTAACCTCTTACTACAGTAATTATCTTTTTTGCTAACTTCTTACTACAGTAATTATCTGCTTTTATAAAATCCAGAAACGATGTTATACACATTAGCATGCATTATTAGGTGCCCAAATGCCAAGGCTAAGGACACAGCAATGCTAAGGACACAGTGTGCCTCAGGCCTGCCTGCACCCTCGGTTGAAATTATATTAGCAAGAGAAGCTCCTGCATTCTGCAGTATGGCATTTTTCTCCAGCTAATGTATGCAGGGGTCATTTTTAAATTTTAGATTCACAGATTTACAGAGCTGTGAGTTGCCTTGGAAATTATGCAGACCAGTTCCTTTAATTTTAAAGATAAGGAAAGTGAGAGCTTTACTTTTTAAAAATTGATACATAATAGTTGTACCTGTTTATGGGGGTACATGTGATATTTTGTTAACATGCATACAGTGTGTAATGATCAAATCATTACATACTGAAATATTTGAAATATCTGTCACTACAGACATTTGTGGCATCTGTGTGTTGAGAACATTCCAAATCTTCTCTTCTAGCTGTTTTGAAATGTATAGTAACTTCTTATTAACTGTCGTGCTGAGGACATGGACTACTGTGCTGTTGAACACTAGAACTTACTCCTTCATCTGACCGTATTTTCGTACCCATTTACCAACCCTGAGAGCTTTGCTTTTGCAGTAATAGAGAATATTCTTTTTCTCTCTTGAGTATGAAATAATTATTTTTGAATAATCACTGCACGTGAAGCCCTATCCTTCTTGATGTTGGAAATATAAATACTTAGGGAGCTTGGTTTATGGAGCTTTCAGTTTCACAAACAGATGGGACAGCTGAGGTGAGGCCTACGTAGCAGAAGAAGCCTTACTTCTGACAGCAGGCACTAAGCAAGGCATTGGGTGACAGATTGCTTATGCACAGGCTGGGAGGGACAGGAACTGTGTCATGGAGGGGCAAGACTGGAACTAGATGCTGAAAAGTGACCAGATTTGTCTCAGTGGGCTAGTGGGAGGGGTCTCATTGAAAGACTGAAGGTAGATGTGCCTCCCAGGGATGTGGTGGTCATATTGGCTCCAAATTGCCTTGTTCATGATTAGCAGGTTTCAGCAAATTATTTTTCATGTGAAACATTGCTGAAGATTTCTTGGGTGTGGCTGCCATCACAAACTATTCCTCTCTTTCCCATCAAATGTGGAGTTGGATGAATTCCTTCCTTGCTGGCCTGCCTTCCACAAAGCTGTTCTCTGAACACCTGCCAGGCCATGCAGAGGACAAGGAAATACCAAGCCACAGTTTCTGCCATTTAATGGTGGTAGCAGAGACCCAGGAATGCAATGGATTATTGTCACTTTCATTATAACATCATAGTGTAGGATCATAACTGGAACAGAGAGGATGAAGCTTTCTTTTGGGGAATTGAGGGAGGGAGACAGGGTCTTGCTCTGTTGCCCAGGCTGGAGTACGGTGGCGTTAAGATGGCTCACTGCCACCTCCACCTCCCAGGCTCAAGTGATCCTCCCACCTCAGACTCCCGAGTGGCTGGACCACAGGCACATGTCAACACACGCAGCTAATTTTTTAACTTTTGTAGAGATAGGGATCTCACTATGTTGCCCAGGCTGGTCTCAAACCCCTGGCCTCAAGCAGTCCTCCTGCCTTGGCCTCCCAAAGTGCTGGGATTACAGGCATGAGCCACTGTATCCAAGTAAGTAGGCTTTATTTATGGAGTTTATAAAGAAACTGTTTATGTATACAGTGGAGAATTTATCCTGAAGAAAAACTAAAGAAATGAATATTTTAAATACGTCTCTGCATTTCTTTTTGTTGGATATGACATTTATGTAAGAAAAGTGCTAATCTGTATGATATGAGACATGTTAACTATATATGGTACATATATTTAAATATTATATGTATTTAGATTTAGCAACAAAAAAGGAAATATAAACCATATTTCCACCATTTGAACAAATCGTATTCAATTATATGTGCATATAACCGTTTGAAAAAATTATAATGCTGATCGGATCTACAACCTAAACCAAATGCCAAATTAAATTCAGGATAAATTCATATAAAATGTTTCACATCATCGAATAAGCAGTGAAAATTGAGTATCAGATAGATCTGTGAAGGATGATAACATTTCTAACCTTAGAAGCAGAAAAGGAAATCACAGAAGCTGGATAGATTCAGCCGTATAAAAGTATTAAATTTCTGAACCATGAAAAAAAATAACTAAAATGAGGGAAACACCAAATGTTTTTCTTAGTGATTCGTGTAAGTTCTCATATGTATATCTTTTCAGTGTCTAATTATGGGCATATTTTGGCCAGTGGGTTTGTATCTCTGTAGTAAAGTTCTGGTAAGTACTGGAGAAATACTGAGGTTCCCCCACTCCAACTCTTTCACTCCATTGCAAAGTAGGTCTTGTAGGTGAATCACACAAAGGGATTAACAAGAAAGACAGAAATGTCCAGCTCCCAAGTTGTTCATTATACTGTTGTGTTATGCCAATAGAAAATATATCAAATTGGAGAACTTGTGGTTGAAAATAATATACGTAGATTGCTGGTGGCAGTATTCATGAATGTGACTTTGAAGTGATTTTTAAGCACTTAAGTATTTTTAAATGATAAGATCAATTATAGGTACTAAGATTCTTGTGTTTTGAAGTGTTGGAGTTAATCCAGATAAAGTTACAAATCTAAGCAGACACCTTATTAAGAGATCATTATTCTCTGCTTTTAAAGTGGACTTGCTTTCTATATAGTTATGAAGAACAGATAAATAGGAATGTTTTAAGATTACTGGCTACTATTAAAATAATCTGGTGACTGCAGTTATATCTGGGCCTAAGGCATTAGACTTTTTGGAAAATGGATGCTTTTAGTCTTTCCTTCCGTATATTTGTCACCCAGAATTTTAAAATTTGGAAATTTCATTCATTCAGTCCAGATAGAGAATTGATCAATTGGCAATTTTATTATTTTTTGCTTGTGAAAAGCTCTAGGGTTACAAGAATATGCTCCTGAAGTTAACGTGATAACTTTTAAGATGTCTCAATTCTAATGGTTAGGTATTAGTCCTCTGAGTTCCGATTGCCCCTTAACTTGGATCTTAATTTACAATTTACTGAAAATTGTTCATATTTCATATTTTAAAATCATGTACTCTAAAACCCTATTATACTTGAAATGAAGACCTGTTATACTAGAATCTCTCATGAAAATATAACAGTTCCCAAGGAACTTTGTTTCTGTCTCCATGGACCACACTGGCTACTGTACTGGATGGAGGGCAAGGTGGGAGCTGAGAGGCCTTTGCAGAAGTGCATGTCGCCTTAGTATGTAGCAGATCCTGGTCCCTGGCCTATGCTGTTTCCCTCCACACCCTTTCATTTCTCCGAATACCAGGAAAGATCATGGATTGTCTCGGGAGTTAGTGTCCCCCTTAGTACTTAGCCTGTCATTTTCATGTTGCAATGCCTAGAAAATGGGAAGCTTTTCTCCTCCTTGAGGAAGTGTTATTTCAAGATGCTTTCTGCTGCCTATGTCATGCCAGGGCGTGGGTGGATATATTTTTGCACTTTTGCACCAGCGAGTCTGCTTCTGATTTGCAGATTGCATTTATTATAAGGTGTGTTGTCCATTGATGAATAATGTGTGGGCATTAAAGCAAAGCTGATACATAGCTTTTAAAATAGCTCATTTATCCTGCAAGCTTCACCCCCAGAGAGAGGCAGGCCCTTCCGAAGCGTTTTCCAGGAGCAAGGTTTTTGCATGTTTCCCTCTGTTTCGGAGGTCGTTGTTTTTTGCCCCTACTGTAGGGGCCAAGGGAAAATTTGCTCTGCGCCTTCTGATGGTCCCCTGAAAAATCAACTGTCAGAAGCCCGATTAATAGGAGAAATGGCATGCAAATTTATTAACGTGCATGCAGAGTGATTACCCCAACCCCCCAGTGGGGTTCAGAAGCTTCTATACCATCCTGAGGTTATAGGAAGAATGGGGCTCAGAGCCCGACCAAAAACAGGGTATGGTGGTCAATCAGGTTATGGTGGCAAGAAAGATTCTTGGAGGGAGAGAAGAGGAGGCCTGGCTAGCAGAGGTGGTCCTGTTATGTAGGTGAAACCTCCTAGGTAGCAGCCCTCACAGAGAAGAGAATGCAGCTGTTTCTTTCAGACCTTTAAAGGTATCAGACTCTCAGTGAATCTTCCCTAGATCTGGACAAGGGAGGGCCTTAGAGAAAGACGGCCTCCATCAGTGCAGTTTCCTCCCCAGGTGCAATCTCCCCCGACAGACCTGCCCTCTGAACAGACATTCACAGTGTATCAAAGAGGGATATTTTGGGGTGAAATATTTTTATTCCGTTCACCCCCTAGTTTATCATGTGTTTCCTTGATAGGCTGAGGGCTTGACGGATGAGCAGATAGACAGACACAATCTTAGTTCATGGAAAAGGCAAGAATAGAGATGGGTAGGGCAGAGTTTTTAAGTTGCTGCTGATGAAATAGACACTCCTTTGTCTCAGCTAGTGAAAATTTTCTTTAGAACGTGGATTTAAATAAAGAAAGAAATAGGCATCATGCTTTGTAATGAAGTCTTGTGGTCATTGTAAGTGGTCACAGCCAGTTTATTCTCAGGCTTCTTTAAGCTGACCAGTTAAGGTTTCTGCAGAGGTTCTGTGTTTGAGGGAGAAGAGGAAGTCCTTGGGGAGGAGGGGAGCCTTCTATGGGAGACAGTGCTCTTGGGAGCATTCTTTCAATCTGATAGCCATGCAAGGGTGATGACAAGGTATGGCCTTCAGTGACTCAGAGCCTCCTCCCTTCCCAAGCCTCAGGCCTGAAAGTCTGGTGATCCTCCCTGGCAGAAACCTCACTGGGGATCGTTTTTTCCTTTTGAAGAGGTTTCTTACTTTGCCTAATATGTTCCAATCTTCTGTCAGTGGCCAGGTGACATCTGTTGGAATGCTGATGTGTGTTGCCAAGCAAAACAGATGCAGGAAGACTTGCCCGAAGTGGGGGAAGAGAGGGAGGAAAGGGAGGAAAAGTGGGAGGTAGAGTCGTTGGCTGGGGAGATGGGATCGAGCAGTATTTATCTATAGAACAGATATCAAAGATTGGATAAATCATGGCTTAAAACTCTCAGAAAAGCATTCTAGGTTCTTGCAAATCTTTGCAGGGCTACTGAATGGCTCATTTTTTATTTCCCACCCTGCATTCAGAGTGGTGTTTAAATGGCTCACTGCAGCAAAAAGGATTAGGTATTACCCTTGTGTTCAACACAAGTCTGTGGTCAGCAGATTTTTTACTTCATCCTAGTTTATTGATATTTCTGTCAGTGAACAGGTTTAACTCTTAATGGAATAGAATCTACCAAGAATAATGCAGACTGGATAAAAATAATTTCACTGATTTTGATTATTTAGCACATTAAAGGGGACCCCTGGCCAGAAGTAGATATATTGCTTGGGGGGAGAAGGGCATAGTACCCAGGTGGTACTTCAGGGATTCTGATTGTCAGTCAGGGTTGAGAATAACTGATTTAAGAAGTTAATGCTACTGACAGCCTAAATCTGGGTTTCCTTGATAACCTTTGGTGTAAATACTGATTTAATGCATTTTTTTTCTCACCCACTTTGCCTTCATCACCCCAGGTCTATATTGTGTTCACATGGTTCCTCTTTCTAGAGGTGGGACATGTCATTTTATGGCTCAGAGGTCCACAAAATAAACTTCCATTCAAGCAAGGTTGTAAAATACCTGTGCAATAAGAGCAGTCCAGTTGAATATTTGCAAAGCATATATAAAAGAGCTTATCTCCTAAAATAACTGAAATGAAAGGATTAATTTTCTCTGTTTCCTACTGCAAGAAGTGAGTAAAAGTGGAATTCCAATTGTAGCCATGGCAAGACCGGTCTATCCTGTTATGTCTTGTGTGCCAATACCACTTTTTTCCAGGTAACTAAAGTATCTCCCTGCTGTAAATATTAACTGAGTGCATTTTTGTGGCTTTTGATAACTCCACTTCTTGAAAGTGTTGGCCAGTTGTCAAATTTTCATGAATTTCAGAGAAGTGGGTAATAGGTGGTTTCTTTCTTACAGTATTTAAAGCAAAGTAGTAAAGAGGAGAAGGACTGAAAAGGTAACCTGGGTCATCTCATTTTTTAGGGCTCACAGGAGTGTGGTAGCGGAGCCTGGACATCAGGTGGCCTGAAGCCCAAACCACCAGCTCCCCCAGCACAGGAGAGTGCAAACTGTAGCTCAGTCTTGGCCATCTGGGGTCTTCTGCAAATGAACTGCCCATAGTCTGGCCAACAGTTCACACTGTTGTATTGCTGTCTTTCATTCTCTCTTAAGTAGAGCATTCTGAACATATCTGAACAATTTTTTGACACACTGTCACCCTCCTAGCCATGGGTTATTTTATGACCTAGTCATTCTTTACATAATAAACATTTATCAACAGTGCTGTCTGGGCCTGGTAAGGTATATAGCATGCTTTGTTTCTGCATTAAAGTTCTTAGACCGCCATGATCTTGAGATGTTTGCTGCTTATTGCTTCTTTCTGATTTCTATTGCTTATCAGTTACCACTTCTTGTGGCTCCAAGGATGGAGGCCAATTCCCTCTTCTAATTTGCTGCTTCTCATCTGCTTAAAGTTTAGGTGTTTAGTCAAGCTCACTAGCATTGTTTATAAAGGAAGAATAAATAGGTTGAGAGTGAGGACTTAGGGTAGTTACCTTTTTAATAATGTATATGATCTGTCTTTGGTCTTTCTCCCTCATATCTCTGCTGATTTTACTCTCGTCCTCCTGGAACATCTCTGGAATCAGATAGCTTTTTGTAAGACTTGGATGTAAGAATTCAGTGGAATAATGTATACCAGCTGTTTAGCCTAGTGCTCGGCACATATTAATGCTTAATAAATATTAGCTCTTATTATTATTGTTTTTTCCCTGAAAGAGAAAATCTTAATTCTTCACAGATGTTTAGGAATTGGATATGTAGCGACCCTATCCACTGAATTAATATCAGCAAACACATTTTTAGTTCATCTTGATTTTTATCTTCATCTGGATTATGCCTTTATCTCTTTAGGGTTAATGGATTTCCTACTGTACTGTTATGGAAGAACCCTGAAAAAAAAATCAATAAAATGTATCCTTAAAAAAGATTTTATGATTCACTTGACTACCAGGTGTCAGCAACTTTTATTTTTATTACTTTAAGTTAGAAGGACTTTGAAGGCTTTCATGGTTTATTCTCTTCTTTTTCAAAGGCCAAACCAAGATCACTTTTTGGTAACGGCTACCTTTCCTCTGAATGTATTTCTCAAAAAGTTCTTTCTGGTTTTTATTAAACCCAAACAGTTGTTATAATTTAAAAGTTACCCTTTGAGTGAGATTAGCTAGAAAAGAAATTAAGGATTATTTTAAGTAACTCAGCAAGTAACCTTTTCCAAGAAACTTAGATTATAAATTAACGAAAACCAAATCATAAACCAAGATGTACGGTTGATTGTGGGTTAAGAATTTTATCAACAGTTTTGCTATTGTATGTACCAGTCGTATATTTTACTACTGAGTAGGAGAAAAGTCTAAAAATCGAGTGAGTAGTTTTTCCCTAGCTAATTATCATGTTTGTTTGATCATTATATTAAAGTGCACCTTTTATTTTTCGTTTTGTATGTTTTCCCAACTTAATGAATGTGCTTCTCTCTAATCTAATCTCTGAATTTCAGGAGTCTCTTAATAAAGTATGTGTAAAGAATTAGTTGCTAATTTTGGATGTGGCTGAAATGAGATTGTCAGCAAATTACAACTTCAAGCCTAGGACTGCAGTGTTACGGATTGGACCTCATCCTTGGTTATTGAAGATATATTCAAAATTTATGAAAAATAGAAAAACCTTATTACTTCTGAATTTTTCCACAGGTTAGACTTTCCTTATACTTTTAAGATAGTGAAAGTGTTATTATATAAGATTATGGAAAGTTTGTCTTTCCAGACCTATTTTATGTTAGGATTTTACAATATTAAATTCATAAGATAATAGTAGAGATGAGAAAATAAATCCTTACTGATAATGAATTTCCTCACTAAGTAGTAAATACAAATGAGTATTTATTTGTAAACCTGGGTGAGTAGGTAATAGCTGTTCAGTGATATTGATGGAAGGAAATTAATATTATTTAATCCAAAGGCCAGTCGTAGTGACTCACACCTGTAATGCCAGCGCTTTGAGAGGCCAAGGCAGGTAGATCGTTTAAGCTCAGGAATTCAAGATGTGGGCAACATGGCAAAACCTCGTCTCTACAAAAAATGCACAAATTGGCCAGCATGTGCCTGTAGTCCCAGCTATTCAGGAGGTAGGAGGATCACCTGAGCTTGGGGAAACTGAGGCTGCAGGGAGCTGTGATTATACCACTGTACTCCAGCCTGGGTGACAGAGCGAGACCCTGTCTCAAGGGAAAAAAAAAAATTTAATCTCGACCTTCCTCCAAAAAAGAATGAATTAAGTCCAGAAAGTTTGGTGGTTCACTTGCTGTTGCCGCTTTTATAAACATAAAAGGCTAAGGGACACTTCTGAATTCCTTCTGCTGTCCAGGTACTGTAATGTAGAGACACTCATAAGTCAAATACCTACATATTTTCATGAATGTGCCAAAGGAGGCAAAGGGAAGCTGAGACAGGAAATCATGGGGAGGCCTAACTGAAGAGAGGTAAGGAACCCCCCCTCCCCCACCCAGGAGTGGCCTGTAAGCTGAGGCCTGGGAAGGACCCCTCTGGGCAAGGCCAGTGGAACCGCAGTGGAAGCAGCCACTGGCCCAGAGGTCCTGCACTGGGAAGAGAGTCAGAGATGCTGGAGGATCAGAAAGGGATCATCCAAGTGAGTGGAGGAGACAGTGGTCCAGGATGAGCTTAGGGGAAAGCAAGGGCCCCTGGATTGTTCACGTTGTAGAACACAGTCACGCATCTGATATGTAAATAGCATGGAGGTACCCTCAGTAGATGCAAAACTCAAATGTGTTCAGCTGCTCTGAAGCCTGGGAAAAGTCAGCAATTTTTAAAATTATGACGCATCCACAGTTTCACAGGAAAAACAAAGACTAGTATCTAACATCTCCTGTGATATTTACAGAGGATCTCTCTCTCATTGTTACTCTTACAAATGACAGGAGGCTACTTTTGTTTTCCAAATTCTGTGCCAGATATCTTGCCTTGCCTGAGATACAGACACAGTAGAGTCAGGAGTGTGTGTGAGGGCGTGCAGACTTCTTTTTATGTCTTTAGAATCCCTCTTCACTTTTGAATCATTTGGTCCAGGAGTTTAAGGCCTTTTCATTTGGCTTTTGTTGTTCATTTGTTGAACATAAATAACTGTGTTCATTATGCAGACACTGGGTTCTTGTTGACAACTTGGTGTTGTAGATTAAGGCATCGTGACCATGTAACAAGTTGGGCAAATGCACTTATCCATTCAGTGAGCTCTAACCTACAAGATGTTTTGCTTCAGACCAAAATGGTAGACCGCAGAACCTTCGGCGTGGATTTTAGGTCTATCTTTAAAACCATAGGTAGAGATTGTGTCTGTGTATTCTTCTTTAATTAAAAATGGGAAAATGATGTGACAGAGCAAAGATGGCCATGGATCCTTTTTATCCCTCTCCCATCCACACAGAGAGTTTATTTCCCCTCCCCTGGAGTCCAGGCTGGCCTTGTGGTTGCCTTGAAGTGATGCTGGGCCCTTTCTACGCGTAGCCTTTCAAAGGACTGGCAGCTTCCACTTCCTGCCTTTTGGAAAAGCTTGCTTTGGGGATCCAGCTGCCACCTAAAGGCCCTGAAGTGAGCCATGTAGAGAGAAGTTCCAGCTTTCTAGCCATCTCCAAGTGTCAGGCAGGTGAGTGAAGCCATCTTGGATGTTCCAGCCAATCACCATCCAACTATAGTCACATAGGAGGCCAGTCAGTCTCCACATTCCTGAGAGTTAGTAAGTGGCTGTTGTGTTGAGCTCTGAAGTTGTAGACTAGCTTGTTAGTGACATATAACCAAAAGAGAGAGTGTCCTTAACATTTAGTCCTGGGAGGTTTGAACTTTGCCTCCTCCTGTAGGTGAGCTCCCTGGAGTATGGGATGAAGGAGTGCTTGGCCCAGTTGTTTTCCCGGAAGCTGGAGGAGGGCAGCCATGCACAGGATGTGTAGACCAAACAGTTCAGGGATGCACTTGGCTTAGACAGCTGATAAACAGCTGCAGTGCCCCCAAGGGAGTTGAAAGAGTGGGTGTTTTGTTGTCAGGAGTAGAATTATTCAACTTGAAGGACAGAAGATTTGTAGTTGAAGGAAATTCACCATATTCTTAAAAGTTGCAGAAAGAGAAGAGTTCTTAGCCTAGGCCTGCACCAAGATCCAGTTCTTTTTAATCTGATTTAATAGGCGGATGATGAAGGACTTATTCCCAATAATAAAGAATAGTTCAATAGGAGGTTGGTAGTCTTAATTGTCTTCCTTGTCAAATCCTAGTGAATTTCACATCAGATATTTTGTCCTGTGAGGCTCTATCACCTTAGCACTTGGTAATAAGTTTTTTATGTAGTAGGTGCTCAATAAATGGGTTGAGTTTGTATAATAATTTGATTTCTGTAGCATCTGATTTAACTAAGTTTGCTATAAAACAAAATCTGCTATTGTATTCAAAATCACAATAAGCAGTATCAGTTGTAAATCACACCTACATACAATTAACCCTTGAACAAAGTGGAGGTTGGGGTGTCAACATCCTAACACATAGTTGGAAATCTTTTGACTCCCCCACAATTTAACTAGTAATAGCCTACTGTTGACAGAAGCCTTACTGATAACTTAGTTGATTAGCATATATATTTTATGTTATAAAAATTAAATACTGTATTCTCATAATTAAACTAGAGAAAACATGTTAAAATCATAAGAAAGAAAATATATTTGCTATTTATTAAGTGGAAATGGATCATTGTAAAGTCTGCATCCTCACTGTCCTCACATTGAGTAAGCTGAGGAGGAAGAGGAGGGGGTGGTCTTGCTGTCACAGGTGACAGAGGTAGAAGAAAATCCTTGTATAAATAAGTGAGCTCATGCAGTTCAAACCCGTCTTGTTCAAGAGTCAACTGTACTTGAATGGATGTTTTTCCCTGTCATGATTAACCACCCACACACATCTTACTAGACCAAAAAAAGAAAACTTGACAAGCAAATAATCTCCCATTTCTTGGGTCATTTGGAGAGATAACACAGGCCAGGTTATATGTCCTGAAAGATGAGAGTGTGTGAAGTCCCCAGAGAGTCTGATACGAGGCCTTCTTTCAGGGAGTAGTAGTCTGCCGCTGCACCAGCCTGCCATGCCCTGACTCACCTGCACATCATGGGTGCTGCTGATGCCCAGGCTTCATGACTGGGCATGGCACCCTTAGCACCCCTCACCTGTTACCCAACGGAGATTTGTGGGTCGGAGGCATTTCAATTGGAGAAGGATGGAATGGCTGAGGGCAGGAAAACTTAACAAGCAGGAAGTCTGCACCCTGGTTGCACATGAGAATCCCCTATGGGCATTGAAGGTAGGGGGAGCATTGAAGTTAGGGGGAGCATTGAAAGTAGGGAGCAGTCAGGTCCCATTTCCTAAGCGGCTCTGCAGGCCTCTAAGCTTGTCAGTCATCTTTTTGGTGCTGTGTGGACTAGTGCCAGCAGGAACAACTGGATAGTTTTAAGTCTTTGGCCTCTTCTGACACTTTTTAAACCAAACATTTTATTAAATTCTCATTCAAGTTAATAGCAAAAAAATATTACTACTGGTTTCATGTTTAAGTCTCATTTGCAGTTTTTAGAACAACCTAATGGAGTATAGTAAATACATAAAGTACTCGATTTAATGTTCATTTTCTTTTTCGGTTTTTTTTCTTTTTTTTGGTATTTTTCCGAGACGGAGTCTCACTCTGTCGCCCAGGCTGGAGTGCAGTGGCGCCATCTCAGCTCATTGCAAGCTCTGCCTCCCAGGTTCAGGTGATTCTCCTGCCTCAGCCTCCTGAGTAGCTGGGATTACAGGCACCTGCCACCACATTCGGCTAATTTTTGTATTTTTGGTAGAGATGGGTTTTCGCCATGTTGGCCAGGCTGGTCTTGAACTCCTGACCCCGGGTAATCTGCCCACCTCGGCCTTTCAAAGTGCTGGAATTACAGGCGTGAGCCACCACACCCAGCCCTAATGTTCATTTTCTGACAAGTTCTATGAAACCTGGTGACTTAACTTTTCTCAATCTGTTTCCTTACTTGTAAAATGACAATACTTGCAGTAGAGTTTATGTAAGGAATTAATGAGGGTAACTTTAAGATCTTTGTAAAAGCTAATGTGTTTTACAATTGTGGTCAGCTATAATATTATTATTATTATTATTAATAAAATACTAGGCGAAGTTAATAGCTCCCACCTATTCCCAAACTACTTAAGGAGGATTTTAAGCTGGAAACAGTTAAGGAAAGCCACATGATGCCATGATCAAAGCCTTCCATCTGAACTTGGCATATCGCAGGGTCTGTAGTTGCTGGAATGCCTGTGTCCCTGGTTACGAGCTTTGATATAATTGTGCTAAGGCATTTTGGTGGAGTGGACCGTGTCCTGCTGTTGATCAAACATTTCTGTGTAGACAGACTTTGTTTTTCCTTTGGGGAGTATTTATTTTTTAGTGCCAGGCTCTGGGTTGGCTGTGCTACCCTTGGTTTTTCAGTGGCAGACATACAGCCGTGTCAGAAGGAGGACTGCATGGCAGGTCTCAGGAAGAAGGGCCAAGGAAGAGGAGAAAGGGACTTGGCTGTGGACGGGGAATCCTGTGTATCTTGGCTTCTCTGAGCCAGCTGTGCCTCAGAACTTTGGTTTGATCTTTGTACCCCATGGGTCCTGCCAAGTGAGGGGCCCAATGGGGAAGAGAAAAAAAAATGCTCTGCTGAAAACATAAGCAACAAATAAAATAGAGGATAGTGATCCTAGCATAATCCCCGAGGCAGCAGAGAAAGGCAGGCTCTGGCTTGCATGTCAGGAGCTGTCTTCCTGGGGGCAGGAAGGAGGGTGATATAGTCCCAGCTGAGAGCATAGCAGGTTGTTTAGAGCCTGGTAGCAGTGCAAAGAAATGTCCACCAGGCATCTTGTGCATGTGGTAGATCTTGACTTGTAATTGTGGCAGTCTCCCCTAGGCCCCTCGGCAGCTAGGTGACAGTTGCCTGCTAGTTCATGGGTCACCTTCTCACCCTCTGGCTTGCTTCTCAGTGGATATAAATGGGGTAATTAAAACCTGTGGTTTTAGACTTTGCTCCAAAGACTGTTTCTGGGGTTCCACAGACATTGACCTGAAATTTATTTTTATTATTTTTAACGTTTACCAACTAGGAAGATACTGTACATTTAAAGATATAAAATGTATCATATTAAAATAGCCTGTATGTTTTACATTTTGAGATTCTGTTTAGGCTGTTTTTTTAAAAAAAAGTTAGAAATGCATTGGCATGTTCTGCTAGCTTATTTTTAACTACCTCTACATTGTTGTAATATCATAACGGGTCAGACTGGCTAGGCTATGGTCAGAAATTGCTTATCAGTGTTTTATACATACCCAAGGGATTCCAACACAGGGTGTCCATGGTCCTCTTTGAGAAAACTGTCTAAAAGATACTGAATGATGCCTCATTAAAAACTTTCTGGGAAGTATTTTCTCCTGAACTTGTTTTTGCCTTCTGTGTCATTGAGAAATATCCAAGATTCCTTCCTTTTTACAATTAAAAAAAAAAAGTGAAGCATGTCCATAATCCCATGTAGTTCTTTGATAGAAGTCAACTTCAGATAGGCGTTAGAGATTCAGAGAGGCTTTCTCTCCACTGGAAATGCATGCCTTTACAGTGTATAATGTGGTCTGTTCTGGAGTTGGGGTCTGACCCTTCAGCATGGCCAGTGCTATCTGAAGATCAGAAACCCTGGAAGCCCCTTGTCTCTTTTTCATCTTCCACATCTGTCTGGCGGCCAGGCCCTGCCCCTCCTGCCTCTTTGCTGCCACTGCTGTGGCCAGCCTCTTATTTGGAGGAGTTTCCTACCTGGTTAGAGACTTAACCACCTCCAGACGGACCCCTTCTAGTCCACGTCCCATATTATAGCTCAAAAGTGTGGCTTTTACAAATTCTATCCTCTCCTATTCTGCCAAAACCTCATACGGTCCTCCATTACCAATCAGGTGAATCGACTTGCATTTCCCAGCATGTCCACACACCCACAAACACTCCATGATACTCCTGCCTTTATTCCCTGTGGCCCCTGTGTGCAGGAGCCTTCCCTCCCCTTTCTATCAGTCCCTCATGTACAGGCATTCAGCCCCCTCGCTCTACCCCGTTACTACCTCCATCATTGTGCCATCTATGTTTGCATGTCTGTCTTCTCTGTCGTATCCGTCTCAAACTAGATTGAAAATTTTTTGAGAATGGAGATTTTCAGAATAAAATGGTTCACACAGTTATATATTTGACTGATTATACTTTTGTGTTTTTTTTTTGGTTTTTTTTTTTTTTTTTTTTGTTTTTGAGATAGAGTCTCACTCTGTCGCCCAGGCTAGAGTGCAGCAGTGCAGTCTTGGCTCACTGCTACCTCTGTCTCCCGGGTTCAAGTGATTCTCCTGCCTCAGTCTCCCAAGTAGCCGGGATTACAGGCATGTGCCACCACGCCCAGCTAATTTTTTTTTTGTATTATAGTAGAGATGAGGTTTTGCTGTTGGCCAGGCTGGTCTTGAACTCCTGGCCTCAAGTGATCCACCCACCTTGGCCTCCCAAAGTACTGGGATTACAGGCATGACCCACCGTGCCCGGCCAATTATACCTTTTTAATGTGTTAGTTAAGATGAGAGAGTCCAAAGTGATACAGCCCCTGCCCCCACACAGCTTCCAGTCTAGTGAGAGAGGCAGGTACCAAAAAGATAATGCACATGACAGAAGGGACTGAACTAAGTAGTGGTAGAAGTTCAAACGAAGAAGAAGACACAAATGGATAAAAGCTATGGATTCTCACAATTGAGGATGCTGAAAGGCTGCATAAGATGAAAGGTGTGAGCAAGAGTCCTGAAAAAGGCATAGGATTTATACTTGCAAAGAAGGGCATTTCCGGCAAGAAGTCCTGGAAATGAGAAAATCTCAGTAGAGTAGGCCCGTGTTAGAAATTCGGTACACGATTGAGAGGAAAAGAAGTGCCACTGGGGAAGTATGTTGAAGCAGGTATGCAGATGTTCTTCCCTAGGCAGTGGTGTCAGTAGGATTTTTTGCTGGTGTGAGGTCTGGGATCTGTTTGTAAGCCGTCTGAGAGCTGGGACTTTGCATGGATCACCTTTTTGTTGCACATGCTCTGTGATGTAATTGGCACTGCATGATTTGACAAGAATGGTGTTTTATGCTCTAAATCAGGAGTTAGCAAACTTTCTGTAAAGGGCCAGATAGTAAATATTTTGGCCTCTAGTCCATTCTGAATGTACATTAGACACAAGTTTCTAAAGTACATTCACAAATAAGCATTATACACTTAGTTGTAACATACATGGATGTTGAGTAGAGAAAAAGCTCTCTGATTTTTGGGTTCCTGCTCTAAGCCAGGCTAAGTGGTGTTGTCAGGGTTCCAACCCCTTCCATCCCTGAAGCACACTCAGCAAACCTTCTAGTTTATAAGCCACAGTGTGCTAGTAGGTGCTGTGTGTATTTTTTTTCGGGGGGAGGAGGTATTTGTTTCGTTTTTGAGATGGGGTCTCCCTGTGTTTCCCAGGCTGGTCTCGAACTCCTGGGCTGAAGTGACCCTTCTGCCTCGGCCTCCTGACCAGCCACTGCACCTGACTACATCACTTTTAAAGGTAGATGATGCCTCTGGCCTTTCCTATTGCCTCTGGGTGTGTGGCACATGCCACTGTCCAGCCCATGCCACTGTCCAACCCATGCCGCTATCTGTGCGTTCCATGCCACTGTCCACCTGTGTAGGGAAGAGAGCACCAGGGGCTGGCCTGGTTAGGAGAACTTTCTGGGCAGGGGTTGAGGGAGGCACATTTGAGCTGGACTTTGAATAAAAAGAAAGGAAAGCCATGGAGCAGACCGGGTGAGGCTGGGTGCAAAGACCAGATGTGGCAGGGATTTAGGAGGCAGAGCGAGCACAAGCCTGTGCATATTGGTAGGTTCTGTAGACTTGTCAGTTGTGCAGTGGATTCATGGAGCCTGTCAAGGAAGCTACCTGTGTGCTTCCACTAGGAAAGCACAGCCACAGAGAGAAGATGAGGGGCAGGGAAGCAGTACTGTGGGGAATTCGGAGTGAGGGTTGAATCTGAGAAATATTATTTTAAAATTATGTTAAATACATTATTTTTTGCTGTCTCCAACCATCATTACTATGTTCATTGTAGAAAAATTAAGAAAGCCAGTATGGCATATAGTCCCATAACCAAGAAATTCATTCATTGTGACCTATTTGAGGGTCATTTAAAAATGACCAATGTAATTTGGTAAAAGATTAATCAACAAAATGACTTATTTCATAATTAATTACTTTCAACTAATGTGACATTTCTCAAACTCTGCAGTATTTCCTTTTCTTCTTTTCTTTTCTTTTTTTGTTTCCTGAGACAAATCTCACTCTGTTGCCCAGGCTGGAGTGCAGTGGCATGCGATCATGGCTCACTGCAGCCTTGAACTCCTGGGCTCAAGCAGTCCTCCCGCCTCATCCTTCTGAGTAGCTTGGACTACAGGCATGCACCACCATACCCAGCTAATCTTTTATTTTTTGTAGAGAAGGTATCTCACTATGTTGCCCAAGCAGGTCTTGAACTCCTGAGCTCAAGCAATCATCCTGCCCTGGCCTCCCAAACTGCTGGGATTACAAGTGTAAGCTGCTGTGCCCAGCCTATATTTTCAAGTCTGTCTCCTTTTTTTTTTTTTTTTTTTAAACTGGAAAGGATAACTGTGATGGAAATGGAAGACTTCCAACAGAATACCTTAGGTAGCATAACTGTGTAGTACAGGATCTGAAAACCTGTTGAAGTGGGTGGCCTTTTGTTATTGTTCTGTGTCTTTCTGCCCACCCTTTGGCACAGTTCTCACCATATTTTCTGTCAACTGCTACCACATGGTCCCCTTCTTTATGTTATAAAGTCTCTTAATTATTAGGTAATTATTCATTGTCTTAGCTCTCCACGCCTACCAAACAATATTAACAAAAGCACGGTATTACAAATGAGTCAATAACAACTTCCCTAACCTTATGGCAGCCATTTTGGAGGAAAAAGAAAACAAAACAAAACGAAAAAAAATCTGCCTTTATTTTTCTTAATGCATTACATCTGGTTGATCAGAACAGTTTTAAAACTATAAAATGTTGGCCGGGCGCGGTGGTTCACGCCTGTAATTCCAGGACTTTGGGAGGCCAAGGCGGGTGGATCACGAGGTCAGGAGATTGAGACCATCCTGGCTAACACCGTGAAGCCCCGTCTCTACTAAAAATACAAAAAATTAGCCGGGCATGGTGGCGGGCGCCTGTAGGCCCAGCTACTCGGGAGGCTGAGGAAGGACAATGGCGTGAACCTGGGAGGCAGAGCTTGCAGTGAGCCGAGATCGCACCACTGCACACCAGCCTGGGTGACAGAGCGAGACTCCGTCTCAAAAAAAAAAAAAAAAACAAACACCCACAAAGCAAACAAAAAAACTATAAAATATTTAATAAACATATTTTTAAATTAAAAGATAAGGTTGTATCTAGTTATTTATACAGCTATTTTTAAAAGTCAGGTTGGCAAAGGTCTCTGAATTTTACAAAATATCCACGTGAGTGTTGCATAGTTTGTGCTGGCTTATTTCCATTTGTTCGTTGTGTTTATGGTAACCAGGAGCATTTTCTAATTTGGTTAAAATGCTGTCATTAGCTGGTAAATGCAGTCTTGTCACCTCAGAGGAGGACCAAGAAGGAGCTCTTTCTAGAAAGGGAGGGATCAAATTACTCCTCATCCTCATATCTACTAATCTATCTGATTTTAAGACACCACTGAAATTTATACTGCGAGCAATTTAAATGAATGCAGTAATTGATTGCAAAACATGTTTGTAATATCAGTGACTGAAATTAAATAAAAGATAAGTCAGTATGTTTTGGATCAATCCAGTTGATGCAAAAATAAAAAGTAGACATCCACTGAATGGTTGAGTAAATGAACGAATGAATTTTGGCTTATCTCAGTGAATTGGCCTGACTGGGCCTTGATCTACATAGCTCCTCTTGACATTTTATTGCCCCAGTTGTGTTTGAGTGTTTTTAGTAGGCAGGGTAAATTAGCGGTATGGACGCGTATAACATTCTACGTTTAGTTTTGCTACTGTATATGAGCTCATGAAATGGACTTCCCTTTCCTAATAATATAGACAAAAGAAAAACCTAAGGAAATACAGAGAACACATTCAATTTGAGAAATTCCCGTCTGTGTCAGTCAAGGATAGGCTAGATCATGTTGATCATGCTGCGTAACAAACCACATCTCAGTGAATTGGCCCGCAAAGGGGGATTTTCTTGCTCACAATACACAATGTGTGTCAGCAAGAGAGCAGAATTCTCTGTTGTCACCAAGAGTCCCTAGGATGATGACGGCTAATCCCATTGTGCCTTCACCATCACTGCCATAGGTGAAAGGAACGTGGTAAATTGCACACTGCCTTATTTATTTATTTATTTATTTAGAGACAGTGTCTCACTCTGTCGCCCAGGCTGGAGCGCAGTGGTGCGATCTCAGCTCACTGCAACCTCCACCTCCCAAGTTCAAGCCATTCTCTTGCCTTAGCCTCCTGAGTAGCTGGGATTACAGGTGCACACCACCACGCCTGGCTAATTTCTGTATTATTAGTAGAGACGGGGTTTCGCCATGTTGGTCAGGCTGGTCTCTAACTCCTGACCTCAGGTGATCCACCCACCTCAGCCTCCCAAAGTACTGGGATTACAGGCGCGAGCCACCATGCCCAGCCCATACACTGCCCTTTTAAAGCCTGTGTTCGAAAGTGGCACACATCACTGCCGCTCATATTTTACTGGCCAAAGCAAGTCACGTGGCCCTGCCATTTCAGATTGGGAAGTACATTTCTCCCATTGCCCAGAGAAGGAGAGAGATATGCAATATTTGAGAACAGCCCTAAAGACTACAGTACTATCCCTTAGTCCACCTAAATGATCCTGAGCCTTTGGGGCAATTAAAAAATCCTTACTCTTAAAAAAAGTCAGGCAGTAAGTCTTGAAGCCAGCTGCTGGTGCTACACAACATACCCTTGTCTTGTGAGGAATCCCTTTTGAAAAGGTAACTTACCTGGTCACCTCCTTATTGCTCATTGCTACAGGTTGAATTGTGTCCCCCCAAAAAGATATGAAATGCTATCAGTACCTCTTTGAAAATAAGGTCTTATTTGAAAATAGGGTCTTCGCAGACCCTCTTGCAGATGGAGTCAAGTTAAGATGAGGCCATGAATGTGGACCCTAATCTGACAGGTAGCCTTATAAAAAAGGGAAAATTTAGGCTCAGAAACAGGCATGCACACCGGGGGAATGCCATGGAAGGATGAAGGCAGAGATCAGGTGATGCTTCTACAAGGCAGGGAACTCCAAAGATTGCTAGCAAGCCTCCAGAAGGCAGGGGAGACCATGGAATCTCCCTCAGCCTTCAGAAGGAACCACCCTGCCCATATCTTGATCTTGGACTTCCAGCCTCCCAAACTTTTAAACAATCAATTTCCGTTGTTTAAGCTACTCAAGTTTGTGGTACTTTGTTAAAGCAGTTTTAGCAAACTAATATGCTAATCAATATACATTTTTATCATCTTCTTTGGACCTATCAAGGAGAACCACTTGGGAAATTGAAACAAGGACCCTCTTGGGAAAGTTTGGTGAAATCCTGGCCAATATGATGTCTAGTGCTGATTGCAGTGAAATTGACTACTATTGTTGATTTTTTTTTTCCTCGAAGTAGCTTTTGGAGTGAAGAGTAAAATGTGTTAGTGGGAACTTAGTATTAGCAAGAAGAGAAATAAGGGACTGTGTTAGCAAAATGAATAATCTGTCTTTACTATACTGTCACAGGTGGTTATCAAGACACACTTTTTGTGAGACAAAAAGCTTTGTGGGGCTGGAGTTGCTTTTGATGGTGGTGGCAGAGGGAGACATATGAATAGAAGTGCTGGTAACTTCTGGTTGTATCTTCATTGCATGTGGGTACACCCAGTCTTATGGGCAACCTGATTTTTTTTTTTTTTTTTTTTTTTTTTTTTTTTTGAGATGGAGTCTCGCTCTGTCGCCCAGGCTGGAGTGCAGTGGTGCAATCTCGGCTCACTGCAAGCTCCGCCTCCCGGGTTCACGCCATTCTCCTGCCTCAGCCTCTCCGAGTAGCTGGGACTACAGGCGCCCGCCACCACGCCCGGCTAATTTTTTGTATTTTTAGTAGAGACGGGGTTTCACCGTGGTCTCGATCTCCTGACCTCATGATCCGCCCACCTCGGCCTCCCAAAGTGCTGGGATTACAAGCGTGAGCCACCGCGCCCAGCTACCTGATTTTATATAATCTTGTTCTTTTCAGTAAATTTTGTATATCAAATATTTAATCTTACTTCTTTGAAAAACTTTTTAGATAAGTGATGTTTGCAAACCGAAACATATTGAACCATATATCTGAATATTTTGTTTGATTATAAACCCATTTTTACACCATGGCCATAGAGAATGGTGCCATGGGCACTATCAGGAGTGATGTCATTAACCCCACAGGGCTATGTGGAAAGCGGGTGGCTGGGACCACTCTATGGTTGGGACAAGGCAATGGTGCACACGGGCCAGCTCCTGTACTTTGCTGTTTGTGGCTCTCGTGGGGCACTCCTGCTCCTGCTGTCCCCGTCCTCATCCATGATACATACTCTCATCTACGTGCTCATAAATTTCAGCAGCAAGAACTGCATGATTTTTAAAATTCTGAGTAGATGCTTCCAGCAAAGGATCTCCTAACTGATCACTGCCAGAGAAGGAGGTGCTAAATAGTTGCCAAGTTACATGCTTTTTTCCCCAAATGAAGTACTTCCCCTGCAACTGCTTGTAAAGCCCAGATTGTGTGTGTGTGTGTGCAGAACCTACATCTGGTGCTGGAAGCCTAAGGACTAGTGAGTGGTCATGTAGTTTATGGCTCCTATAAAAGGACCCATTCTAAAAGTCTGCAAGAAGCTAACTCCACAATGAGATGACCTGTGTGTGTGTGTGTGTGTGTGTGTGTGTGTGTGTAGGTGTGTGTGTTTGAGATAGGATCTTGCTCTGTCGCCCAGGCTGGAGTGCAGTGGTGTGATCTCGGCTCACTGCAACCTCCACCTCCCAGGTTCAAGTGATTTTCCTGCCTTAGCCTCCCGAGTAGCTGGGATTACAGGCATGTGCCACCATACAGAATTCAGATTCCTCTCCTACCCCTAGTCTGATGCCCTTTCATTAGCTATACAAAGGCGGTTGAGTTTCAGGTTAGGCTTATTATCATTTAAACTATAAACTAAATATCCACCAAAGCTAGCCCGGCCTAAGCCCGGGAATAATTAAGGCAGCTTGCAACCTAAAAGCAAGAGGAGGCTGGGTTAGATCAGCTCACGGTATAATTTTTGCAAAGGCGGTTTTATTGAAACCTGTTCTTTTTTGAAAGCTGGCTCGTTCAACATTCAAATGCTTTTGATCAACCTATTTTATGGAAGCAGAATATTGAAATTAAAGTAAATATTAGATGAACTTTATAGCCAGTTGTTTTCCTCATTCTTCAACTCTTTACCCTACAAATCTTATTTAAACAACATGTTCAACAAGCTGTTAATCTTGCTTACACAATGAATAGAACATTATGTTCTGAGGTACAGTTTGCTCACCTATGAAAAGAATTTAACCTCTTTTCTAAGTAGCTATACGCAATTTTCATACCTTAAGTTCTTATTTAGACACATTTCAGAATATTAGAGCATTTTGCAAGTAGATTCACATTCTTACCCAATGTCAGTGTTTATAGACAGACACTCACCATGGGTATATTTAAGTCTAGGGTGGTAAAGAATATAAATATCATTTATTAAAACCTGAACATAGCCAACTATGAATTATTTGTGTTAATGTAAACGTCGAATGAGCACTGCAAACATTTGATGTTTGAATATTTGCCTGTAGAAGTACAGTACTATGTTCTATAGAATATAAGTAGATGCCACCCCAGTCCTCAAGGTTTCAGTGAGGTCATCATTGTATCAATAAAGGTGCCAATTTAAGATGCTAACTGGACATTGGAAAAAATTTCCTGTCCTATTCTGAAGGATGAGTCTTACATAAAGTGTTTTTAAAATACTTTATTGAAACTGCCATGTTCTTTTCAATTTTGGTAGCTCCCCTGCATTTAATTTAGTCATAAGCGTCTGTATTAATGGATGTGTTCAGTATGAAGATATCCTGTGAAGACAATAAATTATATTATACTTATCTAGTCTGCACTCTTTATCATGTTGATAAAATGGCCCTTATCAGTAAAAAAAACTGTTTCAGAATGTGTAAGAGTAAGTCTGTCTCAGCTGACTGAGGGCTTCATCACGTTCATGATAATCCCAGCAGCTTGAAATGTCAAACTGGTAGCTGATCCATAGCACACAGTAGTGCTAATTGAGATAGGTTGGTGTGGATAATTGAATTTAATTGAATATTAAACACCAGTAAGTGCTATGCTAGATATTGGGACCACAGTGATGAAGATGACATTATCCTGACCCGGGAGGCGCTCTTTATGTGCATAAACTGCATTTGGAAATTTTCATGATTTGAGAGTCATCTGTGGTTGCCAGTAGAGATTTTCCCAGAAGGCCAAGGATATATGTGGACATTTGATTGTTCTTTGACCATAATTATATAACTTTTTATTTGCCCAGAATGAACAACTGCAGGGTCACATTTACACAAAAGGAATTTAGTGTGCTTAGAGTGCTGATAATACTTGAGAAACTAGGAGAGCTATTTTAAAGCACTTCTTTCTTTTTCTTTTTTTTTAATTTTTTTTTTTAATTTTTTTTTGCTGGGCTCTTAGAATTTGACATTGTTCAACTTTAACTTTGTCCTCATTTAACTTTATCCTGCTAAGGAGCTAAAAGGTCCATATGATCAAAAAGGCAGCTCTCAACCCAGCACGAAATTCCAGGCTCATTCATTTCTGTTTACCTACTGCCAAATAATTTAGACAACTGCATACTTGCTTTACAGACAAATAGAGGACAGCACGTTGTTCAATAATTGTAGTTTGAAAAGTATATGTAAGATACATCCACAAGAAGAAAGATAGAGGAGCATACCGTTTGTCTTCTAGTATAGGCTCCCTGCCCAGGGAGACCACAGAGTAGAATTATGGTGGGTGCCTCAGAGACCAGCCTCCCTCAGGATCACGAGTTCACCTCGGCACCACAGCTCTGGGCAACGTGGAATTAGACAAATTAAAGTAGTTAAGTTCTGACTTTATAGAGCAGAATCTAAACTTTTGTTCATACTGCTTTTGTTTTCTTGGGCCATCTGAAAACCTTTTCTGTATAAATATTTCTGCAATATGCAGTCTTACAGAGGTCTTATCACGCATATTTCCCTTTGCTTCCTTGTGTATCATATTTTTTCAAGAAGAAGACATTCAACTTTAGAGACAATGGAATCATTGTGTTGTGGCTCTAATTCAGGTCATTGTCCTTTTGTGAGTTGCATGTGTGCGCGTGCCTGTGTGTTTTGCTTGGAGGAATAGTGAATAAGCGAGGAGCAGAGTCCATTTGCTTTTTCTAACAGAGGGTGGGGCAGCTTCTCTCACAACCGTTAAAGAAAAAAATAAGATACCAGCAATAATGATAATCAGTCATGCATATGTAATCGTGTATAGTTCATACTTCAGATTCATATACAGCTGAGCACGATCTTGAACGTTACAGGAAGCAAGCTTTGAAGTCAAGTTACAGTAGAACTTTGCTAATTCATGCCTGACTAATTTGCCCACCCAGTAGTTCCCACTGAAATCTTGCCATTCCTCTACGAACTTTCAGAAAAATTTGATAGCAGCCTGTGGAGAAGGCTCATGTTACTTCTTATGTCAAGGTATAAACAAAAAAGAGAGCACAAAATACATCCATCAGACCACATGAAGTGAACAGAGAGAAAACATCTGCTGAAAAGCCGGATTCTCTGTTTTTTTCCTGCTTTTTAATTGTAATCTGTCTTTGTTTATGCACCCCATAGAAACATGCGTAGGTAACCCTGAGTAGTCTCTTAGTTTAAGATACCTATTATAAAATTTCTTGTTGTAAAATAAAATTCTAAAAGGAATAAGTTGTGGACATATAAGTATCAGATAGTTTATGTAAGACTTTACATAGGATGCAAGATAGGCTGTAATATGATTTGATAATTGTTTTATGGGGGAATTTTGTTTTGTATAGCAAAAAAGAACAGTGAGTGATATAACTGAATTTTATAGTTTAATATTGTTGCTGTTGTTGTTTTAACTAAAATCTTTGATTTGCTATTGCCAAATGAAAGAGAAAGGAAATTTTGGTTAATGTTAACTTTATTTCCAAAACCGTGTGATGGATGCTGACCAAATGTGTCTCAATAGTGCCACTGAGGGCTGTTTCCTTTTTTTTCTTTGAGGTGCTAAGTGAAATGTGTTTTGAACCTTGAATGTTCACTGTGCAGCGTTCTTTGCATTACAGGTAGATACTGCAAACTTGCTTCGAAAAAACTAAAAAGTTCAAATAACTAATGGTTCGTATTTCTTCCAGTTAGTAAATATCACGACAAGGTATTATAGTCGTCTTATGTTCTCAGTATAGATTCAGCTTCATTTCTTACACCACACACCCAGAGGCATAAATGGAAGTAAACAGACAAAAGGAAAGGCCTGAGTTTAAATGTAGTTATCATGTTCAGAGTTCGATATTTTATTCTGAGAATTTAAGTGTTTCTACTGCAGTACCACGAAGTCAATCTGCATATTACTTTAACTAGATCACTTGTAAAAATAAATGAATAAATGACCAATGATGGTTCAGTGACAAGAGTGCCAGATGAGTCGTGAATGTTTTCACAAGTAAATTTGATAATAAACTAAGTTTACTCTATACGCTGTGTATAAATTAGCTCAGATTCAAGGTTTTTGCTCTAACAACTGAACGCTCAGTTGCATCTTTAAACTTTTTGTTGCGTGAGAGGTGCTGAGGGGCAGGTGGGAGGAAGTCAGCCTGCAGGTGGGAGGTTTCTGTCTCAGGATTGCTGATACCCCTGCATGCTGCTGGGTTGCAGCCTTGGAGTATATGGCCTATGAGACATGGCATGTCTGATTTGATGGAAAAAGCAGCGGAGAACCAGTGAACCAAGCTATTCCGTGTATTGACTTTTTAATATGTTTACTACAAGAATCTGCTTTTTAAAGCACTTTTAAAATAAGGTTATAAACATAAGTGTGTTTTGGACACAGCCTGCAGCAAGCATGCCTCTTGAGGTGTAAGATGAGTCAGCTACACGTGCTCAGGGGCCCGTTCCACCAGCCACAGTAGCTGCAGAGGGTGAGAGCAACTGAAGCAAGAGAAGCTCTTAGTAATTAGGGGAAGGAAGCCTCCACTTGACACGTCATCACCACCAAGTATTTATTGAGTGTCTTTGGTGTCCAAGGCAGGAGAATGTCTTCTATGGATTCTACATATTTTAGGGTTACCAGAGTTATAAAATCCCTTGAAATCTATATGCACAAATTGTAAATACATATGCAGCTTTTTATAAGTGTTCAAATTCTGCCTTAATTGCGCTCAAGAATCAGGGTCTCACCCCAGCATTGTATACCATTGATAGTCATGATTTCCATAGTGAAATTTAGTAAACTGACTTTCAGAGACCTTCTTATTCATCATGTCCCCATGTAACCATGAAAAAATGATGTTTAATATTCATCTATTTGTATGATTAAAACAAAATATCCATAACTACTGACTATTCAATGATCAGATATTTTACTGTAAATTAATATCATTATAAACTCCTAGACATTAGACTTCAGACATTCAGAGCCCACTCAATGCTTGGCACAAAGCAGGCACCACATACATATTTATAGAATGAATGAACAAATGAAGGAAGAAACAAAGAAATGACTAATGCACCAACCATTTATCAGGAAGTTTAACAGGGAAATTCAACAACCAGATTTGTTTTGCTAATCTTATTAAAGTGCAACATGTTTGTTGTAAAAATAGATCCACATTCATCATTGAACTAGACAGTCTAAAATAGATCCAAACCCATTGTTTGATTATACTTCACAAATGTAAGGTAAAATAGATGATACTGTCTGTCATTTGCTTGATGCTATTGGCAAATCTCACTCTTGGCAAATGTGAAGCAGTTACCAGCATAAAAGCTTGGAGGTTACTCCAAATGTATATAGACAACAGTGGCTAGGCTCACAACTGGGAGAGCGTCTAAAAATAGGTAGGCGATCCCTTATCTCGTTGCATTGAAAATTGTGTTTATATGAAGTGATATTATTAGAAATGATGTGTGAGAAAAGAATTTCTGCAATGTCTCCTACAAATTAGAGTGAGAAAATGTATCTCTATGCAGCTTTGAAGCAAAGGATTATTGTTGCTGGACTGTGGACCAAAATTTTAGTCGTTTTTTTTTTTTTAATGAAAAGAAACTGTTCATTTATGCAGACATGCAACTTTATGTCCTATAAAGACTTGTCATCTGCTCATAAAGTTAGCACCCTATTTTTCCTCTGGATGTCCACTGAGAAACCCACTGGTGTGATGATCACTGAAAAAGAGAGTTATGTCAGAATGCCCTAAAATCTTAGTGGCTTAACACATTCCCAGGTTTATTTCTCATTCACACTACCCATCAACATAGGTTGACAGGCATTCGGATCCACAGGGTCACACAGAGAACCAGGCCGACCGACCCACATGGTCACACGAGAACCAGGCCGACTGACCCACATGGTCACACAGAGAACCAGGCCGACCGACCCACATGGTCACACAGAAAACCAGGCTGACTGAAGTTTGCGCTGGAGCTTTTCACAGCCCCCACTCGGAGGTGAGACAGGTCACCTTTTCTCATTAGCCAAAACTGGTAAGATGGCCTTCCCTGACCACAAGGATGCTAGAAAGTGTAGTCATGTTTTCTCTGTGCCTGGAGAGGAGAGAGAAGTGAAAATTGGCAAGCAATATTTCTATTTTAAAAGTGGTTAGAGTGTAGTGCAATGAATCTAGCACCATTGGTTCAGTTTTAAATGGACTGATTCCATTTGTCTAATTCTGTGTCAGTTGGCTGTTTTCTGACCCCTGAGAATAATTTAGTCCGGCTGATTCCCCCATTGTACCAATTGCCTGGCACACGACAAATGCATTTTTGCCTGTAAGACAATCTTGCCTAGGAAAGACAGCCCTAATTTTTATGTCTTGTATTTTCCAGTAAGCTAATCTGGAGTATCAGTTTTTAAGACTGATACACAATTAGATGAAACTAATTAAGGACAAAACATTTGCCACTTTTAACTGTTGATAAGTGAAACTTGGATTCCCCCCCACCCCCACCACTCCATGGGTACAGTGAACATTTGCCAGCAGCTGGTAATGGCTAGTATAAAAATGTATTCAATTTTCCCTTTCCTTCTTCTCCCTGCAGCCTTCCAGCCACCCCCTTCCCACACATTTATGCTCATTTAGAGAAAAGCAACCCCAATTCTCTTACCTGGGATAACACCAGTATAAAAAGCACATTCGTATAAATTATCTGGCCTTTAATTACCTGTAACCCTGTAGGAAACCCCCTAGGAAAAGTACCACAAAAGAACACAGCTCTGGGGGTCTGTGAGAGGCACCCAGTTCACACCCCTAAAGGACAGAGTGAGCACTCAAACGCACAGCTTTGGGTGCCCTCCGAGGCGTACAGGAGGGACTGGCTGGTAACAGTGGGTATCAACCATGGAAGTTCACGGAAGATTAAACCGCAAGTTCCCATGCAAGGCCAAGTGGCTGCCAGGACTCCTTGGAGGCGCTGACCCTGAGTGGTCCTTCCACCTCAGCGTATACTCTCACTGCTGCCTCTGTGGCTTCCCCTTTCCCTCCAAGTAGAGAGAGATGCCTCGAGGTGCTCCCCACCCCAGCCAGGTTGTCCTCTCCTGGGCGGCATTTTCCTTTCTACTCTCTGGGGCTTTCACCACCCCACTGGGCATAACTCTCCACAGGCTCCCCTGGGAGGGGTGCCCCCACCTCACCCACCACCTCACTTCTCAGCCCCTCTTCCCATCCGAGGGCTCCCTGGGCCGCCCCCACCCTAGTCATGGTCTCACTCCTCTACTCTCTCGTAGTACTTTATTTTTACCTTGCTCCTGGCTCACATTACACTCTTATCTTGTATTTATAGATGGTTCTATATATGTCTCCTTTTGCATCCTTTTCTCAAAGCTCCTGTGAGGCCAGGGATGGTTTTATGCCTTTTCTCATCCCCTTATGTTCTAGTATAATGCTTTACACATGATTAAATTCTCATCAGATGTTGAATGAATGAGCTTATTATGCATTACTTCTTAGTACAAAGAAGTATTTGGAATGTAAGCTCTGAAATGTTGTTATTCTGTGGATGCTTGGATTACATACAATGTCCTAAATAAACACTTGCCTGTTAAGTAGCAGTCAGTCTGGAAAGTGATACCTTTAGATCCATAAAATGTTTATAAGGCACATGAATGGACAACCACTTTGTTTTTTGCTCTTTTATATGTTTAGGTTACTGACAGCCCAAAATACATTAGCTTGTCTTTGGGCTAGGATGTACCTGAAGTTGTATTTTTCTCTCATGTCATTTTCCTGGGTTTTTATCGTATCCAACTTCGTAATGTCCAGGAATCTGATATTAATTCCTCAAACTTGTCAAATAATACAAGAGGAAACTTGTATAATACAGAGCAAACTTGGTTGGTGAGTAGCTGCTACAGCCCATACATGGATTTGTTTCTTCAGGTGGGGGGATAATTGTATCCATGGACTCTTCTTCATTAACTGATGGATCAAATTATTTTATGAAGCCATGATGAGAAATGGCTTGTGTTCTTGGGAAAATCAATGCCAATGTAGTTAATGCACCTGTCTAGCTGGTTTTTAATTTAAAGAACAAATTATCTTCTGGAATAGTAATAAACCCCCCTTTGGAACAGCAAGAAGACATCAGCTGTTGGATATGGGATAATTACCATATGTTTCGATGTTGTAAAAAGGCACAGCAATTTTAATAACCCAGGTTGTGTACAAGAAAGCTCTTGCTTCTGAAGAATCCATCAACCATGTGCTATGATCATGTAATAATAAACTGCTGTTTACTTAATGCTGTTTTTATTTAAAGTTTTAATTAACATAACCTAGTCTTTGTAAAACATCTGATTACCTTTGACTCATATGTTTTCTGGTGTATAATAATGGGTTCTCATGAGTTGCTTATTTTATAAGATCTCCAGTTTACTCGGAGTAAGGAAAATTTTTTTTGAGGTAAGGTCTTGCTCAGGCTGGAATGAGTGGTGCAGTCTCAACTCACTGCAGCCTCCACCTCCTGGGCTCAAGCAGTCCTCCCACCTCAGCTTCCCAAGTAGCTGGGACCACAGGCACATGCCACCATGCCTGACTAATTATTGTATTTTTTGTAGAGATGGGTTCTCGCTATGTTGCCCAGGCTGATCTCAAACTCCTGGGCTCAAGTGATCCTTCCACCTTGGCTTCCCAAAGTTCTGGGATTACAGTCGTGAACCACCATGTCCAACCAGGAAATTTTGGTATTAGGAAGTTTCCCACATACCATTTGTCTTTGGTGCCATGAACACCTATTTTGTCTAATTTTTATACCAACCTTTCACTTTGGCACATGGGAAATCTGATAAGGAATCAATATCACGGAAATACACGTCACACTTTCTGCTTGCCGCTTTCTTCCAAAATAAACCCAAGGATTCCCCTTTTCCACTACCAACTTAATTTAGATAACCAAGATAAATGAGAAGGCTTTCACACTCCATGGTGGGATTTCTTATCAAGGCTATTGAATTTGGTTTGGCACTGACTAATTTTGGTATCCATGTGTTTTTAGAGGAAGTTGTAGCTAGGGTGGTGGGGTGATGGGGAGACTCTCACTGAATGGCTCTATATTCAGTATTTTATTCTTTAACCAAGCAGCTGTTCACACACATTTCTTAGGAAGTGGCTAAATAAAAATATGGCAGCCCTAGAATGAACAGAAACTGTTGCTCTTTCAAAAACCAGCAGCTACAAATAGTGATTTTTCTTCTACAAATACTTGTTTTTCTGTGACATTCTCATTGGTTTTATTCAGTTAAACTCCCAGACCATGTTGATTTTTTTTTCCTTTTATTTTTTGAGCTCATAGGTAAAAGGAGTTGAAGTGATTTTCTTTTCTGTTTTTTTTTAAATTTTTTGTAGAGACTGGGGTCTTGCTATATTGCCCAGGCTGGTCTTGAACTCCCCACCTCAGGCAATCCTCCTGCCTCAGCCTCCCAAAGTGTACCCAGTCTCAAGTTTTTTTCACATTACATATTTGTGTTCTTTCTGTTTTTAACTAATGGTCTCCATTATTTAGGCTATATTAAAATAACAATAAAAACACAGCAGATACAACAGAATTCATTTGGTTGGCCACTGGAGCATTTTTTCCTTTTTCTTTTTAAATTGACTTTATTTTTTTGGAGTATTTTTAGGCTCAGAGCATAGTTGAGAGGAAGGCACAGAAATTTCCCATGTATTTCCCCCACACAGGCACAGCCTCCCTCATCATCAGCCTCCCCCACCAGAGTGGTATGTTTGTTACAGTTGATGAGCCGACACATCATCACCTAAAGTCCATAGTTTACACTAGGGTTCTCTCTTGGTGTTGTACATGCTGTGGGTTTGGACAAATGTATAATGATATGTATTCACTATTATAGTGTCATACAGAATAATTTCACTGCCCTAAAAATCCTCTGTGCTTCATCTGTTCATCCCTCCCATGCCCCTAAAGCCTGGCAACCACTCATCCTTTTACTGATTTTTACAGTTCTGCCTCTTCCAGGATATCATGCAGCTGGTGGAATAATGCAGTGTGTAACCTTTTCTTAGTGGCTTCTTTTACTTAGTAATAAGCATTTAAGGTTCCTCTGTGCCTCTTCATGGCCTGATAGCTCATTTCTTTTTAGTGCGGGGATAATATTCCACTGTCTGGAAATGCCACCACTTAGTTAGTCATTAATCTACTGAAGGACATCTGGGTTGCTCCCAACTTTTGGCAATTATGAATAAAGCTGCTATGAGCTTTTTAAAAAATAGTTTAAATGACATATCAATACTTTAATATTTAAAATATCTCAGTGATCATATAGCCTCAGAAAGCACAGTTTTCTGAGCTGGGTGTCCTGTTGAGTGGTGTTAGAGTGCCGTGCTGCGTGCTCAGGTGCTATGCTGTGAGGAAGGATGATAGGAGCAGATTCTGTATAAGCAGATACACAACCACCCACAGCTGCACTTTGGCACCCAGGGCAGGCAAATAAAAAGGGGGCAAGATTTTTTTAGGGGAGATTCCTGGCAGAGATTTTCTTCAGAATGTACAGATTTGTTTTTGGGGGGTGGTTAGGGGTAGCAGTTGTTTTAAGCAGAGTTTTGAAGGAGTTTGGTTTGGTGAGTGAAACAGTATTTCATTTTTGATTGCCTTTGTTTTTCCAGCAAGAAAGCTACTCCTGGTGTGTAGGCACAGACCAAAAGGATTTGGGCAAGACAGAGGGAGCTTGTGTGTGCCCCCAGACCGGAGTCATACCACAGTTGTCAGAACACTTTGGGGCAGACATTCAGACAGTCTCCTAATCTCTCTTGTGGAATTTGAGTTTGACCCACAGGTAGCATTTTTGATTTTGGTGGTATCCAGATGTTTATAAGGAACCTCAAGACACTGTTAGTTAGGAAGGAGATTGCCCCATGCAATTCAGCCTTGCAAGAGCTTCCTGGTTGATCCAGGGACAAGGTATCTATCATTCACCCTCCAGGTCTTTTCTTCCTAAAGCAGGCTTTGGAGCAAAGCCTGATTGGTCTTTGCCTATGACTGAGTTTCCCAGGGCTGCTGTACCAAGCTACTACCAGTTCAGCTTAAAACAGCAGACATTTATCCTCTGACAGTTTTGGAGGCCACTTCAAAGCAGGTGTCACTGGACTGAAGTCAGGATGCCTGCAGGGCTGCACTCCCTCCAGAGCCTCTAGGAACACATCTGCACCTTGCTTCCTCCAGCTTCTGGGGGCTGCCAGCGGGCTCCAGCCTCTGCCACTGGGGCTGCCTTGCCTCCTCTGCTGTGTCATATCTCCTTCTGCATCTCTCTTACAAGGACACTTGTGGGCCGGGCGCAGTGGCTCACGCCTGTAATCCCAGCACTTTGGGAGGCCGAGACAGGTGGATCACCTGAGGTCAGGAGTTTGAGACCAGCCTGGCCAACATGGTGAAACCCTGTCTCTACTAAAAATACAAAAAATAGCCGGGCATGGTGGTACGCGCCTATAATTCCAGCTATTTGGGAGGCTGAGACAGGAGAATTGCTTGAACCTGGGAGGTGGAGGTTGTGGTGAGCTGAAATTGTGCCACTGCACTCCACCCTGGGCAACAGGGCAAGACTCTGTCTCAAAAAAAAAAAAAAAAAAAAGTTAAACAAGTATATTGGCACTCCTCTGTAATCCCAGCTACTTGGGAGGCTGAGGCACGAGAATTGCATGAACCCAGGAGGTGGAGGTTGCAGTGAGCCGAGATCACGCCGCTGCACTCCACCCTATGCAATAGAGTGAGACTCTGTCTCAAAATAAATAAATAAAAATAAACAAGGACACTTGTGACTGCATTTAAGGCCCAGGACAATCCCCCATCTCAGGACCTTTCATTTAATCACATCTGCAAAGGTGTTTTCATGTAAGGTAACATTGACAAGTTTCAGGGGTCAGGACCTAATAAATTTTGTGGGCCAGTATTCAGCCTACTGTCTCCCAGTTTCAACAAGGGTGGGGCAGCTTATGGATGAGAGTGTCAAAAAGTTCAGATTCTGTCCTACAGGGATCATCTTACCCTGCAGCTGAGTTGAGTGATTATTGAGAACATACTACATGTTGATGCTGTTGCTTAGCACTGTGGGAGATAGAGAGATACATAAAACTCTGCTTGCCCTGAGGTTGCTTGTGGTTTTGTTGGAAGAGAAGACGTGTGTGTAAAATTAGTCATAAGAAAAAGGTCGTGTTTGATCCTGAGAGCCAGATAGTGGTACCAGCAGTGAGCATCCGAGCTCGTATCTCCCAAATAGGAGACTTTGTAGGCTGAAAAATGGCCCACAGATTTATTAGGTCCTGACCCCTGGAACTTGTCAACGTTGCCTTACATGAAAATGCCTCTGCAGATGTGATTAAATGAAGGGTCCCGGTATGGGGGGTTGTCCTGGATGAGCTGAGTGGGCCCTAAATACAGTCACAAGTGTCCTTGTAAGCCCCTGCTGCGCCTGTTCTCTTGGTAGGTATCTCTGTGTGCTGGAACATTTGACCAGAGAGAGATTTCGGTGATCATATCCATATTTGACTGTTTCCTGTTCCATCGTTTGTCGCTGTCTCCGAGTCTTTTCCCGGGAGCCCCCTCTTACAAGTGCACCTTTCTGTGTTTATTCTTCCCTGTTGTGCTTTGATGATCCCTTTTTCTATTCTTCAGTGGCTTTTTCTCCAATAAAATAGCAATTTAAATTCTCGAAGGGAAACAATTAAAAAATAATGTCTCTGGGTTAACAAGTATGATTAGAGTCATCTAAATCAATGATACTACATGCGAATAAAATCAAGGAGACTTACATTTATAGTAGATGAATCTATGATAATATGCTGTACCATTCTGGGTAATTTAAATTTATGCTAGTTCACTCTGTCTACATGAATGTCATATCTTAGTGTAAATTACAGAAATATCCCTATAAAAGAAAAAATAATTTTTTTTCTGTATATGTTTTAAGGGAACCTGAATTTCTTTGGGTTGTAATGCGTGATACTGATAGTATTCTGGGAATACCTGATGTTCAGCTTATCCCTGGAACCCTGGTTATCTTAGTAAAATATGCAGCAACAATATAGAAGACAATCCTGAATTTTTCACTGCACAATTAGGGCTTGATTGACCGTATGACTTGGGCAAATAACTTTTTGAAACCACACTTTTCTGATTTTCAAAATAGGACTAATAATGGTTTCTGCCTTAGGATTATTGAGATGATTAAATGAAATAATGCATGTGCAGTGTTTAGAACATTGCTTTAAAGTTTGTCTTTTCCTTCTCTCTCCCCTTTTTTCCTTTAAAAAAAAAAACATGTTTGTGGGCTGGGTGAGTTTATGGGCTCCCTTTAGTGCAGCACTTCTAAGTAATCACTGTTCCCTCTGGTTCATTCCATTGAGCACATGATGACAAACATTTCTGGGGATATCATGTCACCTTGGATATAGAACAGTCTCCTAAATTACATTTTATATGACAATATCTCACTGTATTTTTGTCCTCTTGAATTGCAGCACAGCATATTATTTCTTCCAGCAAAAAGCAAAATTAAATAAATAAGTGATTAAGTTGCTGGCTGTAGCTGATACTGATTCATAACATGACTGAGGATTACTTAGCCATCACATTGAATTGATGACAGTTGCCTTCTAAATATTATCTTTAGTCACATCCCTCGAATGTTTGCAGTGACTTTCACTCCTCAACTAGAATATGCACATTTACATACACATGTGATAAGGCTGAAGAAGGCTTGTGGCTCAACATGATTTGGTCTTGTATGCACAGTAATCATTCTGGAGTTTATGATTCTGTTTTATTAGAAATTCTCACTTGAATTTCAAGAGGATTCCTCCTACACAAAGCTGCTAATTGTTTGCACACTGTGTGCATCCCGCATGATGAGCGATTTGAGAAGGTGCCACATCAGTGCCTTTATCCAAGTGTCACCTCCTGTCTACAGTTCCCTTAGCAGGGTGAAGGGAGAGAGATGCAAAGACTGAGCTTGGCTGAAACAAATGTATTTTTGTCCCCTTGACTTCTTGAATTGCAGTGTAGCATATGAATAACATTGATATATTTCTTGGCTGCTAGACAACAAGGTATTTCTTTGACAGATTGATGCCTGAAAAGAAGAATACAGTATGTACTAATGAATCAAAACATTTTTTAGTACCTTTGTGTATACTAAATGTATTTTAGTTTCTGTTGGGAGCTAGTTGCCATTTACTGTGGGTTTGAAATGCCCTAAGTTATCTTCTATGGATGGGTAGAATCAATTTACCCAAACATTGACAGCTTTTACAGATAGGTCTTGTAACAGATATAATTAAGTTAAATTTCATAAATAGATAGGCAGTCTCCTTCCCAATCCTGGTCCCTTTGGGAGATGAATTGGGGTTGGGGTAATGGAGAGCTTCGAAAAGGCTTTCTGGTGTCTTTTTTTAAAAAATCAGATTTTAAGAGTTTCATGGTCAGCTATTCTCAGTTTTTCTCAAGATGGTATCCAAAGTAGGCTCAGATTTATAATTTATCCTCCAAATGCTTAAATGGTCCATTTATGATCTGCCAGGTGTTACAATGACTAGCTCCCCAAGGAACGGTCAAGAATGTGCCAATGTCTGGGCAAGATTTTTATCCAGCAAAAAGAAAAAAACCGTAAGAACTGGAGGTTTTACTTTGAAAAGTAAAATCAGCCATGTCCATGACTTAAGAGACTGTACATGTTGTCGTGGGTAAGAATTTAGATCTTGGCTCCACTGCTTACTCACAGTGTACCCTGGACGAGTTACTAGGCCTTTCTGTGTTTTACTATGCTCTTTTGTAACACAGGGATAGATAGCATCTACCTTATAAGGTTGTTGTGAGGATTAAGTGAACTAACTTGTGCAAAGCTCTTAGAATACTGCTGGGCACAGAGTGGTGAGTGCCTTGTATATGCTAATAGTTGTTGATTTATAGCTTAAAATTAATTGTGTGATACAAATAGGAGGGTTACCACCCCAAGCTTAAATGGAGGTTTTGCAGCACCCTGTACTCTTGAGGATCTATTTAGGTTTAATACTACCCTCCATCTAGTGCACTAGTCTTCTCCCAGTCTCATCCTTCCAAATACCTCTCAGTGTTATCCCCACTTTGCAAATGCAGAAGCTGGGCTCGGAGAAGTTAAATAACTACACCAAGTCACCATCCAAAAAGGTGCATTGCCAGGAATAGAGTGAAAGACAGAATACGGAGCCATGCTCTTTTTGCTGTCTTTCTCAGCGCTCAGTTCTCAGAATTACTCAGGAAAGAGAGCAGAGAAACTCTGTAGAGGCCGTGCTTGGAGTTTTTTGCAAATGGCAGTCAGAGAGTCCCAGCTCAGTTCAGTGCAGTATTACCGAATTCCAGTATATGCTGGGCTCTGTTAGGTGCAAGGGGTTCCAGGATGAATGAGTCTGTGGCTCAGTGGACAGGGTTTGCCCCTGTGTGCAGCGCTCTCTGCTTTACTAGATTTGCTCCTCAGATTCTAAATTGAAAGTGTGTGCATATTGCTTGATTTACAGATTATTAGAGAATTTTTTCAGTTAAACTTTGTCCAAAATAGACACCTAAGGGCAAAGGAAACTGGTATTATTACAGCAGGGTGTATCTCATAAGCTCTGAGAACTGTACACATATAAAGAATCTGAATTGCCGAGTCTTAGCCCCACGTTTTATACAGCACAGAAAGTTTAGGTGATTTCCCTTGGGTTCCATAGTGTGTTAGGCACCAGGTTCCTTTAACTCTCTCAGTACTCTTTCCTTTCAACTATGGAAGAGCTCAAATGATTAAATCAATAAAAGAATGACAACTTATAGAGCTCATTTAAGTGTCTCAATATGTCAGTTTAGCCCAGAGTATCTGAACTCCTGGGCCATTGCTATTCACTGACCCCTTCTCCTCCTCATGTTCTAGTAAAATTCAGCCCATGAATATAGTCATTAGAAGCTGAATTTTAATGAAATTGGGCACTTTGATCAATGGGAAGGTTAGAAGTTATGTGGGAATCATCTATATAGTTTATAGCTCTGACTATGTAGGCCAGCTCCTAAGTGCTCCCTGCAATGTGTCACTCTCTCTAGTTTTCTTTCCAGGGAGGTACCCTGTAGAATAACAGTTTAATTTACCTCTCAGACATCTGCTGTCTTCCAGACCTTATGCTACTTTTGTGCATATCTTCATGATTCCTCTAATAATGCATTGGATTATAAACTATTATCTCCACTTGAGAGACGCTCAGAGAGGCTAGGGAGCTTACTGAGGGTCAGAGGGAGTGCAACTGAACAGTTCTGCCAGGGTCCTTGTGATTGTTGGAGCAGCCTGTGTTTTTCAAGCAGTTGTCTGTGAATCACGCGATAGAAATGTGGTGCGTATTTCTGCAGCCTTAGTTCTAGCCATTGAAATATCATGGAGTTGAATGCAGAATACTCATTAATATTTAGGATGACCAAGAAACTGTGCCCAGGCCCCAAGCCCAGCTCTGTCATCAGAGGTGAGTTACCACTGGTGCCGTGCCCTTTGGTTTCCTACAGACGCCCTATAGAGGTGCCCACCAGTGTGCGCTTGGAAGTGTGATGGAACGCATCACATCCCCTTGTTGCCCCTGCCCCAGCGATGGGGGATTCACTAAGAACTTCAGCATAGTGAGAGAATGTAACTGAAGCTCCTGGGTTAGTGCTGCTTGGTGTCCCAGTTACTCTGTAGATTTCAGAATCTTTTGTAGTCTAGCCTGAGGATTACTGTTGATGACACAATTTTCTTTGGGATTATAGGCTTCATGTTTCATACCACCAGCATATACATAAATGGTCTCTTAAGTGTATCATGTCTATACATTGGTGAATAGCTTCCCACTAGATAATGTTTTAAAGGGGAAAAAAAGTCATTTCTAAAATCCCAAGAGAGTGTCCCCGTTTTGAGGTTAGAGCAAGTTTTTTAGCCTTATTTCGTCTTGCATCTTACTCCTTATGCTACCTTTCATTGCTTCATGAAGTTATTTTTTAAGGGATACTTTCTAACATTCCATCCCACTTTTTAAAGCTCTTTCATATACTTTGTCCTCACAGAATAGAACAAGGTTTCTCAAATTGCACACACTGAACTCTGCAACACAACAGTTCCTTCATTGGAGACCAGATGAATTGAACCACTGGCTTTCTGAAAATAACTGTATGCTTTCCAGTTGGCCAGCCTTGGCAGGGACCCACTACTCCTCCTATTTCTCAACAGTCAATTTAAAATATTCACCAACAGTAGCTTAATAACATTCAATAGTAACTTGCAGCAGCCTTTCATATACCCTGACATCTGAGATATGTACCAGTTTATGAAATAGAATGTGCAGATGGTCTTAGCCCCATTTTCCAGATGAGGACCCTCGTCTAGGGAAGGATTGGTGCCCATTTAGCTAGCTCTTTCCCAGCAAGCAGTAGTACCCAAGGCTCCATGCCCCAGGCCTGGGAGGACCTCTCCCACGGCGTACTTCAGATCTCCACCTGTGACTTTGAACACGTGCGTCGAGGTGATGTACTTCTTGGAGATAGTGCTTTCCTCGTCTCTTCTACTTTGTAGTCATCAGTAGAGGGCATGCAGTGCAACAGAAGCGGGTTTCAGGACTGGGGCTAGGGTGAGGCGAGAGAGGCATCAGAGTGCAAAAGTGAAGCAGACACCTGCCGTCAGCACTGGGCAGCCCTGCTCCTGGGGCCTTACTTGACGCATCCTAGGGGGTTTTCCAAATGGCAGAGGTGCACAACCACTTCTTGCAAGCATGGGCACCTGAATTGTAGCCCATGTACACAGTGATTCTTGGAAAAGGTCATGGGTAATGAATGGAACTTTTCTCTCCCAGGTTGATCTTGTGTTTTGAGACATAAAGAGTCAAAGGTTGGTGCCTAGGATGCTCATTCTTATTGTCTTTGGTAGTTTGATTGTTGAAGGCTTTTGACACGACATTGAAGTGAATATTTGGGGCATTTTGCTCCTCTGGGCTTTTCTCTAAAGCACCCTCACATTTAAATCCCTCTCGTGTTCCTGGGCTTTCCTGGCTTTGATGCTAGCCCCACCGTGTGTTCCCATTTATAGCCCTATGTAGCCTGGCTCCTTATTCTGGAAACTGTGTAACTTTTGCTCTGGATCTTAAACACAACTCAGCCTTGCAAGGAGCTCCGCCTTTGGTCTCAGCTTCTTGGGGATTTCCCTGGCAGCCACCTAGTGAACTATGTCACACTCTCTGTTTTACCCATTAATAAGGAAATACTCTGGTACATGGAGCTTTGCTTGCCGATCTTTTTTTAAGTACTCTGGGGGCAAAAGGAAAAGCAGCTAGAGGATAAGGACATAACTTTCTTCAAATTAACCCATCCTGACCCGTGGTAGAGATTAGCCACTAAGCAATAGTGGAAACAAATAACTCTTTCACTCTTGAGTGTTAACGTGGAAGAGATTCTGGTTCAAATCCTAGTCTTGCCACTTTCTAGTTACAGAAACTTACATTACTTTTCTTTTGATGTTTCAAGGAGATAGGAGTTAAAGAAAAATGAACACCAGATTACTAGAACATTCTTATAAAGTTGCCCAAAGATGGAATGGACACCTTCCAGAGTGGAGGGGAGGGAGTAGGATTGGACAGTGGTCCTCAACTGGGAGCACTTCTTCCCCCTGCCCCCACACCTGCCTCCCAGGGACGTTTGACAGTTTTGGATTGCACAAAACTAAGGGGTGAGAGTTGCTGCTATATCTAGTGAGCAGAAGCCAGCGATGCTTCCAAATACCTTACGAAGCATAGGACAGCCCTCGCAGAGAGAATTATCTAGCTCCAAATATTAATGATGCTGACTTTGAGATGCCCTAGTCAGAAGTAACATTTATTGGCCAGGGGCAGTGGCTCATACCTGTAATCCCAGCACTTTGGGAAGCCAAGGTGGGAGGATCACTTAAGCCCAGGACTTTGAGACTACCTGGACAAGACCCTGTCTCTACAAAAAAAAAAAAAAAAAAAATTAGCCTGACATGGTAGTACATGCCTATAGTCTTAGCTACTCAGGAGGCTGAAGTGGGAGGATTGCTTGGACCCAGGAGTTTGAGGCTACAGTGAGCTATGTTTGTGACACTGCACTTAGCCTGGGCAACATAACAAGACTCTGTCTCAATTAAAAAAGAAAGAAAGAACATTTGTTGAATCTAATTTTCCCATTTAATATCAATGACTGTGCAAGATAAAGTGGTTTTTATCCTCACTTTGGATGAGATTGGCCTTTGGTGATTGAGAAACCTTTCTTTGGTTGTTCAGCTACTTCTAGATAGACATGGGATTTTAAACTAGCCATCTATATGTCCAAAACCCATCTGCTTTCCACAAACCCATTACGTAGTTAGCTCCCCATCACTGATGATGTTCAGAGCTAAGCAGGGTGAGCAACCACTTGAAAGAGGGGATGGATGAGGATACAAGCCTAAGATGTATGTTGCACTAAATGACTTTTGAGGTCCCTCCTAAGGATCACATTCTCTGGTTCTATTTTGAAATGGGATTTGTCTTTTTAGCCCTAGTGTTAGAGTGGCAGCCAGATATCCCTTGGCCATGACCAGTGAAATCCCTGTGCTTTGTGCACCTGTGAATCTTACTCCTATTAATATCCCAGCCCTATCGGGGCCAGAGGGCTGGGGTTCCAAACAGGGACAGCCAGAAATGCACCATCTTCTGCATCCCATCTGCATTCCGGGCCCAGGAAGTTATTTTTACCTCCATATGTAAATGGGCCCAGCAATTTCTCATTTAGGAGAACAGCAGAGGCACAGGTGAGGAGAGCTGGAGAAGGAGGGGAACCTATCATATACTCTGAGATTGCAATTTAGTATCAGTTTGCTGATCAGTGTCACTACACTAGTTTAATAAGTGATTATAGTTTCTCTTTTGTTAACAAGGAAAACGGATAGCTTCACCCAGTGATTGTCAGCCCTGGCCAAAAATTAGAATAAGATAGAGGGCTTTTCAATCACACCTACAACTGAGCCCCTCCACCAGAAATTTAATTTTCTGAGGTGAGGCCTGGGTACAGTGATTTGAGAACTTTGCAGGGATTCCAGTGTCTAAGCAGCCTGGGCACCTCTGGTTAACAGCACACCTCAGTGCTGCGCATTCTGCTCCAGTACCTGCTGGTGTTACTCTGTCATAAAGAGACTAGAAAAAGAGTGAGTTGGGCCCTGTTTCTCAGCGTGTCTTCAGTGGATTGTAGGGAGAATGAGGCCCATATTCTGTGCCTAAGCGAGCATCTGCTAGACTCTGAAATCTAGTTAATGGAAGTTTCTCCTCATCCTTGGACATCCTTGTTTTATATGGAATACTTTCAAAATACATATAATCTTTGGTTTAATTTGTTTTACAAAGCTTTGAAGTTTTCCTCTCCACACTTTTCTCATCAACCTGGTGTGTGGAAGGAATGAATTTTTTTTTTTTTTTTTTTTGAGACGGGGGCGCGGGCTTTGCCCTCCGGCCGCGGGGAGTGGGCCGAGCTCGGCTCACTGCAAGCTCCGCCTCCCGGGTTCACGCCATTCTCCTGCGTCAGCCTCTCCGAGTAGCTGGGACTACAGGTGCCCACCACCACGCCCGGCTAATTGTTTGTATTTTTTAGTAGAGACGGGGTTTCACCATAGTCTCGATCTCCTGACCTCATGATCCACCCGCCTCGGCCTCCCAGAGTGCTGGAATTACAAGTGTGAGCCACCGTGCCCGGCCGGAAGGAAGGAATTTTTCTCTTCCATTGCTGTCATCTAAAATTGTTACATGGTGTCAGGTGGGGAGAGGAGGGAGCCAGGGGACTTAGCTTTAACTACTTAGAAGTTTTCAGGGAAATGTTTTTATAACAACTTAGTTAATGGTTTGACTTTATGATAGATTCTGTTCCTTCATTATTTAGTCCTCCAGTGGCTTTTATACCCAGCAAAGTGGACCATGGTGTATGATTCAAGAAGGGTCAGGAATACGTCTTTCTTTGGAAAGGCCGGGATGTAGGGTTGTGATTTAGAAAGGGGAAGCAGGAAAGGAGAGCCACAGAAGGCAAGCACTATTCTCATGCCAGATCAGTTTCAAGGAAGAGGACATATGGAAGGATCTAGAAAATGATTTCTCTAGAATTGTCCATGTCCAAGTCCCTTGGAATGTCTTTGTGTATCCCCAGAGCTGTGCATGCTCCAGTTTGAAGAGCTCTGCTTTAAAAGATATCAGGGGTAGGGGGGATGAGGGGGGTGAAGTAAAAGAAGAAAAACTATTCAGTTCCATTTGTTTTCTCTTTCAAGCTCATACATTACTCATTTCATTTTTATATTAAAATATAGATGAGGGAGGAAGGGCACATGGCAAGATTTGGCAAGCATAATCCATGAGGGAATATGGAGTTGGGGATGGCAGCATAGCATACTAGGATTTTTGAGGAGGGATTCGGGGAGCCTGTTCATGTTTTCCTTACAACTCTGGTACATGAAGTACAGGTTCTGCATCATGATGGAAGGCTGCCTGGGTTCATGTTTGGGCCACTCCCTACTAGCTCTGTGACCTTGGGCAAGTTTCTTTCTTCTTCTTCTTTTTTTTTTTGAAATGGAATTTTGCTCTTGTCATCCAGGCTGGAGTGCAATGGTGCGATCTCAGCTTACTGCAACCTCTGCCTTTTGGGTTCAAACAATTCTCTTGCCTCAGCCTCCCAAGTAGTTGAGATTACAGGCACCTGCCACCATGCCTGGCTAATTTTTGTATTTTTAGTACAGACCAGGTTTCACCATGTTGGCCAGGCTGTTCTCGAACTCCTGACCTCAGGTGATTCACCCACCTTGGCTTCCCAAAGTGCTGGGATTACAGGCATGAGCCACCATGCCCAGGCAAGTTTCTTAACCTCCTTATAGCAGTGTCAGGCACATGATAGATGAGCTACAGGTTGGCTTGTTATTCCTTGCAATCTGGAGTTTCTCCCCAGAGTAAAGCTGGAGCTTTTCCCCCAGCCAACTTTGATGGAGTCCGCTGGGCAGAGATGTGATTTCAGCCAAAATGTGGCTAAAGGAGGAAAGGATCTGAGACAGCCAGGTGGAAAGGGCTCCCTGGGAGAGCCTCTGACCGACCAGCATACTGGGAGGAGTGCGCACTGGGGTGGAGCCTTGGGAAGTTGGAGCCATTTGCAGCAGGGAGGAGCCTGGCCGCTCCTCTTCTTGGGTGGTACCTAGGATTCAGTCTGCGAGGCAGGAAGCACACCAGCAGGACTCCAGCTTGGTGGAGAGTTCCTGCTTTCCTTTTTTTCATTTTTGTCCAATAAATCCCATTTTTCTCACCCTTTAAATTGTGAGCCTAATTTTTCATGGTCATGTGACAAGGACCCCTCTTAAGCTGAACTAAGGAAAAGTCCTGCAGCAGATCTAACTAGGATGTCAATGCCTACCCTGAGGCTGTTTAATGGAGAGTTTATGAAAAGTTAGCTAGTGTCCTTGCATAAACCTGTATGACTCTAGTTTAGAGTCTTCAGTAATTGCAATTCAAGAATAAAACCACGTGGCACTTCCATTCCCATGTAATCTGTTGTTGCTGGCTTGTGACATTCCATGTATCCCAACTGTGAGACAGCCAGGCAGTGGGATGGACTGTAGGTTCAGATACCTGGAGATATGTAAGAGCTTTTAGCAATAAATATGAGAATGAAATCAAAGTAAAAACTGGCATTGAACCCCTGGTGTACTTAGGCTTACTTTTACCCAAATCCGAATCATTTCTTGACACTGCATGGTTACTAAGAGTGTCTGTCATTCAGTATTTCAGATTAAGATCTGTTCTTTGGTAGCTAAGTTCAGAGAAAAAATACAGGACCTAGAAGTATCATTGCTATTTTTTCCTTGATACGTTTAATCTGATATTGAAATTGCTTGCAGAAGATTTGATTTTAAAAGAGTAGAAAAGAGACACTTATCCTGGTAAAATTATCCTGAAATCTTGAGAAATTAAGACAAATTGCACCATAAAACCAGAAGCACAAAATTAAACAATATTATTTTAAGAGAACCCAGTGGCACATTTTCCTTCTAAATTAACTTTAAAATTAACTTTTAAATTAAGTTCAATCTCATATCAGTTTGCTGTGTAAGAAGTAGAATATATGTACATGTTTGCCTTATTTTTAGCATATTATATTCATTAAAATGTTTTAGTTTATTCAGCAAATACATTTAGCATTTCTTTCACAAGAAAGACAGTGGAGGAATAATTAATAACAGGACCCCAGTAATACCTGGGGGGTTTCTACATCTACATTTTTTGCAAAAATAGAATAGCCTTATAAGAAGCTGTCAGTGGCATTTGTGCAGCTGGACAGCTTTGGAGCAGATGTAACAGTAACTGTGATGCCAGGCCGTGCCCCAGAACCTGTAAGCATGACAAGCTCTGGCTTCTTCCCTCCTCTGAAAAGGTATAACATTGAAGAGGCAGTCGTTTCCCCTAGATCTGTAACCAAGCACATCTGGGTGAAAGGGGAAGACATCTCTTCACAGAGAGGAGAATAAAGGTGGTGACCGTCAGGGTGACAGGCGGTATGGACTGTTGCCGCCTGTGCTGCAGGCAGCTTCAATGCGTGGATGGTGGGACAGCCGGTCCTGCGCTCAGTACGAGTCTCAGGCAGTGGTCTGGCCGCGCCTCCCTTGGGCTGCTTCTTCCTCCACCGTCCTCCACGTTTGCTTTGTGTCCGCATCAAGTCAGTAACGTTGGTCTGCAGCTCCCAGCCCTCCTGATGGGCACTGCACTGAGGCCTTAGTGGGCATTACCTGATGCGCTCATCACCCAGTGAACAAACACCTGCTGACAAGAAGCGTCCCTGAGCGGAACCCTTCTGCGGGGACACTGCACCTTCCATGTCCTGAGTGGGCCGCACCCTCGTGGTGCTCAACTGGGTGACTTCGCGCTGTCCTCAGCACTGTGCTCGGTGCTCTCTCTCCAGTCAGCTCTCCTGCTCAGGCAACTTTTTGGGACACAGTCCTTGCCAGTTATTCCCTGTTTAATGTCCTCATGTGTCTTCACTTGCCCTGGGAGACTGTCGTCTTGAGAGAGCAAGCCATATGGGACCCCGAGGCCTGGCCTCAGTTTCCCTCCCCCCCACTGCCCCACAGGGCCACGCCTCATCAGTGGCATGGACCTTTTGGTCATTCGAGCCCTCAGCCAGATGCTCCAGTGCTGGCCACTCCTGTCCTCCCTGCTCTGTCCTCCCTGCAAACTCCTGCCTCAGGACCCTGCTTGAAGTTACGTCCTGCACAGTCATCCCTGGCCTTCCCTCGGCAGAATCTGTCACTCCCTCAAGGTGTCCCTGCAGCAATCTGCTCATGCCTCTGCTACGTGGCAGAACTGTGTTGTCCTATCCTGTCCAGAGCTCCAAAGCCCCCAGACCCTGTGGCTGCTGAGCACTTGAACCATGGACAGTCCAGGTGAGGATGTGCAGGGAGAGATGCCTCCTGCCTGTGGCTGAGCCCTGCCTGAAGGAGCTGATGAGGAGAAGCTCCTAAGCACGACAGTACTGCTCACCTGGGCATCTAGTTGGCAGAGTCCTATCCCAGTGTTTGCAGCCCCAGTTTCCTGGGTCTTAAGTTCAGATTATCAAGTGCTCCTATTGCAAAAAAAAAAAAAAAATGGTAATTCTTGTGGCCCTTAGTTGACCCCGCACCTGGGATATGCTTATATTTGGAGTGGGGCAGAGAACTGAGTGTTCTTGAACCACCTGCACCCAACCAGAGGGAGGTGGGGCCATCAGGTACACCTCATCCCCTGATGTCGCAGCCGAGTACCTGGAGCCACCAGGACACCGGGACTCCCTCTGAGCCCGCAAAGGAGTGTGTTCTCACCGCCCCGATTATACTGGTCTAGTTATGCTTTGGGGCTAAAGCCAGGCTGCTATTGCAGGGCTGCTGCACTCCTTGCAAACGCAGTTGTTCTTTGCTTGCTCTCGCTCTCGCTCTCGCTCGCTCTGTCTCTCTCTCTCTGACTTCAGTTTAACTTTTTAAACTTCAGTAATAAATGTTCCTCAAAATAGATGGTCTTCCTGGTTGTAGGTACAGCTGGGAGGGTTGAGTTCTGCTGCCTTCCAGCATGGTTTTCCTGGGGCCTGTAAAAGTCCTGCAAATTTGCTCTGACACTTTGTTGACATGGCGGTCTTGTTTGTTGTTATAAATAAGAACCAGCGTCTCTAGGACACACCTTACTCTGTATAACTGAATGGCAGATTTTGTCCCTTACTTCTTAAAAACTAAATGGCAGAGGAGCTGGCCACGTAAAAGCCCTGTGTGTGTTTACCAAAAAGTACTTGAATTTTGTTTGGGTTTTGTGTTCTGGTGCATACGAAGTGAATTTTGGTAGGAGTATATGCATTCAGAGAATATGTCATCACACTTTTTTCTTTATTTGAGTGCCACTTAGCTCTTATTTGATTAAGGTAATTTCAGTGACATATTTTGAAGCAATTCACCTTGAAACGCAGAGGCACCGCCCAGGTGCAGAAACCTTCCTTGGGTTATGCAACGCCCAGCATGGGTGGGACCGCACTCACACTTTACCTCTTCCTGAACCACAGCCCTGCTCTGATTGCGTGATAGAAGCTGATGTGCCTGACAAGTGGAAGGAGGAAAAGGAACATTCTTCCTTCCTTTTCTCTGTAATGCCAAAGCTGGCGTCATGCTTTACTGAGGGCCTCTGTCAGCACTGGGGCCAGCCTGCAGAGGCCTGTGCTCGGAATGGAGCAGCTAATGGGGTAGCTGCACTCACTAGTCCTCTGGGAAAGGCCCAGGTTGTTTTTCTGGCTTAGTGTTAGAGGCACCTGTGATGTTTACCTCGATCTGTAACATACAAAGATCTGATCATATGCTGTCTTTGCTTACATTCTATTATTGTCTGACTTATGTTCCAAATTCTCTACAATTCTCTTCCATTTGTCTTTAGAAACTCTAAACCTTTTTTTTTTTCGAAATCACTACTTAATGATTTTGGGGGTGAAACCCCAGACAGTTGGTAATAGTGGATGGTTTTCATTTTCTGTAGTTGAGTGGCTTTCTAATTCTTTTGATGGCACATGAAAAGAAATTAACCTTAGACCACAACTTAGTACACACATTTATATATGCATGTAACTGAGATGAGTTCCTCAAAATAGCACATACCTGTGTTTTATGTGAGGCACTGATATTTTCTGTTCTATATTATGCTTAACTTCAAAAAATACTTCCTGTGTACCATTTGTGGGATTGTAACTCACAACTTAAAAAATATTACCTTGATACATAGCTCCAGGAATACACATGGGTCATTTTACCAAGAACCACCAGTTCTTTTGCTCTGTTACCCCGGCTGGAGTGTGGTGGCACGATCATAGCTCCTTGCACGCTCAACCCCCTGGGCTCCCAGCTGGGGGTCTTTAGGACCCCAGTGTGACCTGTGAGTAGCCCTTCCTTCCTTTAATGCTTTTCTTTCTGCACAGTCAGATGCTCTCCCTTTGAGCTTCCATGTGAAGTTCACTGTGCACCCAGCCCTGCTACCACTGCCTCTGTCTTGAAAGGAATTGGGTGGGGTGGTCATTGGTGTATAGTAAGATTCGAATCACATCCTTCAAATACAGTTCTACCCTAAAGATAAGAGTCCCTGTGGTTTTTGTTGTTGTTGTTTGAATGGATGTGTTCTTTGAGAAATTGAGTCTTGAGTATTTTGTGAGGACATCTAAGCCTGGCGTCCACATCAGTGCTGACAGCTTTGACCTAGTGTGCACAACCATCTGGGGAAATGCCCACAGGCTATAATCTCTTTCACTGGAGCAATTATAATAGCCCCCAGGCTTCAGGTCCCGGTGGCATCCACCCTTGGTGGCAGCATACCCCTCTGCATGAACAGGGCGCCCACTTGTCCGCTCCTTCTTAATAGTGATTTTTAAAGGGGAGGGTGGCAGTCCTGAATGTAGTTCATCAGTATTTACCACACAAGCTCTAAAAGACAGTGTTTTATTTGTGTATTTATTTAACTTTTCCAATATCAGAATATGAATTTTTGTTTCACCTGATAGGACACATTTCAGGGTCTCCATTCTACATTGTCATTTCACAGGAAAATATTTGATGGCTCATTAGAAGGGAGCCTTTATTATTTTGTTACTAAAAGGCACATTTTCAGCCTTGAGAATTGGATGGCAGGTAATGGCATGGAAATTGACAGCATTTTACCACTTAAAAATAACCACAAGAAATACCAGTGTTCACCAAATGAGTTGAAGTTAATTTGGTTTTGTAGGCTATTGTAGTTAACTTGATGCTTGATGGAAATAATTTTGTATTGGAAATCATTAACAATTGATTTGATTAATGCTTTTATAATGTTGGTATGAGATGTTGCACTGTGGTGGTGATGACCTAAGGGTGCTGTGATGGCCTCAAACGTTGTCCCTCCAGGGCCCACAGGCAGGATCCCACACACTAGCACACCTCCCACTTCCTCTTACCATCAAATAGAGGTGTTCCTTCAACATGCCTGCTCCTCCCCGTGGCATAAAGGCACCAGGAGGTTCTCTGATCCCCTGTTAGATCTCCTCTGCGGTATTGAAGACATTTTTTGTTTGTTTGTTTGTTTTTGAGATGGAGTCTTGCCCTGTCTCCCAGGCTGGGGTGCAAGTGACGCGATCTCAACTACCTGCAACCTCTGCCTCCCGGGTTCAAGCGATTCTCCTGCCTCAACCTCCCAAGTAGCTGGGACTACAGGCATGAGCCACCACGCCAGGCTAATTTTGTATTTTTAGTAGAGATGGAATTTCGCCATATTGGCCAGGATGATCTCAAACTCCTGACCTCGAATGATCTGCCCACCTCAGCCTTCCAAAGTGCTGAGATTACAGGTGTGAGCCACCGTGCCTGGCCATTTTTGTTTTTAATTGGTGTGGTGTCCCTAACCTAAATATTTTACATGGCCTGAACTTTCTGTAGTTTTAGCAACAATGGGATGTTTTGAAACCTAGATCTCTCAACCAACTACATTTTCCATTGACTGGTGAAACAGTAGTTTCAGCCAATTCATTCTGACCATGTGCGTTTCTGTGCTTGATCCCTATTTTATCTCAAAAATAATTTCCGTCTCTATTCGTGTAAACTAATAAGAGCCTTCTGTGTCCTTTAATGGCAAATTGTCTCATCTTTTACTGTTTTAAACAATTTTTTTAACATAATGAGAAAACATGATAAAAGGTATAAGTGCAGTTTCCTGGCTTTTCAGTACCTCAGGGAATTCGGTAAACTGTATTCCATTTGAGGAAAGGAACGGTTGGAGTAGGAGGTAGTGTAAAGATAACATAGCAAATAAGCATTTTACCAGAACCCTCTGAAGTCTCATCAGACTGTGCCATCATCAGAATCCCTCCCTTCTCATCTACACCTTTTAAAGCCAGCATCCAGTGGGAAGCCCAGAGATGGTACCACCTTGCTTTCCTGCCAGTTGCTGACATATGGCACACAATGTCAGTTAAGGGCACAGGCTGATGGGCACCTCGGCCACACACCTCTCTGGTTTCCCATCTGTAAAATGGGCACAGTCATTGTACCTGCCTCTGAAGGTTGTTGCGAGGACTAGACGCAGCCTTGGCACAGAGCCCACAGAGAGTGAACGCTGTGTAAAGACTGGCTGCCAGTCGTTAGTACTGGGTGCCTGTCTTTTGGTGTCTGGGCAAAGCTTTAACCTGTTTCATCAGTTTAGAACTCAGATGTCTCCCTGGCAACACAACATGGGCATGTAGATGTTTTGTGAAGTTTTGTTGAAATGCACTGAGGTTAATGATTCATGGGCAGCCTTTCAAAGCGATCAGGCTGTGAAACAGCTTTGAATAAGATTGTCTTGTCCTTCTGCTGATTGTCTTTTCCTTCCCATGTTAGCAGCCATAGCAGGAAGAGGAGAGGTGGCAAGTGGCCACACTACTCTGCTCACATTAAGCAGACAATTTATGGTCAATATTCAGTGAATTTCTTTTTTTATAGTACAGTTAACTGATATTTATATTAGCTTTAAAATTATAGCAAAATCAGGCCAGGCATGGTGACTCATGCCTGTAATCCTAACACTTTGGGAGGTGGAGGCGGGCAGATCGTTGGAGGTCAGATGTTCGAGACCAGCCTGGCCAACATGCTGAAATCCCATCTCTGCTAAAAATACAAAAATTAGCTGGGCATGGTGGTGTGTGCCTGTAGTCCCAATTACTCAGTAGGCTGAGGCAGGAGAATCGCTTGAACCCAGGAGGCGGAGGTTGCAGTGAGCTGAGATTGCACCACTGCACTCCAGCCTGGGCGACAGAGCAAGAGACTCTGTCTCAAAAAAAAAAAAAAAAAAAAAAAAAAAAAGTGAAATCAGCCAAATAGAGAACTAACAGGTACACTGCCCTCCTAACTCCTTGTGTAACTGTCATTGGTGTGAGTCACTGGGGCAGTGTGATTAGGTCTGTGAGCTGGATAGCAAGGCTGTCATTATTCTCAAGGCCTTCTGCTGACTGCTGCTCTTGGTAAGACATACAGAATCTATGGGCACCTCCTCTTGCCGCTTTATGCTAGATGAGGCGTCTCCACGTTGAGTTGTAGCAGATACAGCTAAGAAAGTAAAAGAAATGAAAATCTCATCAAAAGGATTGGGGCTAGTCTCATTCTTCATGCACACCCAAACCGTGGTAACTTTGATTTTTTTATTATCCAGTATGGATTGTTTAGAGGAGACAGATGGCTTTCCAGTTCATCAAATTTTTTCAATTATCTAAAAGGAATTCCTACGCTTGGAGCAAGTCATTTCAATAAATCTCATTCATATTTACCTGCTGCTTCCTTTTAAATGGAAGAAGAGAATATTTTTCAAGTACACTTGAAAAGTAGCATCTGTGAATTAGAAACTTTCTCTGTAAACTAGCAGAGTAGAAGTAAGAGGCCAGGATTCAGCACAAGGTAGGCTGGATTCCTTCTTGGGTGGCTCAAGCGAGTTATGGGGCTGGTCTGATCACATCTAAAGAACTGCCCAGCTTTTATGCATTTTGAATGTGGTGGAACCAGCTGCATATTTTTATATGAGAGCAGCAAATAGTCATTGTGTTCCAGTTTGCTTCGTGGGTCATCTAAACATCAGAGGCCATGCCACAAGCACCGTAACTGAGGGACATAGTGTAACTGTGGTCTGTCGGACACCCTGTGGTCCAGGCCAGTGACCTCTGGAGCTGAATCATGACTTCCCAGATGACTCCCAGAGCCTGGGAGGGGACTGGTGCGTGTCTCCAAATGATTTTCACCTGGGCCTCTTTGAAGTCGGGAGAGGTACATGCAGTATGGTAGATGTGGAGAGGGAGAGGCATGGTGTGTCCAAAAATTAGCAGGACCTGATCCATAAACGTGGATTCTGAAGCAGTGCACTTACTAGATTAAAAAACAGTGTACTTACTGGATTTAAAAAGTGTATGTATTTTTTTGTGAGATGCAGTTTGTAAGATGCATTCATAACTAGGCCATATACTTTTTCCATTGGCTCTCAGCTCTCAAGAAGCTCTTTAGTTTTTAGCATTGGATCAGTAAACACTTATTAAAATGTTCCCAGCATTTGTTTGCCATCCTCTCTTTCAGCTGGGCCCAGCTGTGCCCTCAAACCCTCTGTGGCCCTGCCTGCCTCTTCCCTAACTGATCATGTTCTCCCAGCCTCTACAGACGCTTCCTTAGCATTGTGCTCGGTAGCAGACACTAGACAGAATCTCAGCCAACTCAGTCCAGGCGCACGGGCTCCTGGTCTCCTGGGGTGTGGTTACTCGTGTCTCCTCGGGGCCTTCCGCCCTCCACATTCCAGTGCCAGGCCCTGGACCTTTGTCTCTATTCATGATAAAACATTTTTAGGAAATGCTGAGGCTCAGTGAAGAAATGGAAACACTAACTCTTTGTTCTCTTCCTAACAGACACGAGACGACTTCCTGGGCCAGGTGGACGTGCCTCTTAGTCACCTTCCGGTAAGGACAGTCTCATGTTTGATGCTTCGTGCTGGGGGCGGGGGTTTCTAATCGTTTGTAGTCAGCGTATTTTCAGAGTGGTATTTCTTCACCACAGTGGAGAAGGCTGAAATGAAGCTTGTGTGCTGTGGCCCTCATTCTTTCTGGGAAGTGGTCCTTTCAAGGGGATGGAGGAGAAGCTGGCAGCTGTAAGAGTAGTCAAGGGTGCCTGAGTCGTGCGCTTGCGTTCCCATCCACCAGCTCCCTCTCTTTTCTGCACTTCAGCTGCTCCACCTTTGTGTATCACATCTTACAAAACAGACACCTCCTTCACTCAGGCCTCCCTTCTTGTCACTTACTGTCTCTGCTTCCTAAGGCATCCTCCGGGTCCCATCAGATGTTTGCGCTCTTTGTCTGGAACCGCACATGCCGTTTCTCTCGGATACCTCTACACAAACTATAATAGCATTTCCCAGATTTTGGTGTCTGGCTTTCTCAGTCAGCATGGTGACAAAAGAAGAGCCTGTTCATTCTGAGTGAACTTGTCAGCTGGGAACACCCACCCTCGCTGGAAGATGCACTGAGTTAGCATGTGTGGCACTGCCATTTCTCTCTGCTCAAAGTAGCGGAGCAGTCGAGGCTGTTGACTAGTGACGGGCATTAGGGCTGTCACCTGAAACAGGAGGCAGGGCAGACAGAATGTGTAGGTAGGACCTGGAGGCCTTGAGAAGGGTGGATCCTCATCTCCTATTCCAGCTTCAGTTTTCCAGCTCGTCCCAGCCTTCCTCCTGGCCTTCTTCCCTGGGCAGCACGGCGTGATAGAAGTAGCAGCTGAGAGAGGAAAGGCGAATGTTTCTGCCTTACAAGGGCATCGTGTTATTTTTTTAAATGCTTTGTGTGAGCAAGTAGCATAAATAGTCTATAAACTAAAGTGACTTAACCCCCTAGCATAAGCTTCCTGCTGTGTGGAAATTATGGCTGTTTCCATGTGTTAAATACCGAGAAAGATTGTGTCTTACCAAAGAAGCTTCGAAGATGTGTTGTGAAGGAAGGTGATAGCAAGTAATTTACTCTTACTCACTCAGGGGAGCTGTTAAGGAAGAAAGGTTGCAAGGTTCCAAAGGACTGGAAGTGAAAGTGATATTCTTAAAATATCTTGTTTGTTTCTTTATAAAACTCTGAAGCTCCAGGGTGCCACGGGAGGGGCCTGCATGGGGCTTCTTCGTGAAACCTACTCCATGAGCCATCAGAAACCTGACTACTCTTCTCAGGTCACATTGGGAGGATATGACTGTTTCACCTTTTGTGAGGAAAGACCTCACATACTTCTACATTGGGAGGTCTTCCGTGTATGTTCTTCAGACTGAAGCTGCGATCCTCTCACACTTTTAGACAGTGTTGATTGATGGGCCAGCTCTTTTATGGACGTCTCCAGCCACCCTTTCCCTAATGTAAAAACCACATCTTGGCCAAGGGAAGTAATTTTCTGAGAGGCAAATATTCTAATATTCTCTAAGAGGCAAAAGTGACATATTTTAAAACCTTGCTCCGACAAGCTGTTTTTTGAGTGAGTGAGCAGCGCTTGGTCTCGAAAGGTTGAGTAGGGCTCCCAGAAAATAGAAGAAGGTTCCTCCTCCGAGACCAAGTCAGTAGAAATAGTTTAGCTTTGGATTCTGAGTGGAGGCGGGTCAGTGAGCCTTCAAAGAAGGAAGCGCTGCGGAGGCGCAGGGCAGGAATAGAAGCCAGCCGATTACAGAGGGTAGAGCCGGGAACGCCCAGAGAGGACCGAGTGCCCCTAGTTACTCGTGTGCCCAGAGGGTAACTTGCAGTGGTGTGCTTCCCCTCCATACTTCAAACTGACTCGCTGTTTGCAGCCAACTACAGTCAGGGAGATGGACCACAAAGAAAACGAAAGGAGAGGCGCGAAGGTATATTCTTTATTCATGTGGCGGTAAAACCCAAGTTGCGTGTTCTGAATGCACGTGGCTTTTGAATCCAGGATTTCAGGTGCTCTCGTGTGTGTGTTTGGTCGTGTGTATAGGATGCTCATGGGGAAATTACAGTGGCATTCTATTTTGTGTGATAGCACACAGGTGTGAGTGTGGAGAGGGCGGGAGCATATGAGTGTATTTTGCGGAGTGAATTATGGATGCTGTGTTCTTGATTAATATATGACCATTGTCAAGGTGGATTATTTACAGTCTGTAGATTCAAAATTTGTCAAAACCACCAAGTTTTAGATAAAAGGAAATAGACCAGGCACAGTGGCTCATGCCTGTAACCCCAGCACTTTTGGAGGCCGAGGCAGGAGGATCGCTTGAGTCCAGGACTTCGAGACCAGCCTGGGCAACATGGCAAGACCCTGTCTCTATAGAGAAACTTAAAGATTAACCCAGCATGGTGGCACATGCCTGTTGCCCCAACTGTTTGGAAGGCTGAGGTGGGAGGATCGCTTGAGCATGGGAGGTCATTACTACGCTGAGCCATGGTTGTACCACTGCACTCCAGCCTTGGAGACAGAGCAAGCTCTCCTTTTGCTTTTACATTGAGAGACCAAGAGCAAACTTAACTGTAACTGTACCATCGTTGACTTTTTTCAACTACCGTTTTCACATTTGTCTGTTAAATTCATTGCATCGTTGTCTAAAAGTTCATATGATATTTGATAACTTGTATCTATTAATTATTTAGAGATAAAGAGAACTCCGAGATCTGTATTAACAGAGTGAGATTTCTGGCAGGTGTCTGCCTGTTGCACCTGCCTCTTGATTTGTCAGCTCTGTCTCCCCTTCACCTGGAGCCCTCAGTAACCCACCTTTGCCCAGCCACAAAATCTCTTCATCCCTGGGAAGGGCAGTGGGGCAGAGAGAGCTATTTTAAAACATTAAGTTTTTCTAAATCCCAGTCATGTGCCACTTAAGACAACCATGGCTCACTCTGGAATTTAAATTTTCCTAGATGAGGCATTTTCACGGTGGTGGTATTATTTGATGCCCTGCCTGTACTTGGAGGTAACTCAGTTGATCAACATCCTTTTACCCCTCTTGTGTTTATGGCTGGTAGCAGGTAGCAGGCTGATGGTTCCCTCTCATCAGCACAGAATTCAAAATCATGGAGTTTGGAGGGACTTCAGAGACACTGATTCACTCCCAGTATTTTCCAGGTGAAAAAGCCGGGCCCAGAGAGGGAGGGGACTTGCTCAACAATAAGCAGGTCATTGGTGGTGCTGGATCTGACCCTGGGTGTCCAGCATCATTGTGAGCCTGTGGTGTGGTCAAGGGTGTGGGCATGGGGTGGATTCGCCCAAGGCTTAGGTGCTTGCAGTGGTTGCATCCAGGTTTCGAGTCTAGGGACCCAGCAGGGCCCTCTCCTTCCATGTGCCTGCAGAATCCTTTATCTCACTCCATTCCATAGTGAGTGCAGCTAGGCTGAAAGCAACTACTGTCTTTCAAGATGAAAGTACTGTGTATCCAGATTTTCTTCTGAATGTTTTTATCCTGGAATGGGGGCAGCATTGTGGCTATTGTGGCCAATAGCACTGTTTGCAGCAGTCTGTTCAAGATGGCTTTCCACCATGAGCACCCTCAAAGCCATCTTTGGAGTCTCCAGTCAGCTCTGCTACAGGGAACAGGATCAGATTGGAACCTGGATGAATGCCAAGAAGAATCTTGTAGTTATCTATAAGATCATCTTCTAATTCAGGCTAGAGAATTTCCATGAAGCTGAACTTTCATTTTAATGCCCTATCTGTTACTGCTTGGCATTGAGTTGGCAGTACTGACAAATGATATGAACGTGTAGAATTGGCCAATGAACATGGCCAGTGTTTGCTGAGTGTGTCAGGTGCCCTTGAGAACTTTATGGAAACCAACTCAGTTGATTGGTTTGATCCTCACAACAGCCCTGTAAGATATGGTTACTGCCCCATTTTATAGATGAGGACACTGAGGCCAGGAGAGATAAGGAACTTGCCCTTAGCCACTCAGCTCTGTAAGTAACAAAGCCAGGACACAAACCTAGGAGATCTGCCTTTTGACCTGTGTGGTATCAGTCATTTAAGCTGCATAGGGTATGGACAGACTCAGGTTCAGAGTCCCTCTAAGCTCTGTGGTTTTCCCTCTTCACTCTCTTGCATGTTCTCTGCTGCTCCTAGATTGCTCACGCCCACTGGTGATCCTGTAGGCTTTGTCATACTGTTTGATTTCCTATGTTTAAACTGTCCTTTCTCCCAATTCTCCACCTCTCAAAGCCTTCCCGTCACCCTGTATTGAACTCCACATCCAAAACCATTTTGATTTCCAAGTGAGAGTCCATCTCTTCCCTGTACCCCAAGTCTCTGAGAATGTGACCTCTCCATGTCAGTGAATTTGTTCTGCCTTAGCTTCTAGTGGATTGTTGACACGTTGGCTCTTCCCTTGTAATGATAACCATAAGGGCTGGTATACCACGTTGTATCCACATGTCGTTCACATAATATTGCTCTCAAATTATTTGTTGGTTGGCAGGGCATAGTGGCTTATACCTGTAATCCCAGCACTTTGGGAGGCCAAGGCAGGAGGATGTCTTGAGCTCAGGAGTTTGAGACCAGCCTGGGCAACATAGGAAGACCCCCCATGTCTATGAAAAATAAAAATATTAGCCAGGCATAGTGGCACACACCTGTGGTCCCAGCTACTTGGGAGGCTGAGGTGGGAGGATCACTTGAGCCCAGGAGGTCGAGGCTGCAGTGAGCTGTGATTGTACCCCTGTACTCCAGCCTGGACAGCAGAAGACCCTGTCTCTAAATTAAATAAATAAATGTTGGTTTAATAAATGAAAAAAGGAAGGAAAACCAGCAATAGTTTTCTTAATAAATTTTCCATTTATTTCCTTATATATATTTACAAACCTTTTGGTAGAAAACATTTTCAAAATGTATGTTTATTACTGCCTCATAAGAATAGTCTAGAAACTATAATTTACTTCATTCAATGATAGTGAATTTTGAGAGCCTCTGTAGTTTACTACAGATCAGATGAATTGAGTGCTTACCTGAGTACCTACTTGGTGCCAGGCAATGTTCTTGGCACCAGTGATCCAATGGTGAGCAAATTCAGGTCTCTGTTCTCATGGGCTTACATTTTGGAAGTGATGGATGATAAACTAGTACGTCAACAAATGAACAGGTACTTTCAGACAGTGATATGAGGAAGATACAGCAGGACGATAGGATGGGGGGTGATAAGGGTGGCTGATTGGTGGGAACTCTAAGGATGTGACCTTGGATCTCACACTTGGATGGCAAAGTGGAAACAGGCATGCCATCCAGAGTCAGCTGTCCAGCAGAGGGACCTGCCTGTGCATGGGCCCTACCGCAGGACATATAATCTGCATCCATGGCAGATGAGGACAGGATGGTTGGGAGTACAAGGAAGGAAGAGAGAGACTGGTTCCCAGTGAGGTTAAAGGTGATTCAAAGCCAGATTATAGTTGGTCTTCTAAGTCATAGGAAAGAATTTTCGGTTTATTATGAGAGGAGTAGGAACCCATTGAGAGTTTAAAGCAGATAATGACATAAACAGATAACATTTCAAATAGCAGCACATACGTACATACATGTGTGTGCATGCACGCGCGCACAAACCTGATACAATAAATCATTGGACTGTGGTTTATCTCTTGCTCTAAAAATATTTGAAATTGTGTTTAATTGAAGGGTCTAGGTATTTGAGGTTTTACTGCATATATAGTATTTAAAGATTAATGAAATAGTCACACTTATTTGTCCAATTTCCTGCTTTGGTAGGCCAAGGAACTTCGCACAATCAAATGAACACTGATTTCTTTAAAAATGAACAAATACTCCACTTGTACTCATAGCTTCATGAGCTAAACCTCTGCAGAAGGTCGATCGGTGCTGCTTCCTGGGGTGATCTCTGTGCAGGAGATAGTCTTTTAATTCTCTTAGGCTGATGATGTGAGATTTTAATGCAAAAAACAAAGTTGCCCTCAAAGATTAAATCTTCTATATTCTTCTGTTTACTCCACTCGTATGTATCTCGAGTCACAGGCATATAGCAAGGCACCGGTGACCGCTGGTTCTCCGAAGTTAATCAGCTCTGTGAGACGGAGGCCACACCCTGCAGTTAGAAATTTTACTTGGCAGTGACAGCTGTAATTTTGTCATTTGTCTGTGGCTGGGGCTGGCTCCTGAAACCCGGTGTGGATAGTGACATCTAGTGGATCTCTAGTAGATCAGTTCCGTGGACTGTCAGGTACCAAGTGAAGAAACACATTCAACGGTACCACATTCTAAAATTCAAAATATATTCTCTGTAATCCAGTTGGCTGTATCTAAAACATGAAATTATTAGGAATATTAAAATTTAATTTGTTTTTTTCTCCCCACAGACAGAAGATCCAACCATGGAGCGACCCTATACATTTAAGGACTTTCTCCTCAGACCAAGAAGGTGAGGCTCGTGGGTATGGGTGGGTGGGGATGCCTGCCCTGCGTGCTGTGGGTATGTGCGTGCTGTGGGTATGGGTGGGTGGGGATGCCTGCCCTGCGTGCTGTGGTGGTTGGCTTTTGCTGAAGACGATTTTAAGTGTCCTTTCAAGTCACACCCCTTCTAACCAATTTTCTTCCGTTATGCATGCAGTCATAAGTCTCGAGTTAAGGGATTTTTGCGATTGAAAATGGCCTATATGCCGAAAAATGGAGGTCAAGATGAAGAAAACAGTGACCAGAGGGACGACATGGAGGTACGTGGAGGGTGTCAGGCCTCTCTCCTTTCCTTGAGATCATATTCATGTTTTGCTTTCAAACGTTATAATTGAAGGAAATAAAAGTTTAGAAAGCTTAAATATAAAAAAAGTACATATGTCCACAAATTGGTCATTGATAGTCTACCAGTGCAGTTATTTGTTTTGGTTAAAGATGAACTTTTTATGTTACAACACCAGTCCTCGGAGAGATTTCTGTTTAGACAATGCCATGCCTATTCCCCAATGTTAGCCCCACAGCTCTGTGAAAGTCTCCTCACACGTTGAATTCTGTTATTGCTATGGACTTGCAGCTCTTTGTAAATTCTTTTTAGCCATTGAAGTCGCTTCAAAGTGGGTGAAGGAATTTAGAAAATCACTTTTTTTCAAGTTTCTTACTCATTTGGCCACAGATGACAGCCTGCAGTAGAAAAACCCTCCTCTAGAAATGCCATTCTGCAATGAGCTGACCAGAGGAATGTCCCTTTTTTCCTTCCTGATAGAGCCGCCCGTATTTACCTTGTCACAGACTGATGCTGTGGGTCCTATTGTACCTTTTCAGCACACACCTCGGCCAGTTTGTTAGACAGATTCTCATATTCTCAAAGTGTCCATTAAACGAGACCTCTGTAGGGTTTATTCTCACATCTGTTTGCAGCTGTTGCATATATGTGATATGTGAATAATGTGTTGTGGAGAAGTTACCCGAACACCCCTCCGCTTGAGAGATCATATTTCCGGCATTATTTCATTTACGAGCCTTCATCTCTCTATATACATGAAGAGGAATAATGTGGGTGGTAGAAATTTATGAATGTTAACATTTCATAAGCACGTCAACAGATTTTCATCTCAAATCCAAGGAATTTTTTACACTCTTCTTGCCTTCCAACTGCAGTAACCAATGAATTACTTAATTTTCCAGTGATTTTAGCAGAGGATGTCAGGAAGGGAATACGTAACGCCTAAAATATGTGCTGTAAAAATGGAACTTGAATTTTGGTACCATGAAACCCGTTGGTGTGGACACAGCCAGTGTAGAGGGCCTGAGTAGAAAGCAGCAGCTTCCAGACTCCTGGCTCCTGCGGTTGCTCGGGATGCAAAGAGGAGACTTCTCTCTCAGAGCCCGCCTCCCTGGGGAGCAACAGGGCTCCAGGCCTCTGGTCCCCTGTGCCATGAGTTCTGTTAGAACACAGGTGCAGCGCAGCTCATCTTCCCTGCTCCCTTTACCTCATAGAGGTGTTGAAAAGACGGCAGCTGTAATGTGACCCGCATCATTGACAGGGCTTTGTACAGCCTTGGAGGCCCTCAAGTCAAAATAACAAACATGACGTATGGAAGGAGTATGATGTGACTTAAGTAGTATCACCGACTGTGCAGATCCAAATTTTGTTCTCCTGCAACGTAGTCATCTTAGAGGGCAGCACAATTAATTGGCCATTACTCAGAAGATTTTTGAGGCCTTTCTAGAATTGATACATATATATATATATATATATTTTTTTTTTTTTTGGCCTTCAATTGGGAATTTACTCAAATGTGGCCCTGAAGCCATGGCTAGAGCCAGAGAGCCCCAGAGCAAGGAGAAGGGCATGCAGGGTACGCTGTGATGACCTCTTCCTCACAGCCGAAGAACCAACCTCATAATCGTCCCTCTAACTTTATTCTGCAGCATGGATGGGAAGTTGTTGACTCAAATGACTCGGCTTCTCAGCACCAAGAGGAACTTCCTCCTCCTCCTCTGCCTCCCGGGTGGGAAGAAAAGGTGGACAATTTAGGCCGAACTTACTATGTCAACCACAACAACCGGACCACTCAGTGGCACCGACCAAGCCTGATGTGAGTACCGTGTGATGGTCAGGAACACGTGCACGTGCACTGCACAGCTAGGGACAAATATGGCGGCCCTCTGGGACAAGGCTGGGAAATAAATCATATGTCAATAAGAGCAGATGGTAGTGTGGTACGAGATTCCTCTCCATGTATGTAAAGCACGCAAGAGCAGTCAGAACTTGTATATTGTAAGCAATTGCCTTTGAGTCACATGCTGCTATTTTCAATATGAGCTGATTTATTTTCTATGTCTTCTTGTATGCCGATTCCTGAAATACAAAGCAGAGGTTGTTTTTCTTAGACTTATTTTACATTTGTTGATTGTATTGTTTTCTTCTTCACCTTTCTCTCCCAACTGACCCAGAACAGAACCAGCAAGCAAATTGGCTTTGCAATTTTCTGTTTTCTCTAAGTTTTTGGGTTTTTACTCTCTTCAATGCATTGATTTGGAAACCTCAAAAAATTTTTTTTTCTTTAAGGAAATTTTAGCCCCTTAATATAATCAGAAACACATGGAAGAGTTGCAAAATCAGAATTAGTAATTACTGTGTATTTTAATCCCTCACCAGCCTCAGGGATGCAGTAAACCAATTCCTGTTTTGTTCCCTCAGCAATTTGTGGTTTGACTGATAGCAAATAAACACGGGTTAAAACTCATGGACTTTAAAAATGGTTTTGTAGCAGCTTGTTTTTAAATCATGTTATACAGCAAGATCTAAGTCTATTGATAATACATCAAAGGCAAAAAGAAAGTCTTAAGGAAAAGGAATTTTATCCTAGAAATTATAAGCTGCCTAGCAGCCAAGACAAGGAGGAAATTATCAATGAACTATACAACTTTCAGTATGTAATAAAAGCAAGTCTACTGGGTAGTGTAATTTTCTTGTCTACTCGAACTCTGAAAGAAATTGGTTAATGATACATTTTAGACAACAAGCAGTATGAGATATCATGTTCTTAAAAACCTTTTATCTTTAGAAATTGCAAAGATACTCTACATATGACTGTGGGTGGGGAGGGTGGCCAAGTTTTCTGGTCTAGGTTTTGTTTAATTTAGAGATAAAGCTTGCAGAATCTGGAACAACGAATAGCCTGTCTTCCCTGAGCCCCCAGGTGGGCTCTCGTGAATGTCAGCTGTTTGTGATCAGCTTTAGACTACCCAGCATGGGCATTAGCTCAGGACAGCCAAGTGGTCTCAGGACAGCAAAAGTATCAGAGCAACTGGGTAATGCTAAACTATCTTTTGTTAAAATTTTTTCCCATGGAAATAGCTTGGCTGATTCTTTTTGTTTTTTATATTATTGCTTACTATTTCCTTTTGATTAATGCCCATAGCTATTAGAATTATTGTAATCCATCGTAGCTATTTGTAGTAAAAATGAATTTGGACCCACCTTGGCTTGGTTACATGTAGTGACCAGAAGAATCTTGGTAGCAATATCCTAAGCAAAGCACCATTATCTACCTTTGCTCAACAGCATGAGAAAGGAGTACCTGAAAAGGTAGATCCTCACGCGACCTCTGCAGAAAAGTGGCCAGGAGCAACTCACAAAGGAACAAATCCTGATAGCTAATATGTATATGGAAAAATATTCAACTTCATAAATAAGGATCATGCAGATTGGAGTTTGTGTTTTGGGGACAAATAGGGATAATTGCTACCTTCTCTACCTCACAGAGTTGTGAAACTAATGAAGGAATTCTTGAGAAAACGCTTTGTATATTTTTAAATATATACTATTTTTTGATGGCTCCACAGGTGTAGACATGTCCCCACACTCATCAAGAGGTGTACATTAAATATGAACAGCTTTTTAATGTGTTGACTAGACCTCAATAAAGTGATTTAAAAGAGAAACCATCTTTGGTGGCAGTGTCCCAGAAACTAAAACAAAAGGTATAACTTGCTGGCTCTTCACTAGTCTAGAGCAACAAGGGAAAAATGCAGTTCTTTTTCTGTTGTTATTTGAGACCAAGTCTCAATCTATCGCCCACAGTGGCACCATCTCGGCTCACTGCAACCTCCGCCTCCTAGGTTCAAGTGATTCTTCGCCTCGGCCTCCTGAGTAGCTGGGATTATAGGCGCCCGCCACCATGCCCAGCTAATGTTTGTATTTTTGTAAAGATGGGGTTTCACTGGGTTGGTCAAGCTGGTTTCAAACTCCTGACCTCAGGTGATCCGCCCACCTCAGCCTCCCAAAGTGCTAGGATTACAGGTATGACCCACCACGTCCGGCTGAAAAATGCAGTTCTTAATCCAAGTTCGGGTTCACATGTAGTTTTGGGAGAAGGCAGAGGCATAACTGCCCCATCAGGGAGGCAGCAATGCCAAAGGGAGAGGCTGAGCCAGGAAGGACACAGCAGAACTTGCGGAACCTGAGGAGCGCCTCCTTCCAAAGGACATAACTTCTAGAAGGCAAGAGAAAAGTCAGTTAAGGAAAAAGAGTTTCCACCACAACCTCTGCTAGCAGGCCCTTTATTGGGATACAGTATAAGTTCATTTCAGAATGTGTGAGAAAACTTTAAAATTTGTGTTTTAGAAAGAGTCTATAATGGTTGTTCTTGGTAAGTACTATATTTCAATTAGTCTGAAATAAAGATGTCAACTTTTGAGACACTGACTTGTGACATAATTTTTGTTAATGGGATATGCTGTCTTATTGAAAGTATCTGTGAGAGTTTTCCCTGAAAAACTTTTTGGCATTTAAACTTGTACACTAAAAGCCTCTGACTAGTATTTCCCCCAAAGTATGATTGCCTATAATTTACTGCCAAAAAAAAAAAAAAAAAGTTTTGTTTTTCTTTTGTTTTGTTTTTTGTTTTGTTTTGTTTTGTTTTTGTTTGTTTTGAGTTGGAGTCTCACTCTGCTGCCCTGGAGTACAGTGGTGCGATCTCTCAGCTCACTGCAACCTCTGCCTCCCAGACTCAAGTGATTCTCCTGCCTCAGCCTCCTGAGTAGCTAGGACTACAGGCACGCGTCACCACACTCGGCTAATTTTTGTATTTTTAGTAGAGGCGGGGTTTCGCCATTTTGGCCAGGTGCGTCTTGAGCTCCTGACCTCAAGTGTTCTGCCCGCCTTGGCCTCCCAAAGTGCCGGGATTACAGGCATGAGCCACCATGCCCAGCCCAAAAAAGTTTTCCAAATTGAATCAAAACTTTTAGATCCTGAATTGAGAGCATCACATGACAAAAAATCGGGTATGTTGTTTCGGTGTTCTTCAGACCCCGGCTGACTTGAGAGGTTATCTCTTGATGTTAATGAGATTTTTAAAGTAGGGTAAAGGGGGTAAATGCAGTGTCAAGATTTTGAGATTTTGTCAAAATGAGCTAGAAAGCAGCTGAAAAAAATTCATGTTGGATCAGATGTACTTTCCTCCAGATGACAGCTTTGAATTTGTACCTTTTGTAGTCTTTGGTCAAATTGCTGGTGACCAAAAGTAGCTGCCTTGTCACTGCCGGACTTCTAGAAGGATTGGGACTGCCCAGCTGCTGTGTGAACTCGCCTGTCACCTCTGCTTCCAGAGGCCTGACTTGTTATTGTGACAAATGGGTGGAGGACTTTGATTTCTGTTTTTTATTAAACACTAAGGTATATTTTGAAATATATGCCTGAAAGATGCTCAAAATGGTGTGACTAATGCATTTTAAAACTGCATTTATTTGACTGAAATGAACCTTAACCTATACTTTAGCCGTAATATGGTGGGAGAATTCTCACATTGGATGACCAGCTAGTTGTCAGTGTTTGACGCTGACACTTTAGTGGAGATCTGGCCCTCCGTGAGCATTGGACTGTCGTGAAGGGCCTGATCTCAACAGCTTCTCTTCTTCTCTTTCCCCGTTTCCTGCATGCTCAGGGACGTGTCCTCAGAGTCGGACAATAACATCAGACAGATCAACCAGGAGGCAGCACACCGGCGCTTCCGCTCCCGCAGGCACATCAGTGAAGACTTGGAGCCTGAGCCCTCGGAGGGCGGGGATGTCCCCGAGGTACGATGTCCCCAGAATGCTGCAAAGCCTGGCAGCTCCTTCTTCCCATGTTCTGCAGCTTGATTTTGTATCATAATTTCCTCTCTCAGTAAACGTTGTTGAGAATATAAAGATTACGGTGACACCACGAATTAATTACCATCTGAATATTAATTTGAAAGTGCCTATAAAAGCCATATTTGACAAGTATATGCGGCTCTATATGATAGAAATGGTAATAACATTATTTTTATTTTTTATTTTTTTCAAGACAGTGTCTTGCTCTGTCGCCCAGGCTGGAGTACAGTGGTGTAATCTCGGCTCACTGCAACCTCCGCCTCCCGGGGTTCAAGCAATTCTCCTGCCTCAGCCTCCCAAGTAGCTGGGATTACAGGCACGCATCGCCACGCCCAGCTAGTTTTTGTATTTTTAGTAGAAATAGGGTTTCACCATGTTGGCTAGGATGGTCTCAATCTCCTGACCTCGTGATCCGCCTGCTGCCTCAGCCTCCTAAAGTGCTGGGGTTACAGGCGCACGCCATCACACCAGCTAATTTTTTTTTTTTTTTGTATTTTTAATAGAGACGGGGTTTCATCATGTTGGCCAGGCTGGTCTTGAACTCCTGACCTCATGATCCACCTGCTTTGGCCTCCCAAAGTGCTGAGATTACAGGCATGAGCCACTGTGTCCAGCCCACATTATTTTTCAGTATGAAAATCTTAAGATATTTTTACTTTGTAATTTATTTTTCACCAGGGTCTTACCATGTCTCATTAAATGACAACTTGTTTTTATCATGGTTGAGCTATTGAATGAGCCCTGTAACTTGTTTGGGTATCATATGCATATTTTTATTGAGTCGCTTTGACACTTGAAAGAGATTTGTTACCATGAAAATATAAATTTAGGTGAATAGAAATGTGTAATTTTCCCTTTAAATAGTTATGGTATGTTACTTAAAACGTTACGAATTAAACAACAAATTAGCCATAATCTTCCATGCTGTCTTATCAGCTTTGTTTACGTACTAAAAATCCATTCTTCTTAGACATTGTGTTAGGAAGATCATTCAGAATGCAGTGATTCAACTTGGAAAAGCAAAAGTAATGATTCCATAATACATTCACTCTAAGTTATTTTATACCGTTGTTTAATTACAGCATATAGCTTCTATGCTGCTCTCACGGTGAATCCTCAGTGGTTAAAAGTAAAAGAAAATCCATGACAATTGTTTATAAACTCCAGAGAAGTGTGTGTGTGTGTTTGGTTTTTTGCCCACACATATTCTACAAGTGCTGGAAATCAGTCACTGTTCAGAGAGGCGGTGTTATAAAGTGGTTAAGAGCACAGCTTCTGTCTGGAACCAGGCCTCTTTGATTCACATCATGGCCCTACCACTTGCTAGATGTTACCTTGGGCAAGTTATTCTCTGCGCCTCAGTTTCCTCATCTGTTAATTGGGGAAGTAGTCATATCTTCCTCGTGATTATTGTGAAGGTTGTGTGCCTCATGAGAGGCACTTAGTAGGTGTTAATTATAGTTATCACCGTAGCTATTGTTGTTAACATGGTTTTGTTGGGGAGCCGGGTGGATCTCCACTTCCTCGTGTTTACCCCAGTGTCTCCTTCTCTGAAAGCCTTGGGAGACCATTTCAGAGGAAGTGAATATCGCTGGAGACTCTCTTGGTCTGGCTCTGCCCCCACCACCAGCTTCCCCAGGATCTCGGACCAGCCCTCAGGAGCTGTCAGAGGAACTGAGCAGAAGGCTTCAGATCACTCCAGACTCCAATGGGGAACAGTTCAGCTCTTTGATTGTAAGTAGTGGCCTTGTTTGAAAGAAAAGCTGAGCAATGTTTTATTGCTTTTTGTTGCTTTAGGAGAATCTTATGTAAATAGTGACCAAGGGTCTTCCAGCTCCCAGCTAACTCTGACATTTTCCAAAGTTCCTCCTTCCCTAGGAGAAGCAGGACTATACTAAAATTAGCCCAAGCAGGTGAGAATCTTTCTTGATTTGGAAGGCAGCTTTGCTCACCTCTATACCACTAACACTTTCTTGGTTTATAAAGAACTCAAAGAAGTAAAACTCCAGGATGTCTGTAATTATTAGCTTTAACCTTGTAGAATTTCTTTCCCAGCCAAAAGGCTCATGAAAATAGTACCTTTATCACAAAGGTAGTATTTCACAGTAACAATTAAAAGCCATCAGGCCTAATCAGTCCTCTTAAGTCACATTCTGCAGGATTTATCATTCTCATTTTGCTGATAAGGGCACAATGCTTAAGTGGCTCATCCAAGGTTTGAATGGGAGATAGAAGACATCTCCTAAGTCCCAGAGTATGAACCCTTGAGAAATGTTGTGAAATTGTGACACTGTCATCAAGGTAGCATTTTAACTTGGGCTCTCAACCATCAGAAACATACTTTCTAGAAGCTTCAGATGGGCCCAATGCCTGAGCCCAGTGGAATCAGTCACAAAGACTTCCATGTTTGACAATACAAAACTGTGCAGAAATAACCCATAGAAAATCCCTGCTTGTGCATAGAATTAAGAGCAAATGAAGTCTCAGTGTTTCTCAAGAAACTGAACTTAAAAATGTACGATAGTAAATGATGGTAGTCACTCCACTGAAAATGGCTTCCTAAAAAAATAGTCATTTCTATGACCATAACAAACATAAATGATAGCACTGCATGCAATGTAAAAGCAAGTAAGTACTCACAAAATTGTTACTTTTTGGTTATGGTGTTTTTATTTTAAAAGACACTATAGGTCTCTATTACATGAGTTGCATTTATCATTCAGTTAATGTGATTTCACATTGAAATTCTGTGACTTTTTCAAAAAGAGATGTGTCACCAAGATGAAAATGTAGTACTAAATGGACAGGATAAAAGAAATTGCATATATATGGGATATTTGAACGGATAAAACTGTTGTTATAGAAACAACATAAACAATGAAGCTTTGTGTTTAAAACCTATAAAACCAAGAAGGTGCCACAGAATCCATAGCAGTAACACACCGTTAGTAAACCAAGTAAACATAGTAATTTTCTTCAGCATTAATCATAAGTTAGCAATTCTAGTTCTTTGAATGGGGAGCTCCTGCGTTTAATTATTCTAGATCTGTGAAATATCCTTAAGACCCAAATACAATATTGTATTATTTTCACATCGTGTTCACTGTTAAATGAGAGTCAAATAGGATATTTCCTTATCGGGATTACCCTGCATTCAAGGGCAAGAACATGAGCTTTGGCTGGGCGCGGTGGCTCATGCTTGTAATCCCAGCACTTTGAGAGGCTGAAGCAGGCAGATCACCTGAGGTCAGGAGCTCAAGACCAGCCTGGCCAACATTGTGAAACCCCGTCTCTACTAAAAATGCAAAACTTAGCCAGGTGTGGTGGGGTGCACCTTTAGTTCCAGCCACTCAGGAGGCCAAGGCACAAAAACTTCTTGAACCCGGGAGGTGGAGGTTGCAGTGAGCCAAGATCACGCCACTGCACTCCAGCCTGAGCAACAGAGTGACACTTTTATTAAAGACTAATTCTTTCACAGTAACCAATGTGGGAAGATGTGAATTGTCCCCCATCCCTACCACAGAGTCTACCATTTACTTATCACAAAATATTAAAAATGAGTAAATACTAGAAACTGATACCATGGATAAACTTGCAGATAAGGAGACTCTGGCTTCTGTGTGTGACCTGCTGCTAATCTTCATTCATATCAATTAGGCTTCATTTAACCACATAGACTAATACAAACAAGTGAGAGGAATATTAGACACTACATACTAGATCTTTTTTTTTTTTAGCTTGATCTCACTATTTTTAATCATTCCTGTCTTTACTACTTGAAGTCCACTTAGAAGCTAAAATTGGCTGAGCATGGAGGCTCACACCTGTAATCCCAGTACTTTGGGAGGCCGAGGTGGGTGAATCACCTGAGGTCAGGAGGTCAAGACCAGGCTGACCAATATGGTGAAACCCCGTCTCTACTAAAAATACAAAAAATTAGCCAGGTGTGGTGGTGGGGGCTTGTAGTCCCAGCTACTCGGGAGGCTGAGACAGGAGAATCCCTGGAACCTGGGAGGCAGAGGTTGCAGTGAGCTGAGATCATGCCACTGCACTCCAGTCTGAGCAATAGAACAAGACTCCATCTCAAAAAAAAAAAAAAAAAAAAAAAGCAGCAGCTAAAATTATAAATACCAGATCTTTCAGAAGTAGGCCAAGATGATGTCTGAGCTCCTCTGAATATAGGATGCAACTGACTCTTTTTCAATTGTAATAATCAATAAATATTGGGTAGCCACATATCACTATTTCTTCCTCTTCTTCCCTCTATTCACATCACATTAAAATTTACCCTGAGGGTGCATCTTAAAGCAAACTACAAGACTGCTAGCTTCTTTCTGTTTGTAAAGCAGCATTAGAATGTTGCAGAGTCCTGTTGAGTCTCCTTTCCGAAAGTTTTGGTCTCCTCTTATTTTTGCCACTAATTCTAAGGACCAATCAAAATTCCAGTCTGCTTAACTGAAAATTAAAGTGGAAGATGACTTTTTTTTCAAGGTCAGAATTCCAGTCTGCTTAACTGAAAATTAAAGTGGAAGATGACTTTTTCAAGGTCAAAATTCCAGTCTGCTTAACTGAAAATTAAAGTGGAAGATGACTTTTTCAAGGATAACTGTCCTTGCTCTGAAAAGATGTTTGATTTAATTACCTTCTAATATCAAAGAGCGGTGAATATGGTTAAGTACTATGTTTGTTAAACCAATGAAAGTTGCTTTTAAGAATATATTTCTTGATGCTTCCTGTCTTTTCCTCTCCTTCCAGCAAAGAGAACCCTCCTCAAGGTTGAGGTCATGCAGCGTCACCGACGCAGTTGCAGAACAGGGCCATCTACCACCGGTAACCCATGCTAATTTCCAGTCATCAGTTGACTTTTTGGGCTTTCATTTACAATTATCTGGGCTGCTGCAAAAAGAGTTTTTCCTGTGTAAATTTATTTACCATATAAATGAGATGTTTTTAAATTTCCTGGCAAATTGCCCTAGGAAAGTGGATTTCCAATACAGAGAACTGTTACTGCCACCCATCTCTAAAATGCTGGAACCTTCATTGCTTTAGTTTTTCACCCAAATTTATACCAATTTTGATTTGCTCACTGAAACTTCTTGGTACATTAGTTAGTAATTCCTTTTACTTTGTTGAGTCACTATAGTTATGCTCCAGTGATTTCTACTTTGAAAACACATTGAGTCCCTTTAACCAGGAAGAACTCTTCTGGGCCACCATCCACATGTTCCTTTCCCTTCCTAATGGACCTGAAGTCTGAACTCTACAGAGCCTCTGTGCCTTCTCTTTAAAGGCAGCTCTGCTCACCAGGAATCGGCTGTAATTCTTTCCAACTCTCTCATCATTTTAATAGCTATCAGCAAATGTAGAAGTGTAGGGGATTTTGTAACATCTGATGTATGTAAAAAGAAATATTCAAGTTGGAAGGCAGACTAGAACTGCCTTGAGAGATGTTTGATGTACACATTAAAAATAAGAAATTTTACATAAATTTGTTTCTTCTTTTGGAGGTGAAAATATGTGGTTTTAATGTGTTCAATTTGATATTTTACCTTGACAGTTTTTGTCTATTGCTACAAAACCTTGATCATTTTTAAGACTAATAATATATTATGTATGAATTTGAAGGGGGAAAAGTGCATTTAAGGTTTTTGAAATCACAGTGTCTTCCCCCTCACGTATGTTTTTTCTTGACTTCAAAGGATATTTTGGCCTAGGTTTTAATTTTTTATGTTTGAGAAAAAATTAATGAGTATACTAGTCAAGGAAGCAGTCAAAATAATAGCATCATTTGTGACTTATACTGGAGAGACTTAATAATAAGCTTGATAAGAGCGTCTTTTCTGGGATGGTTTCAGTACAGGGCCCCCAAAAACAAAACAATCAACTGAGATGGACTGGTGGGATCCTTCTCAATCTCATGATCTGTGATTTTCCTTGAACGAATGGTACTTTCTCTCCTTTTCAAAATCAATGTCAATTTTATTTCCCAAAGAACTCACTTTCCTGGAAACTGGTGATTCCCCCCTCTTTCTTTGTACTTTCTGATGCTGTAAACTCACTGATCACCAGTGGCCTCTTGAGTTTTGAGTGTTGGCAGATTTCAGAATCTGCTAATTATTTGACAATGGCAGGCAAAACCAGACCAGCTTTGCATTTTTCTCTAAGGCAGCTCACTCTTTTGAGGTTGTCATTGTTTACCCAGGTCAAGGATGAGCCACCTTGGGTGGCATAGGAGTCACGCTTCCTTTGTGCTACTGGTCATCAGCGACTGCTGGCTTTGTCTGGACAGGGTGGGTTTCAGGGATTCTGATCTCACGTCACCTGCCTTACAGCGCTGCCACAGCAGTGGTCCCTGATTCAGACAGCAGTGGGTCATCCCCTAAGTTCATTTCACTGATGTAAATTATCATTCACAGCCCAGTGCCCCAGCTGGGAGAGCACGTTCATCAACTGTCACGGGTGGTGAGGAACCAACGGTAATGATCCACTTTATCAGACATCAATGGCAAGAGGCTGTGGGGCAGTTTTAATATTTCATGTAGTGGTGAATATACGCTCTTTTTAAAAATAAGATTAACTCCTTTGTGCTACAGAGCTGCACACATTTCTTATTTTAAGCTTCTCTTTTGGGGATTGTTTAAAGGTACTGGGTGAAATAGAATGATTTGTTTAGTCCCACATAATTTTATTAGGAGTACTATCAGGCTTTGGTTAAGTGCATTTAACTTGACCATTCAGAAGATATTTTTGACTTTTAGTGTTTGTACTCCTGATAAGTTTTTCCATTTCATTAGAATGCTTAGTTAAAATAATTTGGTTGGAAGATCATCAGAGAAGCCATAGGAATTGCATGAGACTGTGTGTGTGATTCCTAGATGTGCCCTGGGCCGTTCTCTTTTCTGTATCTCCCCTACCACATTTTTAACAGGGGGTTAGATTTTTCGTGTCTCCAGAATGCACCAGTGACCCTTTCTCTGCCACCAGGGGCTCTCCTCACACAATGAACAAGTTTCTGTAATTCCAAGGAAGCTTAATTAGGATATATAAGTGATCTAGAAAAATTGATGTTTCTCTAAGCCAACCATCCTTATTCATTATTTTAAATAATTTATGGTATTCCTGTTTGTGGGTGACTTAGATTTGTATTTTAATTGCCTGTTTTCTACGTGATCCCTAAAGCTAGGCTAGCTTATAGTTTATACTTCGCACTGCAATAGCTGTTTAAAGAATTTCCTGGCTGGGCAAGGTGGCTCACGCCTGTAATCCCAGCACTTTGGGAGGCCGAGGCAGGCAGATCACGAGGTCAGGAGATCGAGACCATCCTGGCTAACACGGTGAAACCCTGTCTCTACTAAAAGTACAAAAAATTAGCCGGGCGTGGTGGTGAGTGCCTGTAGTCCCAGCTACTCGGGAGGCTGAGGCAGGAGAATGGTGTGAACCTGAGAGGCAGAGCTTGCGGTGAGCCGAGATCGCACCGCTGCACTCCAGCCTGGGCGACAGAGCGAGACTCTGTCTCAAAAAAAAAAAAAAAAGTCCTTATTGTGTCACCTGTGTTGTATTTTGCTATAACTGCTCATTACTTGTGGATAACTTTACGTACACAATTGCTGATTTTCTAAAAGATGTTGATGACTTCAATTTAATGCTCAGCATTGTACAGAGGAAAATCAAACTGGCAACAGTCAGCCCCGGAACACTCAGCTCAGGTTAAGATAGTAAGCTACAGTGGTTTACATGAGTCGTGTGTTGAGTGAGGCAGCCTCCGGTAGAATTCAAGAAATTCTACATGAACTATTTCCCGCTGTGCACTTGTAATTTCTGTGGGAGTAGTGGAGCTTCGAGGGGGACAAGATCATTTTGTGAAATAATTTTAGTAGAATTCAGTGCTGACGAACATCATCTGTATACCACCTATTTTTGTATTTTGTTGGCCTTGCAACCTGCTTGTAGCTTTGGAGTGTTGTGGTAGCTTATGTAGTAAATGAAGTAGGAGTGGAATCGTTGCAGTACCAGGCTCCATGGCAAGGGTCACCTGGCAGGACAAGGTGACCCCTCTGAATGAGATCCCGGGTGGCACATTAGACTGCCCTTTTCTTGCCTTCTTGCCTGCACTCTCCCCTCCCCGTCACTGAGTTTCAGCATGGGTTGGGTTTTTTCTTTTCACAGGCTTGGCAATATTCATTCCTAAGTGTTTCATCTACTCTGGTAGAGTAGATAGATCTCCCTACCTAGTTGGGTTTGAAAGGATCACATCCATTTCTCTTCTGCTGTATCCTGCATGTTTCTCTTCCACATCCCTTGTCATGAATGCCTTTGACTTCCTGTCTTGCAATTCTGTCTCTTCACCCCGTGTTTCCCTCTTTAGCATCCCCTCTGTTCCTCTGCACGTCACTCACACTGAAGTGTATTGTCCTGGGCTGGAGCCATCGTGGGATTATATCATCTCACTCCCCCTGTGTGCTCTCACAGAAATACGGCTGTGTACGCATACGTACACATTGTGCCACTTTATTTGTTTAAAATGGGATGTCATATATACATTACTCAGCAACTTGTTTTTTTTTTTTTTTTTAACTTATGGTCATTATTCTGGGACATGTTAATAATTACATAATATTCAGTGATGTGAAGGCACTACAATGTTAATTTCCCGACATTCAAGGAATTTCTTCTTCCTCTACCCCGCCCTTTTGACTCCATATGCTGTGCTGAAGTAACCGTCCTGGTATAGCTTTGTTTCTATGATAGTGCTTTCATTCCTGTAGTCTAATAAACAGGCCCTGATTCTCAGCCAAGAAACCACAGCCCTTTGATTTATGGCAAATAAACTCACAGTGGTGTCACTTTCTGGCAGACTAAGCCAGGGCCCTCCCCATGAGATAAAAGGAGAGGGATAGCACAGTCCTTTCAGTCTTCGTTGTATATATTCTAAAAATACACGAGGCCACCAGTACTGGGTCGGTGCAAGTCTTGGCAAATCTGTGATGGTCATTGTCAAAGTGGTTATTTTTAAAAGCATATTGAAACTTCTGCAGTTTACATTCGTGTTCTTTATTTTAATGAAAGAAACAGAGCCACTAGGAAGTTCTAGCTGATGGCTTTTGGGCATCACAAAGCAGTAGTGTATTCATTCTACGATGAAAAGCTGTGAAATGTTAAGCTAAGTCGCAGTTTCTAACTGGTTTGATTACTTTTTTGTTAAGCTAGCATGGAATATGCTCACAAGCATAGAACAGCAGAAGGCTGGTTTTGGCTTCGTGGCGGGCCCTTCCATGGCCTGTCTGTAGAAGCTGAGTCCTGCCCCCCTCAACTAGCCGTGCAGGGTAGGAGGCAGTGTGAGTTACAAATGGAATCATCAGCACAGGTTGTTCTGTGTGGTCATTTGGAGAGAACACTGTAAAGAAACATTTCCAAATTGCCCTCTCACATAAATGTAACTAAATTACAGGTTACCAGTTCAGTTTTCAATAGAAGAGAATGAGCATTTTAATCAAATTCAGTGTTCTGTACTACACTCCTAATTTTCCACAAACTGATTAGTGCTGTTCACTGTGGCTGTATGAAAGTAACCTGTATGGCCGGGTGCAGTGGCTCACACCAGTAATCGCAGCACTTTGGGAGGCCGAAGCGGGTGGATCAACTGAAGTCAGCAGTTCGAGACCAGCCTGACCAACATGGTGAAACCGTGCCTCTACTAAAAATACAAAAATTAGCTGGGCAGGGTGGCGCATGCCTATAATCCCAGCTACTCGGGAGGCTGAGGCAGGAGAATCACTTGAACCTGGGAGGCGGAGGTTGCAGTGAGCCAAGATTGTGCCACTGTAGTCCAGCCTGGGCGACAGAGTGATACTCTGTCTCAAAAAAAAAAAAAAAAAAAAAAAAGGAAAAAAACAAAGTAACCTGGTTGCTAGAATTCATACAGCTTTAGGATTCAGTTCTGAGATGATCTATGACACATCCATGTGCTTTCAGTTTATCAGTTGCCTCCTAGAGATTCAGTAACTGCAAAAATACCCTTAAGGTTTCCAGAGCTAAGGTTTCCAGAGCTGAGTTTTCCAGGGGCGGGGCCGGGGGGAGGGAGGAGTTATGGGAGGGAAGGGACTTGGGAGAGGGGGAAGTGGATCACCAGAAGGGTGGAAGGGGAGGGCTCTGGGCAGAGGGACCTGAGAAGGTAACACATTCCATTTAGTATTTCATTGATTGTATAAACAATAGTAGGTCAAAACTTGATCGCATATACTTTGCCAGAGATACTAATTGACCAGGAACTTAGGTTACAACTTAGCTCAGCAGGGGAGTCCATTGAAGTGCCCGGATCCACGTAGCTCTTTGTGTTGGCATCACTGCTAGAGGAGGAGGGGAGGAAGGAGCTTCACTCAGGCTGCGATGTTCATTGATGTTTAATATTCATGAAAGGATTAAGTCAGTGTTGATGTTTCTTCTGCTCCTGCTGAGTCTCCACACCTGGATCCAGAATGCTGTATGATCCGAGTCTTTGTGTCTTTATAAACTATCTTTATGGAGCTTTAGGACTTCATCTCAGGAAATATTAAGGAAATGGTTGCTGCATTTTTAGCAGAAAGTTTTCTTACACATAATCTAAAATCAGCTGCTTCATGATCTTACCCAGGTGATCTTTCTCTGAATTGTGCTTTTAAGCCTGTGAGGTTAACATATTGCTTCTCTGTGGATGGGGTTTCCAAATTACCCGGCAGTGTCCTTGTTGGTGCTTTCTCTAATTTGAGATCCTGGAGTCCACCAAGGAACTCCAGGTGACCATCTTCACCAAGACACATTGCTGGTAGTGCAAGGAAAAGGTGGCATAAGCACAGGAAGAAGTTGGGTTCAGAGGAAATTTGTATCCTCAGCCTAATAACAAGAAAACGACACCTGCTAAAATATCTGGAGGGACAGGAGAAGATCCTGGCTAGAGACAGGAGTACTCTAAAAGAAGCAGCTTCCTTTTGTAACCTCACATGAGAGGTTATTCCTAAGGCATGGGCTCCTATACTTTTAGATTCTCCTAGGAGCCGTGGTATAGCTGTGGTCGGCTTCTGGTTTCTGAGCTTTTCCCCACTTAGAGCTCTTTCACAGGCACAGATATTACATGCATCGCCTATGCATTCAAGCCCTCCTGGGACAGCCCTCATCTCCAGCATCAGTCCCAGTGCCTCCATACATCATCAACACATCCTTGTTTTTCAGTGTTTCTCCATCCACACTGCATTTCTTAGACTGCTTCTCAGGGATCTTCTTGTGATCAAATGTGGACTGTCTAAATACAGTCACTCTACGCTGGACAGGTCTCTAAACCCAAAAACTGCTGAGCTGTGTTCCCTTCAAGGAAACACACTCCTATCAGCAGACTTGGGTGCACACAGCCTCGGGTATGAGGCTGGGTGCTGGGAGAGTTCCTGAGCTGGGGCACACAGATGTCCTGGGTGGTCCTCCAGATTATATGCTACTGTGTGACCATCAGTATCCTAGAGAAGGGGCTCTGTGTTGGGATTTTAAAATTTTGCCCCAAAAGCTCCAGTGTTAGGGTCCTAAGCTGATGGAGGAATTTAGGACTAAGCTAGAACAGCACCCCATGGGAGCTACATCGAGGAGAAACTCAGAGCATCCCTCTCATACACAGTGACACTGGACAATTTGAAATACCTTTAAGCTCTACCTGGTTTGGCAGTGGAATTTAGTAGCTAGAACAGATGATAATGTTTTTCCCTTTCCCTATGTTCACCTTAGCAGCAACTCTTTACGTTTAAGACTACAGAGTCTTAGAACCAAGTTCTGTAAGAATTTGGACTCTGCAACTGTATGGGGTTCATTTCACATTAGATTTGAAGCTATTGGAAATCTATTGCTGTTTTACAGACACTTGTAAGCATTTTCTGTATAAATAGAACTAATTAACTTTGTCTAGAGAAAATAATTATCTGGGTGTACCTTACTTTATTAAACTGATCAGAAAACAAATGCAAGGTATTAAATAATAATGATTTCTTGCACAAACAGCCATCAGTGGCCTATGTACATACCACGCCGGGTCTGCCTTCAGGCTGGGAAGAAAGAAAAGATGCTAAGGGGCGCACATACTATGTCAATCATAACAATCGAACCACAACTTGGACTCGACCTATCATGCAGGTACGAAGATCGCCATCCAACTTAAAACCACAAGCCATAGAAGCCGAATTGTACATGGCCAACCTCCTTTCCTGGTGTTTATGTATTGTTCTGAAAGACCCATATTTGTAAAAGCTTTCTCACAAAGAAAATGCATTACTTTAAATACAATAATAGCCTAAGGAAGAATTTGCTTTTCAAATCAGTTTATCACTGAATATATTTTAAAAATGTGACATGAAAGATATTTTCAAAGTAAGAGCCTATTGCAGTGTGTAGCTTCTTCCCTGCCCGGCCCCCACTTTAATCCGAGGCTAGTTTTTATGCTGGGCTAGTGATTCATTTTTATTTCCCTTGAATGTGTTTCCCCATCCTTTCCCCCATCATTATGTTTAATTATTTCCTCCACGCTTTAAATAGGCCAGACCTCTTATTATTGCTGTTTGCGTTGTTGTTTGGGTTCGCGCTCCTAATCACACACACGGAGATCCTCCTATGAAGCTAACTTGTTTTTGCCTCCAAAATAGCTTGCAGAAGATGGTGCATCCGGATCAGCCACAAACAGTAACAACCATCTAATCGAGCCTCAGATCCGCCGGCCTCGTAGCCTCAGCTCGCCAACAGTAACTTTATCTGCCCCGCTGGAGGTGAGATGGCTACCTCATCTAACTGGACTCACTCTGTCCTGTGACTCCCATTCTTTCTTCTCTCTTAACTCTGCCTTTAGTTTCGCAGCCACCTCCTCTCTCTGATCAGTCGTTGTGTTGGTGGTGAAGGGTGTTCTTGTGCAGCCTTTCCACCTGCTTCTCTGTCTCGCCCAGTTAACATTCCTGGACTCTCACCTGATTCTCATTCTCATTTGGCTAAGGCCGTGGTGACTTGTGCTGGACGTGGGCACTCTCTTTTCAGGACTTCCACCGTTCTTGTTGTGTTTCGCTTCTTTTTGCCTGTTACCTCATTAGAATTGCATAGTCCCTCTTTCAAATACGAAGTGCTGATATTGAGTTTTTAAACATAGCTATTGCTTTGATCATTTGTTTTTCTTTCAACTGTAGGGTCTTTCATTCTATGGGCATACATGTTTCTGATGCATATTCGCATCTCTGCATCATGGCTGGGCATCTGCTTGTGCTCTCTGTCGTGTTTGTATTGTTTTGGTGCCATCCTTTAACATCACAAATGTCAGAATTAGAGAAGCCAAAGAGCAATGTTTGAGGTCCTAAGCTTGACTGTGTCTTAGAGACAGCTGTGGGCTTCTCCATGCCCTGGGTCCAGATGCTGATAAGTGAGGATGGATGCTGTCTCTTCCACACTCTCATATGAATGTCATGGGTAACAACTGTGAGATTCCAGATCGTTGTCTTTATTGATGTATCTTTTTTCTTTTTTGTGCTCTAAAACTTGCCAATCTGTTCTTCGTTAGACTGTGAGCTCATTAAGAGCAAGGGCATGTTTTCTCCACTCTGTAAAATCTCCATCCATAATGCTTAGTACAGAACAGTATTTTTGGTACATACTGAGTAGCTACCAAAGGATGGTGGTTATAAATACTTAATATTGTTGTGTGTTTATCCAACAGAGAAAATGTAAAGTTAGATTGATTTAAAAGTAAATGAATGACAGAAAACAGGTTTTGGGGATCTTCCCTCTTGTCCATCTCCAAAGAGAAGCCTTCTACAATACCCAGGTACATTTTGGCACATTGGAATCGCACTTGCTAAGGAGTTCTAATCCTCATTGTTATTCTTTAGGGTGCCAAGGACTCACCCGTACGTCGGGCTGTGAAAGACACCCTTTCCAACCCACAGTCCCCACAGCCATCACCTTACAACTCCCCCAAACCACAACACAAAGTCACACAGAGCTTCTTGCCACCCGGCTGGGAAATGAGGATAGCGCCAAACGGCCGGCCCTTCTTCATTGATCATAACACAAAGACTACAACCTGGGTAAGGCTGCTGTTTTTATTTGGCTCCGTTTTCATCATGAAGTCTGGCATTAATTCCTTGATTTCCTTACTCTGTGTTTGTAGTTCTTGCAGAGGAGTTGGATTGACTGTAAAGGGTGTCTCCAGAGGGTCTCCTCAGCCTGCATCTGGCCCCTGCACAAATGGGCGGGTGGGAGTGGGTGGGCACAGGCTGGTAGCTGTCTTTGGTATTGGTGCTGGGACTGCCTTTTCTCCTGGGAAGCTCTAGTTTAGACAGTTCACCATGCTGGATGGAAAGGTACTGCTCTGTGCTGTTAAGATTTTGTTAATTGATTCTGTCTCACAAAGTAATCTCACTAGGAGTTATAATCATTTTCAGATAATTTTTTCTTTTGTCAGTTTCTTTTTGCACTTTCATTGGCATTACCTACCTTCTTTTGATTTGTCGCTTTAGTTTTTACTGTTCACATAGATCAGTATTCACACGTCTGAGGCACGTTTTCATGCCGTTGATCATGGGGTAGGGGACGTACTGAGTGACTTTGGTTGTAAATCTGATAGCTCCTTTTTGTGATCGTTTTGTCAAAATTGATTTTTCTTACCATGCAACTCTTTCACGTACTCCTGAATTGTACCCGAGAAAGAATCTGTACATTGTATTATCTTAAACAAAATGAGATTAATCAAAGGCGAATATGCATATCTTTGTATTTCTCTGTCAGTTCTTTATTTCTTTACTGAATCAGTGGGTGGCTTTTTCAGTGTAGTATATGGTTCTTTTAAAAGTCAGTTGGTATTTTTCTGCTATATAATCTCCATACCTGTAATTAAACTGAAATTGGTTCCCTTATTTCTGGCTATTTTTGATGCTGCAGATGGTTTTTGTTCCTGTTATGTCCCCATCGAATTGTCTAGCTAGAGTTAACCCAAGAGTTTAACTTGGTCCTACTATTATCTGTGCTACTTGCTCAAAACTGATGTTATGGGAATGCTGGTTGAGTTTTGGTGATTGTCATTGGCCCTAGCTCTTTGGTCTTGGACCAACAATAAACATACACCATTAATTCCCATTTCTAGTGATGGACATTAAGTATGTCCATTTGATAGACCAGCAGCCTTATATTCAAGAACAAGCCCTGCTCAAGGGGATTTGGGCTGTCATTTTATGCCTTGCCCATTGTGTGGTGTCAGTTCAGTCCAGCAGGTCTAAAGAGCGTGCTCCTAGAATCCTTTGAACCGTGGGACATTGTGTCTTCAAGGGCATTCTTGGCATTTGGGGCAGGGACATTTGTGCCTTCAGTTGCAGACCATTTAACAAACTTGGCTCCTGCCACCAGGTGCTAATGGTCACCATTACCCCCACCCCAACATAGTGACGACCAGAAATGCCCTACACATTTCAAAACAGCCCTAAGTGAGAACCACTCTGAGAGCTCTTTCTATTTTGAAGTAAGGGAATGGCCTGCCAAGAGAATTTCTCATTTAGATCTGGTAACATTCATTTGGTAAACTGATAACTGCTTCTAAGGCATATAATAACATGTAGATTTGACTCCCCTACTAGTCTGAAGATAATGTTACAGATTTGCAGACAAGCCAAGAGTAAGAGACGGGCAGCTCATTGGAAAATATAGTAATGGAGTTCTTTTTTTTATGTCTTTTTCCTTATTACCATGGAACCCCTGGCTGTCCTGCCAGTGTTCTCATTTACTATAGCACTGCTGTAATTTCAAGTCCTTAGCCAGAAACAGGCTCCAGAAATAAGGGCTAACGAACATAAAAGTAGATGGATTAGTGTAAGGAGCCACTGTGGCTTGCCAACATAAGCTATGATTTTAGTAATTTCAACTAGCTTGGTAATCAAATCCCCTAACCTTTTCACAGCCTTTCAAGCTACAACAGCAGTGTAATTGCAGCTGGGCAGATTGTATTTTAAATTAAACAGCACTCGCTTTATTTATTGCTTGCAACATTACTGAATGACACCCATTTTTAATTTCCAGTTGTCCCTTTTTACCCAGATACTTGTTATTGACTAATTTACTGATTTAAAATTATAATCTCTTAGAACAACATTTTGTTGCTGCTACTAGTGTGGGAAATCCTCAAGGTAACAACTGGAAATTCCACAAGTTACTCCCCTTCTTAAGCGAATTCAGATGTGCTGACACAGCTGTGTTACCACTTCTAAACAAAGGCCTAGGCAGGATTCTCCCTGCGGAAGACACACTCTAAATTGCCTGTTCATTTTGACAAAAGATGAAGAGCCGGAGGGAAGCATGAAGATAATTTGCAGCTTAAAAATCTGTTTTGAGTTGGTTTTAGGGTTTGCTTTGTTTTTTATTTTTGAAAGAGGAAGAGAACAAATGAGAGAACAGCATAGCTATTCTTAGATTTGAGCATTAGAGTAGAAAAAGGAAAAAAAACTGGTAGGACAGGTTGAAAATGATGAAAATAACACTCCTTCCCCCATCAGCCTGGGCACTGTTGATTCTGACACCACCCAGAAGCCTGAAAAGTATCAGGACATTTCCCTTCTATACACTGAGAAATTTAAAAATTTATTGAAATATGTCATGAAACATGACCTTTTACACACACACACAGATATGAAGGCAGTATGCCATCAGTATTTGGATAAAGTTTAGCCTCATTCTCTTTTTTTTTTAATTTTTTTTTTTAATTTTTGAGATGGAGTCTCACTCTTGCCCAGGCTGGAGTGTAACGGCATAATCTCAGCTCACTGCAACCTCTGTCTTTGCCTCACCTCTGATACTGGATTACAGGCACACCCACCACACCCACTAATTTTGTATTTTTTTTTTTTTTTTTTTTCCATGTTGGCCAGGCTGGTCTCGAACTCCTGACCTCAAGTGATCCTGCCTCCTCAGCCTCCCAAAGTGCTGGGATTATGGGCATGAGACACCCTGCTGGGCCAAGTTTAGCCTCATTCAAACAAACAGACAAAGATTGGCTTTGTTCCCCGCGTGGGTCAGGCCTTTCGGGGAATGCATGCCGGAGACCAGGGGCTTGGGAGGGATGTGCCAAGGAGGGATGTTCCATCCTCAGCAGCTCAGAGCCCATGTATACGGGTTGAGTATCCCAAGTTTAAAGATTCAGAATCCAAAATGATCCAAAGTCTGAAACCTTGTGAGCACTGACATGACACTCAAGCAATAAATGCTTATTGGAGCATTTCAGATTCTCAGATTAGGCATGCTGAACCGGTAAGTATAACTGCAAATATTTTGAAATTCAAAGCCCCTCTGGTCCCAAGCATTATGGGTGAGGGATGCTCAATGCATATTAGTGTATTTGTGCCTTTCACAAGATGAAGCATGGGCTTATTTTTGTAGCAAGAAAAATTATACCCTAGTTAAGTTGCAGGTTTGTTTTCCATCCAAGTTCAAACTAATGAAACTTATTATTCTAGGCGTGGTTGCTGGTCTCTTCCAGGATGGGAAAGATAAAGAAAAAAGGCACATTTTTTTTTAATCCCTGTGTTTTATATATTTTGAATTAGGAAAGCCCTTTTTAAAAAGATACTGCTCTTTGCATCCTGTTTAAAAACACTTTGAACTTGATAGAGGGAAGCAATTTTATATTACACGTGAAAGAGTTCCCGTATGAAACTGAAGAAAGGAAGAAACAACCAAGCACACTTTATGCATTGGATCATTTATTTTCATCGCATCGGAGACCTCGTTAGTATTCCACTTTCTTATCAGCTCTGAAGTTGTCCATAGCTAATAGAGAGCCTTGACCGCCACTTCATGTGCCCTGGCAACTAAGGAGAGATGCCTCCCTCCTTGAGTGGCTCGGTGGGAGTCAGGGTTCGGGGGTGACCACTAGCCTTAGCCCTCAGAGCTGATTCATGGCAGCTGCTGCCATTTTCATTATTTTTGATAATATTATAAGCCTCAAGGCCTCTGGCCCTCACAGTCTATGAAGTCCGGGTTTCCATGCAAGGCCGCTTTAGCAGACCTTTGAAATTCGGTTGACTTTATACTTCATGCTCTGCCCCTCACTGCCTCCTTGACACTTTTCTCTAATTTCAGCTTCTTTTCACGCCCCCAGCCCCCCCTTTAAATCACCAGCCTTTTACCAACAGGTAAAAGCTGATTGTCTTTCACGGTAGCCTACGTGTGATTCCAAGGTCAGGCTGGCCTTGTGTGTAGCATTCAGAAGCCCTGCCCTCTTTCATGTAATAGCAGTCCTCAGCTTTCTCTAAACCTGGCATGGTCATAGGCTAGGTGGAAGCCCAAGGGTCCCCCCAGGTTGTGGCATTACCTGGTCCAGATCAGAGTTATCATTGAGTGGGTAGCTTTTGAGAAATTCAGTGATTTCAGTTTTTCCTCTGTCTGTACTTAACCAGTCACAAATGTTTACCAGATTATCAGCTTTTTGGACCTTCTCAATCCTAAATCAGCTTAGCATATTTCTTTATGTTCTGTGTATGTCAGTGTACTGCAGAATACTGGATTATTTTGTGCCTCTGCTTAACCTTTTAAACATATATATTGGGTTCAGGGTCAGTATGCATCACAAACTGCTAACAGGATTTCTTTCTTCATTTAAAAGTTCGCCTAGCTAGCAAGAAGCAAAGGCTGATTTTTGTTGTTCGTGGTCTTTTTTGATTCTTGCCAATTCTCAAGATCTATGATTATGATTCAGTGATACTATGACTTATACGGTTGACTTGGGAAGCAGAAAAATCTAGTAATTTGGCAGCAGCAAAGGCCCTATTATAAAATTGAATGAAGCTGATATCAAATGTCTTCACAGTTTACTTTTTTTAATCATAAGCTTATTTGGTTGATAGTGTGTTTTTCTGAGTGTAAAGATATGGATTCTCCTTTCTGTGTTTTTGGAGGCAAGACTCACTGCGTCACCCAGGCTGGAGTACAATGGCACAATCACAGTTTACGGCTCACTGCAGCCTTGACCTCCTAGGCTCAGGTGATCCTCCCACCTCAGCCTTTCAGGTAGCTAAGGCAGGCATACACCACCACACTCAGCTAACTTTTTGTGTTTTTTTGCAGAGAACGGTTTTGCTTTGTTGCCCAGGATGGTCTTGAACTCCTGGACTCAAGCAGTCCTCCCGCCTTGGCCTCCCAAAGTGCTGAGATTACAAGTGTGAGCCACTGCATCTGGCCTTACACTGCATTTCTTTTTCTTTTTCTTTTTCTTTTTTTCTTTTTTTTGAGACGGAGTCTCACTCTGTTGCCCAGCCTGGAGTTCAGTGGCACAATCTCGGCTCACTGCAACCTCTACCTTCTGGGTTCAAGCAATTCTCCTACCTCAGCCTCCCGAGTAGCTGGGAGTACAGGCACACACCACCACACCCGGGTAATTTTTGTATTTTTAGTAGGAACGGAGTTTCACTATGTTGGCCAGGCTGGTCTCAAACTCCTGACCTCCTCAGCCTCCCAAAGTGCTGGGATTACAGGCATGAGCCATCGTGCCCGGCCTACACTGCATTTTAACTGGGTCTACATAAGTGAGAGTCAGCTCCTGGACTCTGGGTCATAATCTTTGGGCAACTTCTTGTTCTCTCTGAAACTCCATTTCCTCATCTAAAGAAACAGGCCTGGTCGGGCGCGGTGGCTCACGCCTGTAATCCCAGCACTTTGGGAGGCCGAGGCGGGCGGATCACGAGGTCAGGAGATCGAGACCATCCTGGTTAACACGGTGAAACCCCGTCTCTACTAAAAATACAAAGAATTAGCCGGGCGCAGTGGTGGGCGCCTGTAGTCCCAGCTACTCGGGGGGCTGAGGCAGGAGAATGGCGTGAACCCGGGAGGCGGAGCTTGCAGTGAGCTGAGATTGTACCACTGCACTCCGGGTTGGGCGAAAGAGCGAGACCCTGTCTCAAAAAAAGAAAAAAAAGAAACAGGCCATGTGCCCAACCTCCTACCAAGGGTCTGTTGAAAGATCTTACATCTGACCATGCCTCGTAAATCACGCAGCCTGACCCAGGATGTCAGAGTACATATTTCTCTTTTGTTGATTCTCTGTGGTATCTTATGAAGCTTATGCTTTAAGAAAAAATTTTTGTAAACTTTTAAATATTAAGACATAAATGAGAACTTAATCTGCAGAACTTGGTCAAGAATCTCAGTAAAGTCGTATCATAACTTTGTGAGTTTGCCTGATGAAAGCAACTCTCCCTGGAGTAGCCACGTGACTTCACAGACCAGATTCACATTCTCTGCTGAGTTCAGAAGGAGTGGAGGGGAACACAAGTGCTGGAGGCGGGTGTGGCAGGGAGGCCTATTCCCTAACGTGTTAGGCTGGTTCCCCTCACCGGGAGCTTGGGACCCATGGAGAGATTTCGAAACCATTGTCCCCACTCCCTCTTTGTGCCACATTCACTGGCACCCTCCATTCTGGTTTCCCTAGTAACATCACTGCTGGGACTCTCTTCCCCTTCCCCTTCTCAAGGTCCCAGGGAAATGGTTAACCTTTCATGTAAATATTCTTACTCTCCTCTTTCCACCAAGCACAAGAAGGAAGAGTACAGTCTGTCTCGAGAGACAGTGAGCCAGGCTTCCTGTACAAAGCAGAGATGGGACCCATCTCACGCTCCAGGCATGGACAGCCTGGTTGCCTTGAAACAAACAGCTCAAGAAGAAAAGCACCCAGTAACTGCACACAGATACTTCCACTTAGCATCTACTGTCTTTTACATTTTTCTTGCAGGAAGATCCACGTTTGAAATTTCCAGTACATATGCGGTCAAAGACATCTTTAAACCCCAATGACCTTGGCCCCCTTCCTGTGAGTACACTGGAGACACATGGAATGGTCTGAAAATGTGTGTTCCTTTATCCGCTCAATGTTGATGGAGAGGTCCTGTGGACCTTCTGTATCTCCAGGCTTTGTGGATTTCATTGGTTTGTGTTTCTTAACAGAATTGGGTGTTCAGCTGAATTGTAATCGTACATTATAGTTCATGTGATATCCAGTACTTATGAAAGAGGTTTCTGAATTGCTAGCTTCTAGCAGAAGATAGACCTTGTACACAGGATGTTCAAGAGACATTCTCTGCAGGTGACAATTTAAGTGGCACTCATTTATTTTGTAACTTAGCAACCACTGAGTTCCAGTCATATTGCTGATTAAGTCATCAGAACAAAAATAATGAAAATAGTATGGGAGAAGAAGGTCTAATTAATCATAGAACGTTTCTATAAGTCATTTAACCTGCAGATTTTTAAAGTTTTTTTCTCCCTTGTTGGTGACGGCTCAGTAGGAGTTGAGCTGTATACTTAAAATTGGATTTTGAATGAAACCTTCACATACATCCTCCTCAACAACTCACTCTCAGTTTGAACAAGCCATAGGGGGTGACAGGGCAGTGGTTGGACTCCAAGGCCATTTTTAAATGGGAATTTTTGTTGTTGTTTTCCAAGTGTAAGAACCTTTTTGTTGCCTGGTATATTAGGGCAACATTTGAGGCTGCGAAGGTTAAGGTTCAATCATTATTCATGAGGTTATACAGGTATCCCACACCAAATCTGTTTGGTTCCTGGGTTAAAATAGAAAGAACCAGAGAGTGAGTTTAGAAAACAAAAGAAAGCATTTTTTCCTGAATCTCTTGGATTCCTGAGGTTCAGATAGCAAATATGGATAGTTCAGATAATGAGGGCATACCAGCTTTATCTTGAAAAAATTCTCCAAACCTGTTTAGTTCCTGAGCTTGATGCAAAAGTTCGTGGCAGGTAATACCAGTATTAGATCATCAACTGCCTGGACAACACAAATACAGTTAACCGTGTCTAACATTTTTATATTAACCCCCCTTCCCTTCCTTTAGTAGTCAGTATTTATTTAATTAAATGGTACTCAACTTCAAATTCCACTGTTCCATGGAATGTTGCAGTTTCCCTTTGAAGCTTTTGAGCTAGCAGCCCATTTCTGGTTCTTCATACAGTCAGCACATCTGAGACCTGAGCATGTGATAAAGCATGTTGCTAGACATTGTCAAGAGTTAACTTGAAATGTTCATATTTCGTTCACGCTCAATGCATAAATGTACCCTAGCAGAAAAGAGTACAAATGTGTCCTATAGTTTTTAAATGTTGCCTTTGATTTCGGAACTCCTAGCTAATGTTTATATTTTCTCTTTCCCTTCCTTCCCCGGATACCAGCCTGGCTGGGAAGAAAGAATTCACTTGGATGGCCGAACATTTTATATTGATCATAGTAAGTAGGCGCTGTTATGGGCACACAGGTGTTGTGGGTTAGAGGGAAGGGAGTAATTCAAACATCGTAGTGAAAGCTTTGTCATTTTACTCTTTATCTAGGCAGCCAGGTGTTATGTGGAGAAAATGATACCAGAGAATCAGTGCCTTCGTACGGTACTGTGCATTCACCTCAAGTTTGCTTAAAGTAGCCCATCAAACTTTCACCCAATCTGATCTTGTGACCTATTAACGTGTTTTTTTTTTTATTTTTAAACCACATTTTGATTGTTGATCCCTTGACTTTTGCACATTTAATAAATACACTCTGGTAATAGAAAATAAGATTAGAAATGATGATTTAGTCAAAAATCTGTGAACAGTGCTTGAAGCAGCATGTAAGTTTTTTAGACGCTGCCTTCAAGGGTCCTATGGCAGGATGCCCGCTCTGACCTTATTTTCTATTCACGGCATGTTTCCTTGCACCCACAACACTAATATATATGTATTTTCTGGAAATTGTAATATATTTGCTATAGACATTTGCTCCAGCACCTATGAATAAATGTGTGGTTTCTCGTTCCAACTAAAAGTTCAACTAATAAAAGTTTGCTTTTTAGCCAGTGGGATTTTTTTTTCTCATTCTTTTTGGAGGTGCCATGTTCTTCATGGATTCATATTTCTATGTCCCTTAAATTTTCTGAAAAAGTATATTAAAAAGAAGCCTTCAAATAGATGTAAAATTTCAACCATGAGTGCAATTTGGTAGTATCTTGGTCTTTGCTTTCATTTGGTTCATGAATAGAAAGTCCCACCAGGTTTCCCTGGCTTCACAATTTCATAACTAAACAAAAGCACCCTGATGAGCCACCTGCTGAGAAGGCTGGCCACAAGTAATCCTCACATGTGTAGGACTGGTCACTATCTCATAGGCATAGTACGTTTTTCATATGTTACTAGGAGGCAGAGTACATTGTGAACAGAATTTCACTTTCAGGCCCTGGGGGTTGAGGGCTTATTATAAATGGAATTAAGCAAGAGTACCAGCAGTTTACAATTCAACTGAGAGTAGAAGTCCTAGGTGTATTTAGAAGGGTGGGCTACCCTTTGTTTAAACCAGATATTTCAAGGTGCAGAGACTTAGTTTTTGTCTTTTATCAAAAAATGGGCAGATTTGCCAACTGTCCAGAATTTCATAGTAAGCATATTTTTCCTGCTTTCATGTATGTGTATACCCTACTTTTTTCCTTAATATACTATTTATTTATTATTTTACTCTTAAGAGAATTTACTAAAATGAGAGAGAGGCCACACCTCTTTTTCCCATGAAAAACAAAATAATAGTTTCCAGCTTGGTGCAGTGGCTTACGCCTGTAATCCCAGCACTTTGGGAAGCCGAGGTGGGAGGATCAGTTGAGGTCAGGAGTTCAAGATTAGCCTGGCCAATGTGATGAAACCCTGTCTCTACTAAAAATACAAGTAAAAACTAGCTGGGTGTGGTGGCGTGCACCTGCAATCCCAGCTACTCGGATGGCTGAGGCAGGAGAATCACTTGAACCTGGGAGGTGGAGGTTGCAGTGAGACAAGATCATACCACTGCACTCCAGCCTGGGCGACAGAGGAGACTGTCTCAAAAAAAAAAAAAAAAAGAAAAAAGTTTCCTTTATAGTATTTTTTATACATCACAATCCCAGTTTTAAGACAGGTGTGAATAATACTGATCATTTTACTAAAACAGGTCTTTGCTGATAACATATCTTGGTCTGTGACACATGGAGAGCATTGCACACAATATTGTGACGGTTTTCTGGCTGGAGGTCTGATGCTTAGGTCAACCTAAAAAGAATGTTGTGAATGTGTGTCGTATACTGCAAGGAGCCAAAAACAGAAAAGCACAATTACAAAGGGCTATCCTAGCATGCGTTAAAATAGTAAAAATCACTGACTATTTCACGTGTGGTGTCATAGACCTAGTATAATATATAGCAGATGCTGATACATGGGGACTTGAAATCAAGTTCATGGAGGATCAGTGGTGAAGCTCTTAGGAAGTTGTTGTGCTTGATGAGAAAGTGAAGTGAACTCACTTGAGGAGCAGTAAGTGCCCCCCCTCCAGCCCCCCACCCCCACCAGCCTGAGGCTAGCCCAACTCCGGCTTACTGGAAGGTGGAAGAAGGTAACTACCTGCTAGATGCCTGGGCTTTTCCTTACTCCTGATCAGTTCTGCAATTACTCCAGCTCTCTGCCCAAACATTTCCTCATTTCATTTGACTAGAACAGCACCACCGAGGCTCCATTATACTCTGTGCAGAGCCTGATGCAACTAAGCTGTGCCAATATATTTGTGGCCATTGACTTGGAGATAACAATTTATTTTGCCTTTGCACAACCATATTGAAAGATTCTGTTGAAGAGATATAGCATAAATTAAGTGACCAAAAACCATTTAAGAAAAGGATTTGTTTACGAGTGCCTCCTTAGCTGTTCATGCTATGTTTCTACCATCTCTCCAAATTCATCAAGGTTTACTCAATGGAAAGCTGTAGAGCAGTACATGTCAATGAAACAGTTCAAGTCATTTGCCTTTCCACAAAATTCAGTCTGTGAAAACTGCAGAATACCTATCTTTTGAAGAGGCTTTATCAGGCTGACGCATACATTCCAAATGGGTTGAATTACCTGGAAGATAACATTTAGGAATGTCCTTTCCATCAGAATAAAGCCTCTTTTTCTAAACAATCTTCTAGCAAAACTCAGCATCTGATTTTGCTGTCATAATGCCTACAGGACAGGAACCAGGTTATGCCTGTGTATGCCACAATGCTGTGAATGCCGTCATCTTGTAAATTGCTTGGAGTCATCTTGTCTTCCAGCATACCTGGCACGTGGGTCCACACGAGATGCACTTGTCTTTTCAATGATTAATTATTTCTGCTTTGTAAGTTTTTCCTGAGAAGTTAGACATTTTCAAGATGAACAATAGTCAGCCATCTTAAAGATTTAATTTCAAAAGCAACGAATGATCGAGACTAACCTCTTTAGACTCCTTGATTCCTTTGGTTGCTGTCTGTAGAATGGCTCCTGGCTCTTGGGCCTGGGGTGGGAGGTTAAAGGAAGGTCTTGAACTGAATCTCCACATCTTGTAGGAATGATGTCATTCTTCTTAAAGACCAGACAGGCCCAGCAGTTGAGTAATTGGCCACAGGTATCCTATCTACAACATTAGAAGAGAAAATTGAATTCCAGTGATTTCGTAAAGTCCTATTTTAGTCTTTCCTGTCAATAGTCTTACTAGACCTGTTCATCGTGGCTAAACTGAGTTTCTCATCCTTCCACTTCCTTCTTGTCCTTTTATTTGAAACATATCTCAAAGAGGAAAAGCAAGTTTAAACTCCAAAGTTCTTTAAAAAAAAAAAGGATAACTGGCTACCCCATACTTTCATACATTGACCATACTTCACTGAAGAATTCTTTATCATAACCATGTAGAAACTTATGTTGTTCCAAAAGCTTAGGCTCTTTTTAAAGGGGCTTTGTTTTCACCATCAGCTTCATTCAGTCATTAAAAAAATAATGCACTAAGTTCCTGTTACCTGCTGGGACTGATCTTAAGTGGTAGAGAGGGGGTTGCAAAGATGAATAACACACAGTCCCTGTCCTTGGGGAGGTTAGGTCCAGTGGGAAGTAGCGGGGGATATTTCAGGTGTTAGAGGAGTGAATCAGTTGTTACACAGAAACAGAAGAGGCAAGGACTGCATCTGCTTCGGAGGTGGTTGGGCACAGGGATGGGGCCCTGAGGGAATGGGTCACTTTTTAGATGGATGACAAACACTGAGTAGGATTGAGGCTGACAGAGCCCCAGGAAGAGTGATCCTAGGATGCGTGGAGGTGTGTGAATATGTGCAGATGCTGCCACGTTCCGAGAAACGCAGCATTGCTCCAAACAGCTAGTGTGCCGCGGGGCGCACAGGCCAAGCCAAAGGGTATCTGCCAGGTGTAGGGGCTCGGGCTCAAGCCACAGGCAGTGGGGAGCTCCCAGGGGGTTTCCCAGAGGGGAGGGATGGGGTCAAAATCGTTCTTTAGAGAGATCCTTTTGGCAGAGCTGTAGAAGATGTCTTGAACCGGAGTTGGGGGGTGAGACAATTCCCAGTGACGCCCAGAGAACAGTTCAGGGGAAAAAAATGAGCCCTCTAGCAAGAAGCTTATCAGGGATAGAGAGGGTTGGTCCGGGACCACCAGAGTGAGTGACACGGCCAGGTTCCTGATTGGGACAGTGAGTGGATTGTGATACTGCACATTGGAATGCAAGGTCACGTTACCAGTTTTGGTGTTGGGTGATCAGAGGTTTGGTTTTGGTAGAGTTAAGCTGAAGTACTTATGGGAAACCCAGATGCAGATGTCCAGGATGGAGCTTGAAGTTCAGGTCTGGTCTGAGGACTTGCGAATCCCCATGAGTCGGGAGTTATTCATTTATTTTCTGCTTTGATGACAATATCCATTGATACAGTTATAATCCAAGTTGGTGTTTTAAGGCGCAGTTTTTACTCAGCTGTATTCCGTTTCCTTTATTTGGTTTTCTTTTCTCTTGTTTTCCATCACAATAGCAACTTTTACTTTCCAAAGTCTTCTGTGAAAGGTAAGGGACCCAAAAATGCCTTTTGCTTCCATCAAGATTCTCTCAAACAGAGTTTTTCATGTAAATTTTCTGCCAGCATGAAAACAAAAGATTCTAGAATCATCACTTGCTTTGGTAGCTTCTTTTTTTTTTTTTTTTTTTTAGCTTTTCCTCTGCTTTTATTAAAATAATAATAAGACTTTAAAAAATTCCTAATATGGTCATGAAAACAGAATTCACTAATTATTCTTATCAGCTCACTTACAGTGTATACAGAAAATAAACAGAATCAGTATTCTTCCCCCACACTCCCCCACCCTGGTCCCCAAGACAGGTGCAGATCGGGCTGGAGCATAGTGGCACAATCATAGCTCACTGCAGCCTCCCCCGGGCTCAAGCGATCTTCCCACCTCAGCCTCCCAAGTAGCTAGGACTCCAGGCATACACCACCACACCTGGCTAATTTTTTTTTTAACCTTTTGTAAAGATGGGTCCTCACTATGTTTCCCAGCTTGGGCCCAAACTCCTGGCTTCAAGTGATCCTCCTGCCTCAGCCCCCCAAAGTATTGGGATTACAGGCATGAGCCACTGCTCCTGGCCACTCTTTACTTTTCAAATAATTTTCTTCTTCTTTTTTGTTTTTTTGTTTTTTACTAACCTAGATGTCCAAAAACTCCGGAGAACCTACTCTCCCCTAGTGTGCCCCACCCCCCGTACCTTTCGTGTGGGTCCGTTGCACTCTCCCTCCCTCCACTCTACCCTAGTACACACACAGGAATCCATAAGGTCTTTTTAATTATGCACGGTTACAAACACCAAGTGATCTAAGGCAGCTATTGTGTATTATCACCTACACAAGTGATGGTATAGATAGCATTGAACAATCTTGTTCACATTAACTCACTTGGAAGAAAGCAAACCACCTTTTGCCAACGTGACCAAACAGAAACCATGCTCCGTAATCTTCCTCTGCTGTATCTAATTCTCTTTTTTGGACTGCCTAAGCTGCTTTGATTTTTGTGTGCATATGAGTGAAGCATGTAATAGATTATTCATTTGTTCAATGCAGGATTCTTAATTGAAAGCAGTTTTTCAACACCATAAGTAAAGAGAAAAGTATTTGAAATGAGAAAAAAATCCTGTGTGTGTTTGTTAGCCTTTTGGGAAACTAAGACTTTTTAAATGCCTTTTTTCAATTAAATGAAAATCAAGATCAAGTTATAAATCCTTAAAAGAACAGGGGTTTATAATCCCCATTTTAGCAAGTTATTTGCCCAAAACAGTATGAATAGATGGTTTCTCTTTAGTTGTGCATTTTTGATTGAGTGTTTTTAACTAAACAGTATGTGAGGGGGGTTGCCGTATAGAGTGTAGTTACCTGCTAACTCTGAAATACTAATTTGTCTTTAGAACACAGGGTGGGGGACTGGACAGCTTTTGAAGACTCCAGAAATACTTCCTTCTAAAACTTTCTTTACATAGAATAGATTTGAACTAATGTTCTGATTTTTTTTTTTTTTTTAACATTTTCAGATAGCAAAATTACTCAGTGGGAAGACCCAAGACTGCAGAATCCAGCTATTACTGGTCCGGTCAGTATTTTCAAATTCTGCCTCTTCAGTATAAGATTTTGGTCACACGTTTACATGTTTCTTGTGTATTACTGATAACGGTGATGTCAAGGGACTGGTGTGATTGAGTAGTTGACTAGAAACGGAGTACTTTGCTGCCATCTCCTTCTTACTGAAGTTTCCAGGTGAGGTACAGCTGCATGTGCCCTTTCAGAGATTTCATTATAAAGGAAAAGAAAACAGCTTGATAACGACAGCAGAATTAGACATTTTTCTTCTCCTTTATAAAAGCGTGGACTATAAGTATAGTCAAGATTTCCTCCCTTCCTTTTTATATGAAGCAAAACCAAGCCCTATCTTCATAAAGTGTGGCCTAATTTCTTTAGGCCAGGAGTAGTAAATGCATGCCAAAAGTTTAAATCTTTTACAACTTTCAAAAATCTGTAGAAGTTTGGGTGAGATTGTAGCTAAGTTCAGGAGCTGGCAGAGTTAAGAGTTTTGAACTCTGCTGACCCACAGTGTTCTCATGGTCCCCTCGTATATGCCGGGTGGAAAAAGAATCAATTCTGATGCAGGCGTGATGACCTCTTAAAACACCGTAGCACACTGTGTTCATAAGGCAGTGTGAGAACCCTACTCCCTGGAGCATCAGGAGACACTTGGTATCTCACACTTGTTAACAAGTCTGTAGAATGGGACCACACTCATCAGCAGAGAGCACACCACCAGCTTTTGTCAGTGGCTATATGAGTGCAGGGAGATAATTTGGAATTACAGGAGTTGTACTGCGATCAGCAGAAGATTGCAAATTTGGGATTCTTAGACTAGAAGAGCAAAAGGAACTGAAGTTTGTTATATCACATGCTGAGCTAAGAGGCCAGTAGGTAGATTTAAAATTCCAATTTCATGGCTTTAATCTGATTCCGTTCAAATTATGTTTTGAATTAGTAAGATACGTCCATTTGAAAACTTAAAAGATATTACATTGCAAATGTGCCCTGGTAACTGACTCCCGTTAGTTACTTGTTGGATTTGTTCAGTCATTTGGGTACTATTTCCTAGGCAAAGTGCCCAGTAATACCTGGGTAAAAACAGTCAACTTTTTTCTCTATGTGGCTTAAACACTGCCTTACTCTGATGCTTCCTTTTGATATATATATTCACGGTCACAGTTGTTTGTTAGAATATTATTTTCTCTTCTACATCATTAGAACAAGGTAAATTCAAGAAACTATTCTTTTTAAGTGACAGAAGAGTTTTGACGTTAACTTTGAAGCCTTTTCAAGTATTTTTATCACTTATCAATTACTGACTGTCACTCAAACACTACTAGTCCTTATTAAATCTTACTGAAAATTGCTTAGCATCATAAAGCCAAGTAGATTTGCCCCCAAGAAAAAGCTCTCTGTTTTCTATTAATAAAAGAGCCTTGTTTATTCCTTCATTTTTATTATTATTATTCATTATATTGCTTTCAATAAGAGAATCTGTATTTAGGTAATTATCAACTTAGTAGACATTCGGCCTTTGTTGTCATTCAGTTCTAAATATTTGGCAATTTTCATTTGATTTTTCTTCTTGACTTATGAATTATTTAAAATATGCTTTTTAGTTTCTAAGAGTATGGGAGGGTTGTGCCTATTCATTTTTTTATTGATTTCTAATTTGATTGCATTATGGTCAGATAATATTGTCTATAGAATATTTATTATTGGATGTTTATTTAAAACTTCATTGGAAGCTTGATCATTTTTTGTAAATGTTTTTTTTTCTGTTTAAAAAGAATGCATACTGTGTCTTTGGTTGAATATAGAGTTCTTTATGTATCCATTAGGTCAAGCCTGTGGTGTTCAAATTATCTACATTCTCATTGCTGTTTTGCTATTGGATCTAATCAAGATAGTTGTGTCAGTCTCTGTGGTGATTGTTGCCCTGTCGATGTTGTCTGAGGTGTATATAACTACGTTGTCTTTCTCTCTTTGTTCTTATTTGCTGCTTAGCGTATCTTTTCTCTCTTGCGATATTTATCTTCTTTCTTGCCTTTTATTCAATTGATAGAGTACTCTCTCTTTTATTTTCTCTATGTGCTTGCAGGCTGTACTTTCTATTTCTATTCTTATAGCTCTCACATTAAACTGTTTAACCAACATACTTGACTTAGGGTTACACTGTCTACTCTCCTTAACATCAGGACCTCAGGGAACTTGAATGCCATTCTTCCCACTCCCATTTGCCACGTCATTGTTGGGTGGAATTTTAAAACTACCTTGCTTTAAACTTTCCTAATAGTCAAATAGTCATTAATATGTTTTATCTTTTTTCTCCCTACTGTCCATACTTTAATTTGACCAAATGTAGACAAATTTCTTTGCCCACCATTGGTTCGCCCACCATTGGTTCTTCCATCCATTTTTTTTCTGGGGTGAGTTTTGATCTTAGTGAAGTCTAGTCCAGTTTATGGTTCTTACTGTGTGGTCTGCTGACCAGAGTATCAGTATCGCCTGAGAGCTGGTTAGAAATGCAAGTTTTCAGGTCCTACCCCAGACCTACTGAATCAGCACCTCTGGGGGTGGGACACCAGGCTTTGTTTTAACTGCTCTCCCAGGGATTCCGGTGCTCCCTCAGGTTTGAGCACTTCTGCCCAGCAGCACTGCCAGTGACAGTCTGAGAGTGGTAATATCTCTTACTCTTTGACTCAGAAGGTCTCATTTGACCTCTCTATTGAAAGTTCAGCTGATGATAGAAATCTTGGTTAAATTATTTTCCCTCAGTGCTTTGGAGATTCTCCTGCATGTCTTCTGGCCTCCATAAATGATGATAACAGGTTTGCTGTCAATCTCATTGTCGTTTCTGTGTAGGTAAATAGCTCTGTTCTCTGGTGATTTTGAATTTTTATTTGTTTCTTAGCTGTTTTACAATTTCACTATCATCATGTATTTATGTGTAGAGTTCTCTTCATTTATCTTGCTTTGGACTCAGGCTTCTTCAGTATGGGAATTGTGTCTTTCCTCTGTTCTGGAAAATTCTCAGCTATTATTTCTTAACATATTGCATTTTTCTGATTCTAAGTATCTGTTTCTGTAACTCCTGTTGGACATTTACTTCTCTTTCACATTGTCTGCTTTATCTCTTAACTTTTGTGTTTTCTGTCTCACTGCTGTATTGTGAGTTATTACTTAGCTCTTCCAGTTAATTCTTTAAGCTTTTTTTGTAATCTCTTTATCAGTTCATTGTGTTTATTATTTCAGTGACTAAATTTAATTGCTCAAAGTTTTATTTGGTCATTTAAAATTTGCTTTTGTCTTCGTAGTTATTCTGTCCTGTTCTCTTGATCTCTTTATTTATTTTTGATGCTTTCATCTCTTTATTATTTTTAAGATATTTATTTGTTAGCCTCTTTCAGATTATTCTATTATCTCTGGTCCTAGGAGCATTAAATCTCCCACTACGTCTGTTGACTCTCCTTAAGAGTGTAGATTATTGCCTAGTTCAGTTTATAATTTGTGTGTGTGTATGTGTGTGTGTGTGTGTGTGTGTGTGTGTGTGTACATGCATGCAAGAGGGAGAGCGAGAGCATGAGCGAGCTCATTTTTTTTCCTATGAGGCTTTTGTAAGTCCTGACCTGTATTTACTGTTAACTTCTTAGCTTGGGTTCATGCACCCCCAGTCAGTATAACTGTGGACCTCATACCCACTTTGGCACAGGCTTGGAGTATGGATTTATTACAGGTCTGTTTCTTTTTGTTTTTCTCCCATTTATGGTCCTGGACAGAAGGTAAGCTTCCTTGCAACTTCCCTGGTCCGGTGGGTAGAGTTTTCTTGTCCCCTTTCCAGATGTTAGGTTTTAAACAATGACTGTTCTTTCTCCGTCACGTAGACCAAAGGCCAAGTTCTATGTCCCCATGGGAGATTAAAACCCAAGCCCCTATGTCTAGGTCCAGTGCCCACTGATTTCTCTAATTGTGAGTCTTTCTGCTTACCTAGTACCTAGAGTTTCTCTTCCCAAGTTTTAAAAATATCAGTTCTAAGTAGGCCTAGCATTTCTACATATTTTTAGGGAGAGAGGACCCTTTCTGTGGCAGCTCAGTGTTCAGCATTCCTGTAAGTTAGCATGCTCTGTGTATAGCAAATATCACTAGTAATAGCATTTAGTAAGTGCTGTTTGCGCATGCTGCTGTCATGAACAGTATCTGATGTTGTGTAACACTTTCATTTTTCCAACAACTTTATAATCAGCTGATTTGAAACTCACAGCCGTCGCCTCAGAAAGGCAGGGCAAATGTTGTTATTTCCAATTTGTCAGAAGCTCAGAAAGCTTATTCTGTTGCTGACAGTCCTTGCAAGGGTCGGAATCAGGACCGGAGCCCCAGATGCGCTGGTGTCACTGATGTCCCCACGCCGGGCATGAGCCCTTCTGTGCAAGGAGCTCCGGTGTCACCTGGACAGTGATGATGTGAAAACATTTAGAACTCACACAATAAGGCAGATTTTCATTCGGTACCCAAAACAGAAACACAGATTTAATGCAGAGCAAAAGGGCTTTTATCAACAGAAATGTTCATTTTTCATGTAGACCTATTTTACAAGCTAACTTGTAAGCCAGAAAATGACATTCGAGATTTTCAAATGAGAACAAATGATTTAGTCCAATAAAAAAAAAAAATGTACGTGTAATCTCTTCAGAAGCTGCACTGGAAGGATGTTTGTCCTGGTACGTTGTTGGAAAGTTTTCAGGAAGAGAATGGAAAAACTTGCTCTTCTTATTCTGTCATGAAAACTACCTCTGGAGAGAAAAGATAATGAGTACAAGAGGAAGACAGTGATTTTTCAGCTTTCACGCATCATTCCCCAGAAGGAGAAAGGCCTGAAATATCTCAACATTTCCACCCACACCTCCTCAGCCCCTGCCAGGAGACAGAGCAGGCAAGGGAACGGGCATCACAGGCTGGGGGCCACATGTTGAAATCTGCTCCTTGGGGAATTTGTCATTTAAGACAGTCGAACTTGCATACACAGTGATGACTGTTTAAGCTTTTTTTCCCAACATTTTCAGGAGTAGGGGGAACTGTGATGTAACCATGATGTTTGGAGAACCCTCACGAATACAGGAACAAACAAAAAATAGTTGCTGGGAATCACAGACTTTCAGAAAGAGAAGAGCTGAGTCACGTTTGTTCATCCAGTCAGATCCTTCCACTTAACAGTTAAGAAACTCCTTAGTAGAGAGGATATGTTGCAGAGCCAGCTGATGAGAGTCTACCCGAGAGTGCAGGCCTTCTAACGCTGGCAGGAGAGAGTGGAAGGAAGTCACTTTTTTAGTTCCTGTGGGGTCAATTTTTTTCCTCATAGCACTACCATGGTTTATTCATTGATTTCCTATTTCCTGTTGCTCTCAACAGCTTGTGAGCTCCAGGAGGGAACTGGGAAAGCTACCTTTGCTTTATGTACTGTTATTTTTCTGGCACCTAAAACGCCTTGCACAGAGTAGGTGCTCAAGAAGTATCGGTTGAATGGATGAGAATGAACACCAGAAAGTGAGAAATAAACTAGAGAGGAAATTTTAGTTTGTGACGGGATGTGCTGTTGGTAGAACAGAAAACATGATCTCTTTATTGGCTTATGTCGGAACATGTATTCTTTTTCTTATTTTGGTGGTTGTCCAGGTATTAACGAATTTATACCTTGCCTAGACTCAGAATTGCTATGTGGTTTCATCAGACTAAACACTGCCTAAAATAAATAGGATGTGTGAGGTCAAATCTGTTGTTCAGTGGAAAATCAAATAAGACTGGCTTAAAAACTAAGAAAAGACCATAGGCAGTATAAATTGTCCATAGATTGCTCCTAAACTATATAAAGATGATGTATTTATTGCTCTGGAATTACAGAGCAAAACACTGACATGCTCATTTTTCTGGAAGAGTGGTTGTTTGTTTTGTTTTGAGTTAGTTTTTTATATAAACATGTCTTAAAACTATAAAGGAGGGAAGTTCATCTTCTTCGTTTCTTCTCTTTCTGGTCAAGATAAGTATGGTGAAAGTGTAAGGTTTGGAGTCTGGAGATATTAGACTAAGGATCAGTATATTTTATTAACTTAGGCCAAAATGATAACAGCAGAAGTATTCTCTGCTGAAATTCATACTAGTGGCTAAAAAGCAATGAGTTGTTTTCAAGGCTGTCATAGTTAATGTCTGTGTATATGCAAAACCCAATCTTTTTTGCTTCATAAAAATATTGTAAGCTTTTTCAGTAGCCGAGACTCAGGGCCCTAACTCTAAGATATTGTAAGCCACTTTACAACATAGCAAATAAAGATTAAATGACTACATTAAGATGTTACTCCTTTGCCTGAATGACTATAGTTAACTCAATTCCTGAGCCCTCAACTGTGGTACCATCACTCTATTTCATAGATAAAGCATTTGAGATTTAAAGAAATCCTTGCCCAAGACCACTAAATATTGAGACAAACCTTCTGACTCCTAAATTGAGGATTTTTTGAGAATGCCATCTGCCTGGTTTTATATTACTTGACAGGAGTGTCAGTTCACTTCCCTTTCTGCTCGTTGTATTTCCCCACAAAAATTCATTAAACCATAATTAGACTTTTCAAAATGCTAGCATAGGTCATTATGGGTTGTATGTTAAAACTCTTACCTAAACCACAGCAAAAAAGAAAAACAGAAACACCGTGACTCATATTCTGACAAAAGTCACTTGGAAAGCATGTTTAGTTTGTGTAGCGTACCCCTAAATGGTTTCTCAAATAGCAGTATAGCTGTTTTCAGGGGTGAAAGCTGCATTCAAAGCTGACTAGCCCTCATCAGTTCTAGGACTCTCCCCTGTGCTGTGTAGACATTATCTAATTTTTCCATGGATAATCTGAGAAGTGAGAATTTACGGTTTATGATTCATGACATTCTCTTGAATGTTGCCTCAGTATACATAAAATTTCAAGTGTATTGTTTGCATTATCTATATTTATAAATTTATCTTCCAGGCTGTTCCTTATTCCAGAGAATTTAAGCAGAAATATGACTACTTCAGGAAGAAATTAAAGAAACCTGTGAGTAATCATGCCTTCCAAAAATGCTTTGTGTTAGTCATTTGTAAGTTACCACAGTTACTTCAGTGAGAACAACTTGGTTGTTACTTTTATATGAATGCTAAAAATATTACCTTCCTTTTCTCACTGCACTTTGATCCTCCTGGTTCTAAAATCTGAATTTTCTTTTTAACAGAAATGGTAAGTGAAGATTAACTCAGTATTACATACCAAATCACCTGAAGGGTAATTTCGTATGTAATACATGAAAAGACAGGAATGATTTTTATGGGATATAAAATAATTCAGGACCCTAGTCACAAAATCTGGGGAAGCCTAATCAATTATGCAGTTATCATATTTAATAAACCTGGATCCCAGTTAGAAAAAATGTTCAAGACCTTCCTTGTAAATGCAAAAGCTTAGTTTCAACTACAATATTTATAACATAAAGTTATATTTAATTATAATAATTGGCAGTATTAGGTCCAAATGTAATTTTCTGCTTATAATTATCCCTGGCAGTTTAAAACCGAGAAACTCTAAAATTTTTATGGGCAATGTTTTAAATTATAACATTACATTTTCTAATGACACACCACCCGCAAATTGTTCAACGTTGCATCTTCTGTTTTACTTTCCGATTCCTCCTTAGCAGTTTTCTCTTCGATTTTCTCAATCACTATAGTTACACCTCTAGGGAGGGGAGAGAAGCAGCTGCAGCTCAGACCCCCTCCGGTGGCCTGAGCTCCGTTGCCATCTCTCCCTGCCTCCTCCCCTCAGCTGGTTCCTCCTGCCCGGGGACATCTCTGAATGGGGCACAATGTCTGCTCTCATTTAGGGGTTTTGGTCTCTGTTCCAAAGTTCTGATTCAAGAGCTTGCGGATAACTGCTATTGAAATGATTCTTTGCCTTCAAAACTCGAATGAACACTGAAAATTCTACAGTTTTCTTTGTGAGTCACGTGCCCTGGTAATGATAATGACTTTGTGGTCATCACCCAGTCTCACTCTATGGCTCTCACATAGCAGTGTCTGCTACCCGGAAACCATCTCTGCAGATTCATTCTTACAGCCAGACCAAGTGTGGACCGCCTCTTTGCAGGAGGCAGTTGCCACAGCCTTGGTCAAGTGTTTTTGTTATTTTCATGTCAGCGAACCATGCTTTGGGCTGCTTTCCCTACACTTGGCATAATCAGGATCCCACTCCCCATGGCAACAAAATGGACTTGAGGCACCGTGGATTATATCTACCACCTGGCAGCCCTGCCAGAGTTGAGCATGGATGGGCCCAACATGGCCAGGTGGGGATTATTACAGGTTTTGACTACCTGGGCTAAAGTCTCTTGAGTGAAGCAACAGATACAGTTGACTGTCTTTCAGTTGCCCTATGCTGGAGAAGTGCCCACAGTTGTTTATTAAAGGGGGCAAGGAGGATGTTCTCCTTCGCAGCAGAGTTCTGACTTTCCTGAACATCGCTAGTGGATGCCATGTGTCCCATTGTGACACAGCGAGGCTTTCTGTCTGCAAGGGAAAACCCCTAAAGGAGAGAATCTCAGTTGGTTCCAACATTTGTCACTCAAATGGTTCCAACATTTGTCACTGCCTGTTTCTTTGAGGACTGCCAACTTTTCTACCATTTGTTGTTGTTTTTATTAGAAAACAAAGTATGTAATTACTGTATAATTATGTGTTTTCTTTTGTCTTTTGTGTAGGCTGATATCCCCAATAGGTTTGAAATGAAACTTCACAGAAATAACATATTTGAAGAGTCCTATCGGAGAATTATGTCCGTGAAAAGACCAGATGTCCTAAAAGCTAGACTGTGGATTGAGTTTGAATCAGAGAAAGGTCTTGACTATGGGGGTGTGGCCAGAGAATGGTTCTTCTTACTGTCCAAAGAGATGTTCAACCCCTACTACGGCCTCTTTGAGTACTCTGCCACGTAAGTATATGGCCACACCCAGAGTGTGTCCCCCACTGAGACAGTTGTATGAATTTAAACAGAATGAAAGAATAAGCAGCTCACGAGTTCGAGATGCATTAACTCTGCTGAGTTTATTCTTTCCTCACCCCACAGCCCCTTGCGAGTCTAGAACAGGTTCTGACTCTAACTGGAGAAATATCATACTCTGTGAACATCTAACATTGATGTTGTTTCTAGTCTATTGGGTTCATGGAGTTGAAATTGAAAACGTGGATAATTATGGTAAGGAACAGGAGGCAATTTTCATTTGCAGTGTTCAAGAGGAGGATTTGGCAGGGTTAGAATTCAAAAAAAAAGGAGGTGTTTTTTGAACAAGAGTCATTTCTGAGGTCTCTGTGTAAAGGCAACTTGTAAGGACTTTGAGGACCTAGGACCATGCCCTGCTCCTGTAAGGAAAGAACCAGGTTTCCCCTTGCATTAGGATTTCATCATTGCCAGGCTTGGAAACTGAGGCAGACTAAATTGCTTTCTGAGCAATTAACATCGGCTACTTCCAGGCCTGCCATTCCTCCTTCAGACGCTGAATCCTCCAAGGGTTGGGCTGCACCCAAGCCCCCAATAGAATAGTCATTAACCTTGCTGAAGGGCATTTGTCATCACTCCAGCCCTGGGCTCTAAGGGGACGTGGGTTCCCCCACGTCTCCCACCTGGTACCAATCTCCTGGGGGTCATTTGGAAGGCAACCTCAGTACATTCTTCTTGGTTGCTCTAGCCAAGAATTGCCCAGTTGATTTGTTGTTATTGTGACTGAGTCCCATGAGAAAGCCCACTATGTACAATTTATCCAACTATTGAAGGTGGAGGGCAGGGCGGGGAGAGACAAGATCTTTACCTCTCCTCCACATTTTGAAAGATACCCCACCGGAGGAATCTGTCTGTGATCCCAGTTTGAAAACTACTGATCTGCATGATTGTGAACCAAGCAAGGTCATTTGGACAAATCTAAACATTTGCCAGTTTGCATCATCGAGAGAGCCATATCCTGTTCCTAATCCCCTTGAGGCCTTTTCAGAGCAGAGTAGTGGTCAGAAGACAGACCAAGGGTTGGGCCCATAGGAAACATCTTATGGCCAAGCCAAAAGCCTCTGGAAGGAATTAAACTTCCTTCATCACAGAGACGACCTAAAGGACTCACATCTTTGGGAATCCCTACACAGCCCCTTTATTATGTGGAGTTTCTCATCTCCCCAAGATATTTGGCTGAACCATATGAAATAGACACTTTGTAGGTCAAAAACAGTCAAACATCAGTGTTTCTTATGGTTTAATTGACTTTAGAGTGCGTATGCGTCAGCCTCCATGGTGGGTCATGGTTGAGCATGTGGTAAGTCAGGTCCTGTAGCCCACACCTTTTCCCACTAGGTACAGAATGCTCACAAGGACACTGTAAAAGTTGAGTGATAGGTGGCAAAGAAATATGCAAAATCTTGCACTGGAAAGTGTGATTGGGCTTTTCTTCTCTTTCTCCTCAAAAGGGACAACTACACCCTTCAGATCAACCCTAATTCAGGCCTCTGTAATGAAGATCATTTGTCCTACTTCACTTTTATTGGAAGAGTTGCTGGTCTGGCCGTATTTCATGGGAAGCTCTTAGATGGTAAGTCTTGAAGTAATAAATATAGGTCAGTGCTGCTTGCGGTTCACTGGTAGGTGTCTTATCGTTTGCATCACGGGTTTTTAAGCAAAAGCTTCACTGGTTTACTCATAAAGTATTTTTATCTTTTGCCCATAATGGATGTGCTTTTCTCTGGTAGCTTATTTGGGGCACTGAAGACATAGTGTCTACACACAGTTAAAAACAAAAGTTTTTTTTAACTTCAGTGTAAAACACAGAACATTATGTATTTATACATTTGTATGTTTTCTGGAATAACTTTAGTGAAAGCAAGATTTGATAACAGATGGAAAAACTAATTGAAAAGTTAATTAAAATGATCTCATCCGTCTAATATCCTGTGATTATTGCATTTGTCCCCAAATTATTTTTTAATTTGAAGGGACTAAATAATTTCAAAATAATGTTACCGCTCGGCTAAGGCATTAACCCTGAAACAAATAACACAAAATAATTTCATTCTTATTTAAAGCATATAAATCATGGAAGAATTTCAAGGTACCTTGAAAGTTAAAAGTCAAACCCTCTATCTAGCAGTATCTGTAGGCTTAGAGACTTCTAAAAGATTTGGCCAATTCAAAATAGTGTCCTTAAGAAAACACTACAGAAATCATCAGTGAGGAAAAAGCATCAGAAATATCCTTTAAGAGCTTGGAGGTAGAGTGGTTGAGGATGGGAAGAGGGAGAGTAGGATTTGAGATTGACATTGCAGTAACTTATAAGAAAGATATTTCCAAGGGAACTGTGTTCATTGCATTTATGGAGCGTTAGCTATTCTAATAAATAATTTGAATACCCTCTGTACTTTTCCCATGAATATGTTTTTACTGTTAATTGGTAGCTGATATTGATGCTCTGATTTTAATGCTTTATTTGGTAGGAGGGCAACAGTAAACACTTTTTTTCCTCTAGAAGGAAACTAAACCACACACTCTTTCCATGTACGTATAGTGTGAATATGTTTTAATTTCCAGCTTTGGAGTCATGCCGTAGATTATTTCAGCCTGCTCAAATTCACTCCAACTTTCTCAGAAAGTCAGTTTAGTCACCGTATGCAAGTGAGAAGATGCTGTTAGTTGCTACAGCATCTTTAATACCTTCTATAACAGGGGGTAATAGAGAAGCAAAGATATGATCCTGACCTTAGGCAGCTTATCTTTTAGTTGGGGGAAAAGAGATGAGAACAAAACCAGAAGAATCACAGTGATAGTGTCCAAGCAGAAGGGAACGCATTGAGTCCTCAGAGGAGAAAGTGACTTGGCTGGAGGCGCAGGGAGCCTTTCCCAGGAATGAGCTGCACCTCGGAGGTGGGGTAGCATTTGAGCATTCAGAGGCTGGGGTCATTTCAGATGAGTGAGGACCGGCCTAGACTCAAGGCTCTGTGGAAGAAGATGGGCGGAAGCAAGAACCACTCAGGGTCTCAACTAGCCGGCTAAAGTGACCCCCACAAGAGTGATCACGATATAAACCTGGAATTGCACATTTAAGAGTCCAAGTGCACATAGATGGGCCTAGTCAGCAGTGTCTTCAAATTTCCCACAGATGGGAATGTCCCTGTCGGCAGGGCTCATTCTGCACATCTGTCCACTGCTCCCCCTGGTCAGCTTCATGCTTTTACTTCCCCAGACACTGGAGTCTATTGGAGCCTGTATAGGGCCACGCTGAGCCAGGGAGAGTTGGCCTGTGCTGCAGAGGGTTGGTGCCTGGTGGGGGGATGAAGGAGCAGAAGCAGGAGCCTGGGGTGCCAGGTCTGGTGGGGTCAGGGCCCCCTGTGAGGAGGTACATGATGCCTTTGGATCAGGTGAAATGGAGGCCCCTGCAGGACGCCTGAATGGTGGGAGGCTGACCTTGCTACTGTTGCCTCCCTGAGGCCTCTGCCGTCCCTCCCCGGGAGGTTGCACAGGCCCTCTCCATGGCCTCCCCCATTTCCAGCCTGTCCCCTTCCTGTGCTTTCTCCCCATCGCTGCCCAAGCAATGATAACAAAAGACAGATGGAATTTCACTGGGCCTTTCACTGACTCCCCACTGCCCTCAGAGAGCACCCCAACTCTCCAGCATCCCATGTGGGCTGTGTACTGCCGGCCCCTTCTCTGGCCTGTCTGCCTGCCCTGGCAAACTGCTGGCAAGTCCCCAGGCTTGTTCCTCTGCTTAGTGTGCCCTTTTCTCCCCCAATTCCTATGCCTGATTTGCACTGCAGACTCTGCTTGACCTTGAAGCTCATCTGTCACCTCCCAGAGGCCTTTCTGGCCCCGCTCTGCTGAGCCATCTCTCTTAGCACAGCTGCCCTCCTCGTGCCACTCTCCCCCTGATCTCGCCTCCTCGCTTGTGCAATACTGCAGAAGGCCCTTGGTTACTCCGTCCTGGTTTCTCATTTACATTGAAAGCAGGTTAATCTTTTCTTTCATGCTCTGATACATAGCAGTATCAAAAACCTGAAACTAAACCCAGTATTTACCGTATTTTAGGTTTCTTCATTAGACCATTTTACAAGATGATGTTGGGAAAGCAGATAACCCTGAATGACATGGAATCTGTGGTGAGTAAATGCAGGTCACACACTGGCCATCAGCGGGCACTTATGTCTTATGGGAAGGTATTGGAGAGCCATATTTGTAGTCTCAGCCACTTTTATGGGTGTTGCATTCCATGTGAACAACAGGAGACATTTAATTGCTTGAAAAGTTCATTGATCGAATTCTTATAATAAGCAAATCATTGTTCACATTTCCTGGGACCATGGTACCTAGGGTGGATACATCCAAATCCCAGTTGCCTCTGCTTACCCGGCACAGGACTCATTTGAACTTACTAAATCCAAGAGACAGCTGAAGATCTATGGTAACCTGTGTTTTCTATAAAAACTGCTGCTACTGAATGTTTAGAGCTTCATGCGCTCTTCCTCTATTTCCTGACCTCATAAAAATGGCAGAGGCAAAGTTCAAAACAATAGGAAGAGTATCAGGCAGACATCCTAGACATGGATGAGTGACGCCACAGCTCAGGCAAGTGAACACTTGAGACGTTCTCCAAGTAGTGATTTGGGTTTTCATGTTGCATTTAACATTAATTTTACCTAGACAGACCATTTTAGAGTTGGAAGGATTTTATTTTTTATTTATTTATTTTTATTTTTTTGAGATGAAGTCTTGCTGTGTCACCCAGGCTGGAGTGCAGTGGTGCCATCTCGGCTCACTGCAACCTCCGCCTCGTGGATTCAAGTGATTCCCCTGCCTCAGCCTCTCAGGTAGCTGGGATTACAGGCACACACCACCATGCCCGGCTAATTTTTTTTTTTTTTGTATTTTAGTAGAGACAAGGTTTCACTATGTTGGCCAGGATGGTCTCGATCTCCTGACCTCATGATCCTCCTGTCTCATCCTCCCAAAGTGCTGGGATTACAGGTGTGACCCACCACGCCCGGCCAGGATTTTCTATAAAACAAAAATTGATGTTCTTTTTATAATATACTTCTGCTTCTGTTTTTCTTTTAATGTACCTATTCCCCACATCTACCTCCAGAGTGTATGGGTGTTTGCCCACATGCCAGCACACACACAGGGCCACCGGGAAGCGCGTTTGTCCATTTGGGGTATTTGCGGCTCATTCGTGTTTGCTCACTTGAGTTAAAAAGCCCCTGCATGACGTCACCTGGCTGTGATACCAACTGTATCTTGAGCACGGTTGGGTAGATGAGCTGTGTCCTCGGCCCTGACCAGCGCTGACTCAGTGTTTCTGTAACTCCTCATTGTATGAAAGGAGAGGAAGAAGCCAGCAGCGCCCTTGAACCCACTGCTGGTTTGCCAGTCATGGTGGCTTGGGATGCATACCCGTGATTCCAGTCTCCACTTTCACCTTGCATTTGTGCTTTCTGCTTTCATCACTGTATGATGAAGCAGCTAGGAGCATTGGAATTTCTCTTAATGTCTAACTTTATACCACATGCTAACAGTTAGTGCCTAAAATACAGTGCACGTATTATTTTTACCCTTTTCACAGCCCGTCGTGTCCCCAGCAGGAGAGACCGTGGAGGGACCAGGGACAGGTGCTTAGGCCTGTGACTGCTCCTCTGGATTCTGAAACCAGAGCGGCCACCCTTTTGGCTGACATTAACCTGGAGAGTGATGAAAGCACAGGAAAGGGGATAACTTAAAACTATTGGTATTTACTTAGTTGGGACATTATTTTACTTATCTTTTTTTTTGAAGATAGAATTTTATTCTGTTTGCCAGGCTGGAGTACAGTGGCACAACCATAGTTCACTGCAGCCTCCATCCCCTGGCACAAGTGATCCTCCTGTCGCAGCCTCCCAAGTAGCTAGGACCACAGGCACACACCACCATGCCTAGCTAATTTCTTATTTTTTTGTAGACATGGCATCTTGCTATGCTGCTTAGGCTGGTCTTGAACTCCAAGCCTCAAGCCCTCCTCCTGCCTCAGCCTCCCAAAGCCGAGGATTACAGGATTATAGGCATGAGCCACCAAGCCCAGTCTAGAACATTCTTTATCCTTCCTATTTTCCTCAGATATTTTCACTCTTTTTTTAAACTTTATTTATTTTTTATAGAGACAGGGTCTCACTATGTTGCCCAGGCTGGTCTCTAACTCCTGAGCTCAAGTGATCCTCCCACCTTGGCCTCCCAAAGCGCTGCAATAACAGCGATGATATTTTCACTCTAAAAAGATAGAAAGTATGTTGACCAGCCTGGCCAACATGGCGAAACCCTATCTCTACTAAAAATACAAAAGTTAGCCAGGTGTAATGGCACACGCCCGTAATCCTAGCTACTCAGGAGGCTGAGGTGGGAGAATCACTAGAACCCAGGAGACAAAGATTGCAGTGAGCCAAGGTCATGCCATTGCACTCCAGCCTGGGTGACAAGAGTGAAACTCCATCTCAAAAAAAAAAAAAAAAAAGAGATAAAAGAAAGTATACTGTTGTCTGTATGTTAAATTTTGTACACCGGTACAGCAGCTCCATCCACCATCCAGAGTAGGTACCTTCCACTGTGCATCACCAAGGACAGGATTTAACTGCATGCCCATTACAACTAAAGCAGTTTGTTTGCTTATATTTTAAATTAAAGAGGAAGGTTTGGTTTAGGTGGAGCAGGAAACATTGCATTAGTAACGTATTTCTTGAGCCTTCTGCACAGAATTACATTAGAATGTAATTATTTAAAGAAGTCAAATGCGTTTGTATTTTGGGGAAAAAAAATGCTGAATTTTCACTCCTGTGTCATTCTGTAGGATAGTGAATATTATAACTCTTTGAAATGGATCCTGGAGAATGACCCTACTGAGCTGGACCTCATGTTCTGCATAGATGAAGAAAACTTTGGACAGGTACGTGTGGGTAACCCTGGGAACTCTTCTTCAGCTTTCAAGGGGCGTTTTCTTCTTGACAGGCTGTAACACAACTTTGCTGGACAATCAGAAACAACCAGCAGGAGCTGCAGGTGTTCATTTTCATCTCATTGTAGCAGCACCTTCTTGTCATGCCAGGAAGCCACACTCCAATTACAACTATTTCTCTCTTCCAGCAAAGTTACAGAAATTCCAAGAGGCCTTGGGGGCATGAACCAGCACCTCTTCTAATCCAAAGCAAATGTGAATGTTTCATTTGTGCCTCAGTTTTAGAATTTACTTTAAAAAATAGTGTGATTGTCGACTTAGCAATGTAAATACATGACCAGGAGTGGGTGATGTTGGAAGGGCCATTGGTTTTTCTCTCTGTTTTATGGTTCTGTTGTCATGGTGACATTTGTCTTGTGGGGCTCAGCATGGCAGGCTCAGGTTTTTCTACCATTCCATCTGCTTTGCCCCAACGCTGTTATTCAGGCTGGATTAATCCTCAAAGTCAGTTTCAGACTGGTCAGCAGGGATTTGGATGGGCCACTAAAAGTGGATTTCAAAGATAAAATTGCCTGCTTGGAATAATTCTCATCATCCTAAGGATCTATATGATGTATTTGTCTCAAATCTGAAGCCTTTGCTTCATCTGCCACTCAGTAATAATGGTGCAGCTTGGGAGGTGTTCTCAAGATATTCTCTGACCCTGGTACCTGTCCTTCCACAAAAGCCCAGAGGTATTTCCCATCTCTCAGACTAAATCTCCATAGCTATGAAATTAATTAGACCATAGAACTCATTGTAATGGTTGCCCTCTGAAAAATGAAATAGACGTGTTCTTTATTGCTAGATGTCAAAGATTGCTAGAGAATCTTTGAGAAAAGAAGCTGATGCCACTAGAGGATTTAATGATAACTGAGGGTAAAAATTGTTGGATAAGAAAATAATCACATTAATATCAAAATCACTTGTTATTCCCATGTCCTGTGTTTGAGCCAGGAAATTTCAGTCTCTAGTGTGAGTCCTGGTGTGGGTGGAACTTGAGGAGTCCATAGTACCCTTCAGTGGCTGGGCGAGACTCAGAGAAGGACTTCAGGCACCAGAGGCAAGAGACCTTGTGGCTTAATGTAAATGATCAAGTCCTTTAAAAATCTCCTTTTGTGCCCCCTCCCCACTGCCCCCGCTTTCCCGGCCTCCTCCCCACCCCGCAGTGTTGTGCTTTATGCCTAAGAATCCTCACAGACAGGCAGACACTGTTCTCCCGCACGGGGACCTTGTGATAGGGCAGGGAGGAGTCTTTTCAGCTGCTGCCCCTCTGGTCTCCAGCAGCCTCCCCAGAACCAAGAGCACTGGGTGTCTCCAGCCCTGTCTGCCTCCTTCCTCTGCTGCCTTTGACAAGAATGGCTCACGCCCCGCAGAGACGCCTGCAAGGCACAGTGCCTTTCACTCCAGGCTCTCACCCCTCCCCGCTGGTCTCCAGTCCCCTGGAAGTGCATGTTCCTCTGCTGGCCCTGTGGATGCAGGTGTCACCCTGCCAGCTGTCCTGCACCCGCTGCTTTTTTGTCTCACCCTTGCTATCTGGATGTTCTAATCCTGCCTGTGGCTCCAGCTGCATCCGTCTGTGCTCACCACCAGCCTCTTATCTCAGGCCCACGTCTGCCTTCCAGCCTCCAGAATTCCCAGGTCTAACGGCCTCCTCAACTGCTTCTCCTGAGAGGCTCACGGGTCCCAGTGCTAAGGCCACTTTTTCCTCCCCAGCCCCCACATCGGTTATGGTCTCATCAGTGCCACCACTGTCCCCTCCCACCTGACACTTGGGCATCCCCTCAGAATCTCCCTCTCTCCTCCTGCCATCTCCCCTCCTCATGCCATCTCCCCTCCTCGTGCCATCTCCCCATACCCAGGCTATCTCCCCGTGCCCAGGCTTGCTGTGCCCCGTGACTCCCCGTCCTTGGCACGTCCCTGTCTGTGCACTCCCCTAGCCCTGCCCCGATCACTTCCTGACTGCTGTTCTCACAGCTTCCTGTCGGCCGCCTCCTTTCCTGCTTTGCTGCTCTCTACCTGCAGCTCTCTTCCTGCTTTGCGGCTCTCTACCCTGTTCTCCAGCTGTGAGCCCCTTATGGACTATTTCTGAAATGCAGCCCTGAAAATGTCCTTCTTCTGCTTGGCCATCTTGTGACCTTCAGCATAAATGAAAACCATTAGCATGGCGTATGACCCCTCGTGATCCAGACCTACCCACCTCTGGCATTACCGTCTGACACCTCCTTCCTGTCAACCTGTCAACAAACAGTGTGCCTTCAAGGGTTTCCCCAGAGGTGCCTCAGTGCCACATTGCTGGCTCGACACTGCCCACTCTGTACCGATGCATTCTCGTTCTCTCTCCCATCACCTCTTTCCCTGCCATCCTTGAGGTATTGATGACAAGCTGTGCGCTGTATGCCCCCTGAGGTCTTCTGGGTCTCTCCCGTGCTCAGCATGTAGTTGATGCCTACCAAGTGCTTATTGAGCAAACGAATGAGGAGTGCTAACCTGGCTTATTAAAAATAGGAATAAGGTGGTAAGTAATAGAAATTCTAAGTGTGAGAAAACAAAATCAGTTGAGTCTTGGTGGCTTTTTTTAAAAAGCCGGACCTATTGAAGGGTCTTAAACTGCCCATTTTCAAACGATTAGACATGGTTAGTCACCCTGGAAGTATTTTCCTTTCGTTTTTAACATACGAAGAAAGGAGTGGAAGCAGAGAACCAAAGAAGACTGAAAATCAGTCTTGTGTGTCAAATGCATTAAAAAAGTCTTTTTGTGGATCCATCCATAGAAAACCATATGACCAAATTAACCCAATTCAGAAAACTATTAACAATGCCACAGTCAGAAGCAAATGATCTGGGAAACCTTCCTAATTACATTTAAATGTAATTGTTTCCACCTCATAAATGAAAATCAAACACAACGTTGGAGTTTTTAAGCAGGCCTCTAATAAAGCTTCTGATGATCGTTCAGGCCAGATCTTCATTAAAAACAGTTCTCAGACCTCCTCGTTTAATGTTGTGAATTCTTCTTCTGACTTTTGGGTAGGATCAAGTAGAGTAATGCATTAATCAAAACAGACCCACGAGATGAGTAAGGTAAGAATTCGGTGCCCAGTTTGTTGAATTACTGCCTTGCCTTTTTAAGAGAGCTGTCCTGATTAACAGGGAACTCACGTATTTATTTTGCACTCAGGGAAGGAATTTAGAGCAAGTTCAACAGCTGCATATGGATCTCATCTCCCATATCCAGTCCATCAGCGAGTTATTCACACACTTCCCAAACCTTTCTCACTTCTATGCATTCTCCCGATCTCTTCTCTCACTCACACCCAAGTCCAAGCTCCCATCTTCCCCACTAGACCCCCGACCAGTCTCTACATCCAATTTGGCTTCCTATAATGGCAGAGTGGTCTTTTTGGAATATAAAAATGAGCATGTCATTCCTCTGCCAGAAACCTTCAGGGGTCTCCCCTGCCCTTGAGATAAAGATCGCAACCTTACTTTGTCCCACAAGGTCCTGCGTGGCCTGGCTCTCCCTGCTCCTCCTCCAGACTCACTGTGAATCACAGGCCCCACTGGGCTTGTCCAACACAAGCCCCTTCCTGCCTCAGGCCCTCTGCTTTCTCTTCCATCTGTTGGGAGCATACTCCCTCCCAGTCTCAGTTCAGATGTCCCTTCATCAGGGAAGCCAGCCCTTGACCCAGACCCTATGCATCTTCCATGCCTGCCCTGTGGCATGTACCACAGACGACTTTGCATTTCTGACTATGTTTGTGTTTAGTGCCTGTCTCTCCTGCTCAGCTTCCTCCCGATGATGGCAGCCGCATGCCTGCCCTGTGCTCACTCACTGTCGTGTACTTCCCACAAGCACTTTGCCTGGTGCATGGTGGGTACTTGTAGTTGTTGATGTGGAAATCTAGGCGTTAGCATGATGCCCGGACAAGCCTCTCACCTCTTTGGCCCTCTGCAAAACTGTTGACTCTGACCCAGAAGGAAGCCCATTCCTCCCCAATGCCAAACAGTCAAGTCACTTCCACAGTGGGGCAAAGCGAGTGCAGTTGTCATGGGGTGAAACAGACATGCAGTCAGCCTTCCGTGGTGTTTCAACCTTCTTTTTTTTTTAATTTCACAGTTAGAAATATCAGACCATGAGGTTTGGTAGCTGTTCCTTCATGTAATGAAGCTGCAGCTGTTGCCATTATTTTGCAATTTGTTTTCTTTCTGATTGGTAAGAATCTGGGGCTGCTGGTTTCTAGGGCCTAATATGAAAGTTTCCACTGAAGAAATGTCAGTATTTAAACTATGATCCTGTGCGGAGCAGGAAAAATAAGCCATACCCCCATTCACTGCTGTGCACACATACCTGCCCCCACCGGGAGGAGGGGCCCTTTTAGGGCTGTAACAAGTGAAAATTCTTTATTGCAAGTTCAGCAGAGCAACGTCTGATTTGGTTATGGGTTTGTTTGTTTGTTTGTTTGTTTGTTTGTTTTTTGAGACAGAGTCTCGCTCTGTCACCCAGGCTGGAGTGCAGTGGCAGAATATCGGCTCACTGCAACCTCTGCCTCCTACTTTCAAGCAATTCTCATGCCTCAGCCTCCTGAGTAGCTGAGACTACAGGTGCACGCCACCATGCCTGGCTAATTTTTATATTTTTAGTGGAGACAGGACTTCGCCATATTGACCAGGCTGGTCTCGAACTCCTGGCCTCAAGTGATCTGCCCACCTCAGCCTCCTGAAGTGCTGGGCTTACAGGTGTGAGCCACCATGCCTGGCCTGATTTGATTGGTTTGAAGAGGTGCCAGAAGTTTCAAGAGGCTGTGTGGTAGTTGGAGGGAGAGCATGGGCAGCAGCAGCCATATAGGAAGGTTCTTTAGGATTGGGGCGAGCCAGTCTCCATAGGAATGATTATACAAAGGGAAAAAGGAGGAGATCATCTCAGATGTTAAAGTGGTTTGTGGCCCTCCCAAAAGCCACAGCACATACCACAGGTGTACTGTGGATCTCTCTGTTAAGATTTCATGGAGAGAGGTGGGCCACTGGCAGAAAGAATCTAAAAAGGCTCTTTAGGGGGTGATAATGAATTAAAAGGTGGAGAAACACTTGGGGAAAGGCAGTGAGTGAAAAGGCAGAAATGGTCAATATGAGGGAGAGGGCAGAGCATGTCCTGGCCGAAGCCAGAAGGAGCCAGACCAAGAGCCCAGAGCTGGAGGTGGCTCCCAGGAGGGCTGAGGCCCTGGCCCCTTCAGGCTAGTCAGGGACACAGAGGGATGGCACCTGGCAAGACGGGAAGTGGGAAGGCTGGCATGGACTCGCTGCCTCCCTGCTGTTGGTAGTTGCGCTGCTGGAGAGGCTGGGGAGGATGAGGAAGGCCTGGTTGGTGGAGTGATGGGGGTGCAGGGTGCTGACTGCCCCTGAGGCCATGCCCTGCAGGATTTGTGAGTACCCATCAGTGGGCGTTTGCCCAGCAGTGCTCCGTTTCCAAGAATGGAGTCTGACAAGCAGACAAGTCTTGCTCCCCCCAAGTCCAGCATATTCCATATGATCCAAGCTGTTTCTCAGCAGCTTCCCAGGCAGCGCAAAGCATCTATGGAGGGTCAGGGAGATGTGTGGGCATCGGGTTGTTAACTGGCCAAGGCAGGGAGTCCCCCAGAAGTTCCTCTGATCTCTGTGAGGAAGAGAGCCAAGTTTATGCTGGGGCCGGTAGACTTAAAGAGGAGTTTTTCTACTGCAGTGTTTTCCCACGAGCTCTTGCTGAGCGCCTGCTGTGGCTGGGCATTGTGTTCCTTGTGGGGGGTCCTCCAGGAGCCCAGGCACAGGAGGGCGATGGCCCAGAAAGCCCTGGGAGGGCGGGGTGTGCATTTCGTGGCTGAAGGTGGCAAGAATCCACCCCACAGAGGAGGCTCTACAGACTGCTCACCAGGGAGCAGGGCCCGTGGGTGCCAGCACCAGCTCCATCTGCAGTTCGCTGTTTCTCCTTGGTCACTTTGCTGGATCTCTGCCTCCTCCGGGATGCTGTCCACCCTCATGATGGGGGCCAGGGTGCTGCCGCAGCACCTGTAGGAGATGCGCGGGGTGGAGAGCAGCCTCTGTGTGACGCTGCCCCGCCTTCTCCCGCTTAGGGCTGACACTGTCACGGTGCCACCCGGCGTTCAGTGCTAAGGACATACAGTCCCCTCCTGTGGTGGCAACAGCTGATGTTAAGAAGGGACAAATTTGGGGGAAAGGAGAACACAGGCTGTAGTTAGAGCGATGGTGAGACAGGAATGAGGCCCGCGGGGAATCTTTATGCCCAGAGGCGAGCATTAGAGTCAAATAGCCTGGGCGTGGTCCCTGCTCCTCCAACCCTCATGGAGCCTCGTGCCCAACCAGCAAGGACTCGGGGGCACCGGCCAGTGGCAGTAAGGCAGTGTGGTGGGCTGGACAGTATGCCTGCACTGCAGGAGACGGTCTCACGATCAGCCCCCGACAGCCAGTCTCAAAAGTGGAATTTGAAGAGTGGTCATTGCTTCTCATTAAAGTGTCGCCTGTAACTCATGAAAGTGTCACCTGTAACGAACCCTAGAGGGATGCATTTCTGTACCACTGAGGGCTCGAGCCAGGAGGCACCGAGATCTGGGGGCGTGACCCCTAACCTAGTAGCTTAGGGAGCAGAATTACAAACCCCTCATCCTGTGCCCATCCTTGGGCCCTCTCCTCACTCCCCCACAGAGAAACCCAGGGTCAGAATCAACCATGAAACTTGACGGCTGCCCACAGGATGATTTACTGCTGTGACCTCATTTAGCATGGGTTAGTATGGGCCCATTTTTTCTTTTCTTTCAAAAATTATTAGTTTATCTAATTATAAAATATTAACCTCCATAATAAAAATAAAGCCAGTATAATAAAAATATGTAAAATAAATAAATGTCACTTATTCCCAGTATCTCAAGAAAACTCAGGATTAACATTTTTATTTATATTTTCCAGAATTATTCTCTGTAAGCACAAAACAGATTTTTTTTTACAGAAGTGGAATTGTACTCTGCATACCGTTTTCTTTTTTATTTTATTTGTTTGTTTGTTTGTTTGTTTATTTATTTATTTATTTATTTATTTTGAAATGGAGTCTCTCTCTGTTGCCGAGGCTGGAGTGCAATGGCATAATCTCGTCTCAGTGCAACCTCCGCCCCCTGGGTTCAAGCGATTCTCTTGCCCAAGCCTCCTGAGTAGCTGGGATTACAGGCGTGAGCCACCACTCCCAGCTAATTTTCGTATTTTAGTAGAGATGGGTTTTACCATGTCGGCCAGGCTGGTCTCGAACTCCTGACCTCATGATCTGCCCACCTCGGCCTCCCAAATTTTTTTTATTATACTTTAAGTTCTGGGATACATGTGCAGAATGTGCAGGTTTGTTACATAGGTATACACATGCCATGGTGGTTTGCTGCACCTCTCAACCCATCATCTACATTAGGTATTTCTCTTAATGCTATCCCTCCCCTAGCCCTCCACTCCCTGACAGGCCCCAGTGTGTGATGTTCCCCTCCCTGTGTCCGTGAGTTCTCATCGTTCAACTCCCACTTATGAGTGAAGCTGGAAACCATCATTTTCAGCAAACTAACACAGGAACAGAAAACAGTTTTCAAATTAATATATCACACATACCTTTTCATGTCACTAAATATTAGTCTATAACATTCTAATGACTGTGCTGAATTTTACTTTGTAGACGTGCCATATGTTTTTAACCGTGCCCTGTTGGTAGACGTTTGGGCTATTTTAGTATTTTCTATATAAACATATAATTCTGTATAACCCTGGAATACTCACATATATACATAATATATATAACATACAAATGTATAATCTGGAATATACATTTTGTGTACTTGACTAATTTTTTTCCATTGCTATAAACTCCAAAAGAGAAATTACTGTGAGAACTGATATATAATTTTAAAATTGTGATGCCTATTGCCAAATTATAATATCTTCAGAAAAAGATTGAACCAATTAGACTGCCTCCCACAGTGAAGGTGAGAACCAGTTCTCTGCACTCGGCAACACTGACTTATTTTCTCTCTCTTCTCTGGGCACTGCTTTTGGAGGAAGCAGAGTGTTTTCCGCCTTAGCCCTCCCCTCCCCACTTTGTCTGTGGCCGACCCGCTCATTCAATAGCTCTCTGGAAATTACAACTTTCAGGCAACACCAAGGAAGGCTCTGTGATCAGGGAAAGAGGGCTGGATGAATGCTGGAAGGAGTGTATTACAGGGATTGTGGATGCTTATCTACTTCACCTCCTTCCCTTTCCCTGTGCGAGGGGAAAGGGTGGGAGGAAAGATTTGGCTTGAGTGTAGCCGAGCTGTACCGAAAGCCTTCTCAATACCAACACCTGGGCAGGGATTTATTAGCTTGTCGTTGGTGTGGATCTGATAAGAAAACTCTTACTGAAGGAACAACAAGGCAGTCTGGGGAGGAATAAATGGGGAAAAGAAGAAAAGCCAACCTGGGTTTATTAACACGTAGAACAAAAGGTATGGATGAGCACTGTCGTCCACGTACCTCTGAGAACCAGCCACGAACTGGCAGTGTTTCACTGTAGAAACATCCCCACCCCACCCCCAAGTGGAAACTGTTTGGCATCCTCCATCCCCGACACGGCCTGTACGGGGCAGGAGCAGATGACCCCTGGGAGAAAATGGGATGCACTGGGAGGATGGCAGCTGGAAAGGGAAATGGAGAAATGAAGGATGTCAGAAACACCGGAAACGCAGCAGCGGGATTAAAATTCACATTGGGCACAGTGAAGAGTTCAATTGACTTTGCAGAAATGGAAAGCATAGTGGAAAAATGAGATTCCTTCCTGAATAAAGAGAAAAAGAGAATGTCGAGGGACTGGATAGATGATGAATGTGTTTTACGTTGAAAAGCCACCTCAGTGTGAATGGGAACAAGAGCCAGTGCATGGAGAAGCCGCATGAGAGACACAGGTGCGAGCGCTCGGGTCAGAGGGGCTCAGGATCTCCTGGGTACAGATGGCAGGACCAAGGAACCCCTGGAGGCGGCCTCTGCCAGAGCACAGAGTTCATCACAACATGGAACCTCCATCCTTCCTGGGTACTACCCTAATACTTACTTTGGAAAACCCTCTCCCCCGGCTTGGTTTAGTCTATAATGCAACCAGCAGGCAGAGGAAAAAAGACTTAGAGGGAACCCCACCAAAATAGTGGCATGGCTTTCTTTCAGTAGGAGAGGTGTAGGTGCTATATTTTTCCACCTTTTTTTCCCCAAAATGAGAGAAAAAATTTTATTTTAAAATAGTAGGCCTCTCTCCCTTCCCTCACGCTGGTTACTGCGATATGTGGCCTTATGGTAAGCTAGGCCTGGGTCAGGGCATAGGAGAAAGGGCTGCCCTGATTGCAGCAGCTTTTTTCATGATCGTAGGTGGCACTAAGGGAGGACGCTTCAGAGCAGATGAGTGAGGAGAAGGCATCTGATGCAAATAAATGTCTTCAAAAACCAGATAAATCTGTCTCTTCAGCCTGAATCCTTAAGCTTCTTTCTTGTCTTTAAGTTTCTGTTTGCATTTTTGAAAGAAATGCCATCCATCCTTTTTTATGACTAGAAAATATAATTTTCAGAAACAGAATGCATTAGAATTTGGATTTCTGGAGTCTTGATGGTTGTACCCTGTTCTTTTCTCTGTGAAACATAATTAGTTTCCTGATAAATGAATGGCAGATGAAAAAATGTTGCTCTTCATTATTGCTAATATATGAAGAATAATTAAAAGTCATAAATAACCATAAAACAATTTGCCTCTAATGATAGCATCTTTAACTGTGTAACATCCTAGCAAAAAAGCCTCACTGGACATTCTCTTGTGCACAGAGCCCATTTGCTGGGAAATATTTCTGAATACATGTTGTCTTCCTTTTATAGTAAGACATTGTCACTCAATAATAATATGCAAGATAACTTCGTGATAGTAATTGTTGTTTTGTCTTTGTAATTACAGACATATCAAGTGGATTTGAAGCCCAACGGGTCAGAAATAATGGTCACAAATGAAAACAAAAGGGAATATATCGAGTATGTATACACGTATTTACTGCCTTTTCTTTGAATAAATTGAAAAGCATGTTTTGTCACTGTCCCTTTCTGAAACAGCTCATGCATTTATTATGGGCATGAGTTGATTGGTCAGTTTTCAACAATATAAGTTCTTTTCTGGCTTGGGCTAATGGGAAGTTGAATATGAGATGGAAAGTCTGTCTTGTATCATGACTCCATTGAGCTGCCCTATAAAGGAGCAGAGGAGGGAGAGAAGGTCTATATTATTGAGTAATATGGCAAATACTCTTTTGGAATATGTGGATATCAACTAAGATTTAGAATTGCAACGGAGGACCACGGTGTCAGTGACCAGCAGGGCAAAATTAGGAACCAACAAATTAAAAATATTTTGTCTCTCTCCCAACTTCTTTTCCATAATAGAAAGGTACAGAAATAGTTAAAATGGATAGGAAGAATTCAGCATGTGCAACCCTAAGGAATTCTTTCTGGTATTTGTAATATTCTTAACTCAACCTCAGCCTCAGTGGAACAAAACGTTGAGTCTTTTTGGAAGTCTAGCTGTTAAGTGATTCTAAGACATTTGTACCAGGCAGAAGTTTTTTCTCTGTTGGGCACGTTACGTTTTCTTTTTTAGTGTATGTATGTGTGCTTCAAATGCATAACTCTGGGATCTTCCAAGGAGATCCCCTGGTGCAGGGGTGAGGTGAGCACTGCAGTGTGTGATTCCTGGCACCTGGTTTCTGCTCTCTTGTGGTCGCCGCAGTGGCCTGAGTTCCTCGTTTGCATTCAGTGCTTCGTTTCAACAGGCTGGGCTCCCTCCTTTCTTCTCATTTGGAATTGGTCAGAGGTCTTGAATTCAGACAGCTCTTGCATTGACTGTGGGTCTTAGCACCTTTCAGTGTGATCTGCAAAGAAAAACCTACTGTCCTTCCTAATTAGAAGTCTCTACTCAGAGATCCCAGGAAGGAGTGGAACTATTACATGGCAGACTTTTTTCCACTCTCAAGTTGAAAGCTTGTTAGGCTGAATACATAGACTAGAAATAAGATACATCAGTTCTTACCTGGCCACATTAATTGGCTCTCTTGTTCTGAATATGAACAATCTTAGCTGATGACACCCTGGCAGACACCATTGTCTTCCTTCAGAAAGTACAGACTGTGAGTGGGGATTAAAAAATATTCTAGCTCAGGGTGACCCAGGTCTCAAATCCGAGGACTCTGACATGCATGGTATGTGTCTTGCATCATTCTTTGCAGTTAATTCTTTTAGGGTTCAAACGTGGTGGGAGTCAGGGCCAGGCAGGGTTCCAGCTAGCTTTATTTTTAAAAGTATAATTGAAATCACCAACTGCTCCCTGATACCTCGGCTCCCCTGGTGCCAGAAGAATGCTGTTGAGCTGTTCATTGTAGCCCAGGAGGTGCCGCCTGAGAGGCTGCACAGTGGTTGTGCTGCAGGCTGGTCCTCAGGGCCATTACCATGGTTACAGTGTACCACCCCAAAGGTGAGAGCCCTTCAGAGTGATGGAATGCCTCAGATGACATCCAGAGTACATTTGCCTTGTGATCACTTACGCTGTGCATTAAACACTATCGCAGGGAACTTGGTTTTGATGAACTTCAGTTGCATAAGGAGGTCTTACCATTCATCCTCTAAATTTTGGCATTAAATTATGAGTGCAAATCATTTTGCTGATAAAGCTTATATGTTATTGTTGAATATTAGCACATTGGACACTAGAATGAAATATTAGATAACTAAATGCATTGTCCTGAGTACTCTTTACAAATACATATACATATATGTGGGTGTGTATACGGGTGTGTGCATCTTATACACGTATACCTGTGTGTTCACACCCCATGGACTTTTCCCTTTTCTCCATGTTGTCACATTTTAAAGCAGTTAAAGCATTTAAAGCATTTTAAAGCAGTTAAGCGTTTAAAGCAGTTTAGGTCAGCCAAACCTTGATGTGGGGGAAGTTAATTACTCTTTTGAAATCTCCAGTGAGATTTTAGGTTTTTCATGGGTGTTCCAGGGAGTCTTGAAAGAAGCCATGAATAAACTAAACAGTGGGGGCACAGAGGAGACCCTCCCCTCTGCTCTGCTGTCATGGGTGGAGGAGAAGCACTCCCTGTTGTGGAGAAAGCAGTGAGCACTAGTGATGATGGAGGTGGTTCAATATTGTCCTTTTTTCTCCTGCAGCTTAGTCATCCAGTGGAGATTTGTGAACAGGGTCCAGAAGCAGATGAACGCCTTCTTGGAGGTAAGCCATGCTAGCCAGGGTTCTCTGCCATGTGCCTCTGGTCCCGGGTCGAGGGGGGATCGCGCTTCTCCTTTAGCTGGTGTGGTGGAGCTGATCAGAGACAGAGGTAAGGCTGGGGACCCTGCAGGAAGGCCAGGATCGCACAGCTCACACCGCTGGCCAGTCTCCAGCACAAGAGTGTTCAGCCGTCGTGCCACCACCTCTTCTTTTTCATTTTCATGGGTTCTCCTGCTTGGCTTCTCTTATTTTTACATTTGTCCTGTTTTTAAAGAGGATGTTTTACAAACTTGATCTAGAACCATTATCTTGAAGTTTCAGGCGGTACCCAAGAGAAGGCTGCCTTTTGCTGCAGTGACAGGTTCCAAGAAGCCCGAGGGCTGAGAGCTGAATGATAAAGCGCAGTCCCCGCAGTGCCTTGCCACCCCTCCCTCCCTGGATCACTGCTGCCTGGGCATTATTTATTTATTTATTTATTTTGAGACAGATTCTCACTTTGTCGCCCAGGCTGGAGTGTGGTGGTGCGATCTCGGCTCACTGCAGCCTCTGCCTCCTGGGTTCAAGCAATTCTCCTGCCTCAGCCTCCCGAGTAGCTGGGACTACAGACACACGCCACCACGCCCAGCTAATTTGTGTATTTTTAGTAGAGATGGGGTTTCACCATGTTGGCCAGGATGATCTTGATCTCCTGACCTCATGATCCACCTGCCCCGGCCTCCCAAAGTGCTGGGATTACAGGCGTGAGCCACTGCGCCCAGTCCTGGGCATTTTTTTTTAATCCCCTGCCCTTTGTCTTTGTGGCATAATTCATTCCAAGTTCTCTTCTATACAGATACATGGAAAACACATTTTCTTAAGCTGAGTTTTTATTTATTTTATACCCAGCCACCTCATGACAGCTTTTACCCTGTTACGGAGCAAAGCGGGCACTGCCCAGATCCAACTTTTTAATATCAGGGATGCTGCCAGGCCCCTAGCAGAGGGTGAGGGATTCATCATTTTAAACAGTATTCCACTTGGACCAAAAGTGAAAATCTTTCTTAAATCCGATAGTATTAGTTACCTCGAAGATCACACAGGAAACAGCCTCGCGTCCACGTGACTGATTTTCTCTGCACTGAGGCAGAGCTCTCGTGGGGCGATGCTTTCCCTTCACTCAGGCACCTACACAGGATGCGTGAAGCCCGGGCAACACACTCAGAAACAACTCGGGGCCTTAGGGACTTAAAATGGGAGGACAGAATGGCAGGTTTCACTCTTTATTTAGATAAGAAATCCCAGGAAGCAGATTCCTGGACCCCACCGCAGGCGGTCCATACCTTCAGAAACGCGGCTTTCGCAGCGCACAGGGCCCAGCAGAGCTGAGCTCGTCCTAGATCACGCCATAGTTAGTGGTACCCTGGGAACTGGAGCATGGTTTTCTGTACGCACAGCCTCTGCACCCATCACCTGCCTCCCTCTGTGTTTCTTCTCCATGCCTCCAGCACGTTATTTTTAAGTATGTCTCTTACACATCTGTGGCCTGTGCATTTTAGGACGCACTGACTCACAGCAGTGTTATAAATGGCTTTTGGAATCCACCTGCCTACAGTATCCCGTATTTTCATCAGGTTTCAGAAATTACTCCACTACTTGAATCTTCTAGATTCTATGATTTTTCGAAACTTTTATATTGTGACTGTGTTGTTTTTACTGGAACTATAGTTACTTGATACTGTCACTGACGTAGGAATCATCAGGAGAGATTGTATTTTTTTCTGGCTAACCAGAAAAGTTTGTTTTTCCTGTGAAATTTTTTTTTTTTGAAGGCAATAGGTGTTTAAGATGATTTTTTTTTCTTTCAGGGATTCACAGAACTACTTCCTATTGATTTGATTAAAATTTTTGATGAAAATGAGCTGGAGGTTTGTATTATAAACATTATTTTATGTAAAGTGGATTTTTTAAAGTATCTCTCATTACTTTACAAGTAATATTTTAATATTCTTGGATCCATAATGTCCTAGAGAGTAACTTCAGATGAATTCTATTACATGTCTCTTATGGGGCTTATTTGCCAATGTAGGAGTAAGGAACAGCAGAAATAATCAGCTGTAGTTGCCTTGCCCATCAGAGGACAGTTCTGGAACATGCCTAGTAAGTAGAGGCCACTGAGCAGAGCTGGGATCATGGCCCTATGCACCAGGCGAGGCAAATCACCACGACAAGTAGAAACAAGGTTTGCAGTAGCCCTCTGGACAGCAGAAACCTGCTTACACTACCAGACTGGCCAAGTATCCTCTGCTGCATCCCCATCCACCCCCACCGTGGCAGCCAAATGGGGGTGTTGGCCACAAGGTGGCCGTAAGCATCTACTTGGGCCTGTCGAACAGACATCTCATTGAACTTGAAGTGGTTTATGTTGAGTGAGGAAAAATATCAGAAGGCAACAAGGTAGTAGCAAAAGGTAGTTTAATGATTGTCTAGTTCAGCTTCTTGGTGTTGACATAGATGAGCAACAGCCATTTTAAAAACAAAGGAATATCTCGCCCTTTGTTGTGTCGAGAGAAACAGGAGAAAGACTGTGTCTGTTGAGAAGCCGCTGGTGGGACTCGGCCACTTCCCCCGTCCGTATCCAGTGAGCGTTTCCCATAGACCGGCTTTCTATACTTTTATCTCAAAAGAGAAAGTTCAAGATCGATGATGTCTGTAGAAATCATATACCTCAAGCCTTTCCTCTGATAGGTGGGAAACTGAGGCAGAGAGCAGCTGGGTTTACCCAGCAAGGTTTTGGCACAGTCAGGCCTAGGAACTTTATTTCCAGGCTTCTGGCTTAGTTCTGTTTCCATTTCATTCTGGTACCTTTGCAGGAATATCTTCCATTTGTCCACAGGAAACCTCCCCTGATGGAGAGTTGCATAATAGGAACAGCAAACCTTAGACTAAATGCTAAGCCGAAGACCCAGTTATGCCTTAGCATATGTCTGCCGTTCTTAGGCCTCTGGGCAGATGAGGTGATTTGTCATCACTGAAATTGATCAACCTGGAGGAGAGTCATAAGCACTAATTCTTCTGTGGGTAGGGAGATGCTTTCAGATATCCAGAGGAATAACCTCTCGGGAGGAGAAGCAGCCAGGCTAATGCGCAGATGCTGCTGGAGCGTGAGAAAATCCACGGGTCCCATGTGTAAGACTAGAGGGGTAGAGAGGACGACTGTGGCATTTTTATATCCGATATGACATGCCGTGGCTTGCGCAGGGTTCAAATTGAGCCGCCCTCGTGACTGCTGCCTCTGTGATCTGCTGTGGCAGGTGGAGCCTGGAACAGGTGTCTGCCTTCTTCTGTTGTTACGATTTGGTAGCTTACCTTCGTGGCACAGTGACCACATGCTGGCACTGAGGGTGGTCATTTCTCAGTGTGTGATCTCGCAGCTTTCACATCCTGCTTTTACATCTGGTAAATTTTCTTCCTAGTTGCTCATGTGCGGCCTCGGTGATGTGGATGTGAATGACTGGAGACAGCATTCTATTTACAAGAATGGCTACTGCCCAAACCACCCCGTCATTCAGTGGTTCTGGAAGGTAACTCCGGGGCCCAGCCCTACCCGGTGTCCTCCACCTGAGGCAGGATTGAGGGCTGTGTGGCGCCCTCCATTGTGGTCTGACTTCAGGACTGATGCTGGCTTTGGGGTCCGTTAGAGCTTGGACTGCTGGGGGAGGGAAGAGGCAAACTGAGCCAGCAGCCCCGTGGTGGCTCCTCTGTAACTGTAGCAGACAGCTAGACTTGAATGAAGTTGGTCCCTACAAAAGCACACTGGCCTTCCTTGACCACCTCGTGAAAGTGACTTTTATTTGAGGGACTGGTCCTCCAATGTGTAAACAGAAATGGGGGCTTCCCAGGGCAGAAACAGGCTTCAGGGATGGCTTTGCAAGATGCCACTTTCTGTTAAGAAGTCGTTTTCTCAATTTTTAAAATATATTCCAACAAATATTTTGATCTGTGTATCTTTCAACCAAACATAACACAACATTTGATTTATTATCTTAGGGCCACTGTTTGTATCCTGTTCGGCTTAGGAGGGAAGTAAAATAGGAATGGGTTAGCCCAAGGGAGATATAGTAAACAAACTTAAAAAAAAAACAAAAAACAGTTATCCCCAAAAAGGCTGATTATTTTCTTCACCCCAAAAAGGAATCATTTAACTTTTTCAAATTTATTTTTATTTTTATTTTTATTTAAAGATGAGGTCTCACTATGTTGCCCAGGCTGGTTTCAAATTCTTGGACTTAAGCAATCCTCCTACCTCGGCCCCTCAAAGTGCTGGGATTACAGGCGTGAGCCACCGTGCCCGGCCTTTTTCACATTTCTAAATGCCTTTTATTACTATTTCAAATGCCAGCAGGAATACAGAGATAAAAAAGCAGAGTCTTCAAAGCCCAGTCCAGGTCTCACTTGGCTTGCTTTAGATGTTTTCCTACAGCAGTCCAAGTGGCATTACCAGTGAAGCCACCTGGATTCCCGTAATAATGCAGATATGTAAGATACACAGATTGTTTTAGAACCCCATCTTTGCCTTTGTTTTTTGTTTTGCTTTTTTTTTGTTTCATTTTATAAAATGATGTCTTCTAGGGAATGTGTCTACAATCTGAAACCCCATCTCATAACCTGGCTTCCCCTTGTGATGACAAATCTTAAATACGGTATATTTATAATTGGCTTAGGGGGAACTGGTAAGCCTCGAACACAGAAACATGAGCTCAGTGCCCTCAGAGAATTTGCTTTTTATATCATTTATTTTGGCCTATTGGCAGAAGAAGAAAGAGAGGGACGTTGTGATCACTCAGTCTCTTAGATTAGAGAGGCCAGCTAGTATTGTGGCCATAAAAAACCTACTCAGTTTTCAGAGTCAACTGTCTAGGTCTTACATTGAAATATAAATAAGATTAAGTTCTGCCTGCCTGCATGACAGCAGCATGTGCCATGGGTCACATGGGGGGTATAATGACCTTCTGCCTCTGTTCATAGGCTGTGCTACTCATGGACGCCGAAAAGCGTATCCGGTTACTGCAGTTTGTCACAGGGACGTCGCGAGTACCTATGAATGGATTTGCTGAACTTTATGGTGAGCAGGACGCCATTAGATTCAGTTGTCCTGGGAATTTCCAGCCAGGCATGAACTCTGGCCCAAGAACCCTGCCGCCAGGCCTCTGCAGAAGGCTAAGTTTCAGGACAGTGTGCCATGCATAGGTTCCATAAAAGTTCAATGAAAGTACTGTTATCTATACTTTATATAGATAACATGGTGCTTCTACCTCGAGGGATTGGGGGGCAGTTTGTGAAGAGATCCATAAGGCTGCCTTTTTTTTTTTTCCTATTTTAGTTTTTTAGTAAATCGTTAAAAACTAGGTTTTGCAGGGTCATTTATATGATCGTAAACTGATGTATAAAGTCACCTCCAGTAGGCAGAATTTTTCAGTGTTTATCATAGATTTAAAAATCACTCTGTACTTTGCATACTGAAGGTCACATTTCATTCGTCCTCCCACCCCCGAAGTTTAAATTTCCAGGGTCCAGCTGAGAGGCTGTAGCTGCCTGCCTTTCCACGTAACTGCTGTGTTTGTTAAACTTGGTGCAGTTCCATTCTGGAGACGATGCAGAGTCTTTCTGTGAGATTGTGCAGACTTCTGGCTTCCCTCAACATTAAATTTCAATGTTGCAACAGAAGAGAGTGTCTTGGACCTCACCCCTGGGGGCAAACCCTTCCCTGACAGTAGCTGGACTGCAGACCACACCATAGCTTCATTCTTCTGCCCCAAGCACTCTTAACATTTCTTTTTCTTTTCTTGTCTAGGTTCCAATGGTCCTCAGCTGTTTACAATAGAGCAATGGGGCAGTCCTGAGAAACTGCCCAGAGCTCACACATGGTGAGTGACAAAAACACATGCATGTCAACAGCAATATTTGAACTACTTAGCTGGGTATGGTGCTGGGCTCGAGGCTATAGAATGCTCGGTTTCCTGTCTGTAAGTAGCTTAGAGAATTAAAGGACAGTGATGTGGGTGAAAATAGAAATCGTACAGTAGTGCTAATAAGATGTAACGCACTCAGTATGTTTGGCACATAAAGGGCTCAGGCCTCCCTGCCGTGAAGAATGTCTCCCCTGAGCCCAGTCCTTCCCTCATTATTCTAGGTAATGGAGCTTTCACTGTTCACCATACATAGATAAGGCAGCTCTCAACCTCTATAAACACATTGGGTTTTTACTCCAACCTTAAATTGGTTGAGAAGTTAGGACAGAATACCCTGTAGAAACATCCTTTTTCAAAGGCCTTCTGTGCCCATAAATAACCCGTGATTCCCTGGAATTGAGCGGTAATGTGACTGTTGTCGGAGGAGGGTAAGAAGGCTGACACGTGGCCGGGGATGCCGAGGCGTGGAGCGTGGCTGCCCTCAGGAGGCCCTCTCAGGAGGCACAGTGAGGCAGGAGGGTCCCAGTTGTTTTCTGAAGAGTTGCATGAAACCCAGCACAAATGCAGACTGGACAGGATCGAATTATTGAAGCCGGGTTCAGGGAGCTCTTGCTAACTCCAACTCCCATGTCCCTCATGTTGGTTTTTCCGCAAAGGCCTTTATTTCTTGCTCCTGAGGAAGCAGCAGAAGTGGGCCTTCTGGAAAACGGTGAGCAGCATAGCCCTGTGTTTCTCATGCAGCGGGGGCTGCAAAGCCTGCTCTGGCCGTACTGAGCTAACAGAAGCAACCGAACACTCCCTGCAGGAAACGCCCTCCCTTAAACTAGAAGTGCTGGCCAGGAGAGAATTCTCATGAAAATACATTTGCGAAAAATCGGCTGTGAAAGATTTTTTACTTCTGTTGGATTCCCTTGCCTCACCAGAAAGGTGGTTTTCTTCCATTCGTACCATTCACGTGACTCTCCAAATGGAATGAATGTGGTCATTGCCTGTCACAGCCTTGAAAGCAAGCTGACTCCAGCCTAAAATTGATGAATATCCAGAGCAGTCATTGTCCATGGTTCTCTGGCTTTATTCTAAGGGAAGAATGCTTGAGTAGTTCAGAGCTTTTATCCAAACAGTGTCCAAGTTATACGTGGTTTTCTGGGTTCTACTGTCCTCCATATGAAAGGCACTGGCTTTGAGCCAAGCCCCAGAACTGTGGGTGGTGATATGGAACTCAAGCTCATAATACTAACCAGGATGAAGATTAGGAAAAGCGAAATTATTGGGCACAGTCATCATCTGTGGTCAGGCACTGCTTAATCTTTGTGGCAGCCTTATGAGATATGTTATTCCCTTGGGCTGTCAGAAGGCTGGCCCAGGGCTCACCTGAGTCACAGATTCCCAGATCACAGGATTTGAACTCAGATCTACCAGAATTAGAGCCTGCACCCTTAACCACTACACCAGATACACTGCCTCTGTTGATATACCCACTTTCTTTTTAGACTTTTCCAAGGAAACCAAATTAGTGAACCAATTTCATGTTCATTCAGCCCATGTTTCTCCGTGACTTCAGGGACACATATCTTAACTATTGAACTGTCTTTTTTATTTCGGAGCCCGCGTGATTCTGCCACAAGTAGAACTTCCCAGATAAGACCTCTGAACTCAGTGGTTCTCAACCTCAGCTGCATGTTGGAACCATCTAGAGAGCTTTAAAGAAATCACTGATGCCTGGGATTTGGACTTCACTGGTCTGGTGTGTGACCCAGGCAGTGGGATTTCCAAAGCTCCCCAGATGATTCTTATAGGCTGGCAGGGTTGAAAATTCACAGCTCTTCCCTAGGAAGGGCAAAGATCCACCTACAGGAAGGGAACAGCCTAGCTGGCTCTTACCAGAACTTATTTTCCTCTTTATGTGTCACGGAAATAAAGCAACTACGTAGTTTTCCTAATGATGTTCTCCCCAGACTAACTTGACCCGAATGGAGAGGCCTGGCAGTTGCAAGCAACACTGGCTAGCGTGAGTGGGACTGTTCTGCTGTTTCTTCTAGATGGCTTTCCTCCCTACCTAACCCTGACTATATTTTGACATAGGAAACAGAAACTTCACTGGCTGTTTCGTGGCAACAGTTCTGCCGTGAAATTTTGCCATACATAGGTTTAATTTCTTCCATGTTTTATGATACACAATTAAAATTCAAAATAAAAATCTGATTTCCTAGAAGAGCAGAAGCTGAAGGATCTGGTTCTCTGTGATGAGGGTACCTTTCATTAAGCTTTCCAGTGGTGATTATTGAGTGTCTGACATTCAAAGGACTTCATTTCATTGTTCTATAAAAGGTCACTACTCAGACATTTAAAATTACTCTTCATTAAGAATCACAGGCCCACCTGCCCTTTTAGGTAGACTCTAAAGCAAACAAAAATCATCTCGTTCAGCCCATGCATCTTCCGTGTGAGGATGCTGAAGCCCTGTGGGAACAATGAGCTCCTTAAGGTCACCCAGCTCATTAGTGCAGACCAAAGCCAGGTCCGTGTGTCCTGACCTCTGAAATGATAGGAACTCACACTCACCAAGCACTCTGTTCATTCCGGGGATGGTGCTCAGCACTTGATGTGATTGACTCATACCATCATCACAGCGGTCCTAAAAGGTGGGTGATGTTATGACCCACTTTTTTACAGATAACACTGAGATGCAAAGTGGTGAAGCTTAAGCAGCATGATTCAGAGCCTCAGATCTTGACATCCCATCTTTGCCTCTCTCTTCATCATGCCAATGTTTCTCAAACCTGAATAATCTGTGGACCTTTTTTAAAGGGAAAAAATGGTCACAGATCCTCAAGAATGGGCCTGAGACCCCCATAAGGATTGCAGGCCTAGGACTGTGAAACCCCAGCTGAAAAGCCTGAAGCCACTTTCCGTGAAAGGCTCTTTTAAATGCCATCTGTAGATACGAAGTCCTGTCTTTATCAATATGATAATAGAAAGTTAAAAGCCTCTATTAGTACTTACTCTTTTAGGATTCCTGGGTTTCTGAGAATCCCAGTTTGAGAAGCACAGTGTTATTCTCTGTCTTTTAGTGATTAGTGGCTATTAGAGAATACAAGTGGAACTCAGTGGGACTTATTCAATATTTAGGGGTTGTTAAACAGCCCTCTACAGTATTTGTTTCTTTTCTGTTGCTGTGACAGTGGTTAGCTTTTAGTATATGTGCAAGTGCTGCCAAAGCGAGCACGTGAATGGTTAGCTTTTAAAACCTAAGAAGTTACTTTGCTCATTCTTGGAATCACACATCAATACCTGGAGGGGGCGGTTTTAAACACAGTGTGAGCACTCGGGGCAGAGGCAGCACAAGTGCACTTCAAGAGCTGGAGCACCCGGAGCTGTACCTGGCCCCATGTGACCTTGGGCAAGTTACCTAACTTTGCTGTGTCTCAAGCTCCTCCTCTGTGAAATAGGGATGAAGCATTACCTGCCTTACAAGGTGATTGCCAGGGTTCATAACGTTGAGACAAGGCTAATGGGGCACAGTGAGCACTCTGTGAACATGAGCTCTTATGTCATAATCAGCTGTGGCAAGTGTGCATGCCATTTTCATGACAGATACACATCAGCAACCACCCCCCAACACATACACACACACACACACAGAGGTGCAGGTTCTGTGGCTAAAGGCTCTGGTCTTGAGCCCCATGTAGACATTCAGTAAATGTTGAAAGGTGTTAACACTGATACCATCTCTTGAGTAATTGAGCCCTTGCTGTATGCCAGGCCCACTGATCCGATCCACTTGGCACTCATATGTGCAGTTTCCCCATGTCACAGAAGCACACAGGCCATCCATTTGTCTGAAAACCCTCACTATTGCCAGGGTGATTTGCAGCCCCCGCCCCCACCTGAAGCCTCCAGATGTGTAGGGACTTTTTCTAAATGCAACTTTGCATAGCAAATGTCAATTTTGCCTGACTTTGATCAGAGGAGGTAGCTTAGCACTGGTGTTCCCGAGCCCCGGACAGCCTGGGTTCTGTTTGTGGGTCTGCCGTATGACAAAGACTGTGACCTCAGGAACCTTGCCCTATGTCTCTGCTCCAGGAGCTTCTGTGCAGAAAGGAGATAACATGATCTGCTTCATAGGGTTGTGATGAAAATGAAGTGAGTTAATAGAAAAGCACTTGGCTTGAGGCCTAGTGTGGAATAAGTAATAGTATTAGAGATAGACACAGTCTTAATTCATGGGTAACTCCAAAAGCATCAACTCTGTGTTCCAAGGGTTTGGAAATCTTGCCAGGTACTTTGCTTTTCATGTTTCCCTTCCCACCAGGATTCCTCCAAGATCTGCATCTGACTATAGCAAAGGTTTCATGGACCATTCGAAAATGTTCTTTCTCTGTAAATTACAAGAGCTTATTTAGTGTGGATGTTTCATAGCTAGAGGTTTTCGGGGGTTTTTTCTCCAGGTAATCAAAATTGTTGGTTAAAGCTTTTTTATTCTCTTACTCAAACCCCATGCCCTATTAACCAGATCTAGGAAGTGCTGTTGCGGCTTTTCACCTACACTTTTTGTTCCTTTTGCAGCTTTAATCGCCTTGACTTACCTCCATATGAAACCTTTGAAGATTTACGAGAGAAACTTCTCATGGCCGTGGAAAATGCTCAAGGATTTGAAGGGGTGGATTAAGCACCCTCTGCCTCGGGGGTGGTTGTTCTTCAAGCAAGTTCTGCTTGCACTTTTGCATTTGCCTAACAGACTTTTGCAGAGGCGATGGCAGAGAGCAGCTGCAGGCATGGTCCCTGGAGCCGAGCCTTCACCACGCACTCATCCAAGTTCGGATGCGGGAACCTGGTCCCAGCTTGAGTTCCTGCATTTCCCACCACAAATTATCAACTGGTTGATGTGTACACTAATTACATTTCAGGAGGACTTATGCTATTTATGTTGTGCCTCTGCAGGCAAAGCCCTTAATAAATATTTTACATCCTTTCTAATGACAATGAATGGAATTAATCACTCTACAGGTATAGTATTACAACTCATGTTTACTTTTTAAAATGATTTAGACCGATTTGCAGATTTTATTTCGTTATGATTAAAGATGTCTCATGTACTTGGAACAGTGAGCATTTTTTTTTTTTTTGTATTTCACTTTCATACCAGGCTTAATGTCAATGACATTTTTATTTCTGAAGTACTCTGACACCTCCACCCTCTACTTTGTTAGAATTGGAAGGCAAATTTTTGTCCAAAAACCTTCTACAGACAAGTACTTTGAGAGAATTTCCAATATAATATTAGACATAATGATAATTTTTTCCATACTCAGAATGAAAAACTGGATATTACGTTTTTGTTTTGGGGTTTTTTTGTACAAATTTAGCTAGTAGCTACAGGCTGAGAGAACTGTAACATAGCATGACAAATTTTGTGTTGACTTGAAAGGAATCACACCATTATTCCTTAGAAGTAATTACATGTGCTCTAACACATTTGAGACAGGGTTGGACTCCCATTTCTCATCCGAGAAATTACTTAACCCTTCCTGGCGCTGTACAGTCATCTTTTATTCTCTTTCCTCTTTGCTGTTTGTAGTACAGACATTTTGAATGAAACTTGGCACTGCTTGATTCAAAACTGTGGAAACCAGATCTGTTCAGTCTCCTGTTTGTATGCGTTTGCTAATGGTAGCTAAACAACCAGTTTTTGTTGTAAATGCACCAATCCTGAAGGCACTTTATGTACTACATGGAGGTCATATCTGGTTTTGTTTTTATTTTTTTATCATGAACATTAAATGTGATGATGATTTCTTTTCCCTGCACACATCTTTCCGGTGCAATATCTATCAATTGTGAATCTGGCTGCTGGTGTATAAAAACCTGGATGTAAAGCTGAGCCTACAGACCTGTCCTCACCAACTGTTTTGTGATTTCTACTCAACTACGAAGATTTATTTAATGTACACTTAATCTGAGTTTTGTTACCAATGACCTGTTGCATGCTTCGATACCGTGTACTGCCTGAGTTGTGTCTGTTGTGTGCTAGATTAAAAGTGAGACAGAGACTTGACTTGATCCTCTGAGCTCAAGCTGTTGAGCTGGTAGTGGCAGAGGACTGAAGGTACCTGCACAGTTTGATTCTTTTCCACGTGTAAGTCTCCACTGCAGAATTGTCGTGCTTTGAGAAAACACCTGAGGCAGAGTGGGAGTTGAACGAACCCCGCTGTCCTTTTTAACCTGTGTTGTCCTAGACCCTGTTGGGGCAGTTAGGGGACACTAGAGATTTGATCTCATGCCAGTCATCAATAGGACAAAAAAAGTTATGATTTGGGGAGGTCTGTTTGTTACATAAAAAGGAACTTTCGGTGTCAGAAATTGCCGATTTTATCCTGCCGTGGCTGGCATGTGAGAAGCCATGGAAGGTTGTGGTTGTAAATGAGTTGTCTAAAGGGGTACAGAGGCCTGAGGTTTCTAAAAGAAGGTAGATTTGTACAGACCTGAGTGTTGGTTCCCTTTTCTTATTGGTTGAAAAATACCTGGTAGTGATCAGAAAACTTAGATGCTATGTAACTAAAAAAAAAAAAAAAAAAAATTCCCGCTCATGAGTTTTGACTATTGGTGAGACGTTTCCCCTACAGTTAACATGACAAATGTCTCAGTGGCAAAAATCCCCTTTTTGTAAGCCCCCATAGTCTAGAGTCAGTTTTCTTTTTAAGAATCATGCCAGAGCCTGAGTCGAGCAGTACGCTTGCTTGGTTTTTGAGAGTAATTGTGTAATTGTAGAGGGAGAAATCCAATTCTAACCTAAGAACGGGGATTCTTCTGTCATCTTGTAAACTGTATATTGAAAAAAACAGAAGAGTCACTAAATGCATATTAAGTCAAGTATTGGAAAGTATAAAAGAAAAATCATTCTGACAATTTCTAAGCCAGAAGCAAACAAGAATTACTGAAATCTACCCCATGAATACTTGGAAGGCAGTAATCGTGAGTGACACCTCAGTTCATCAACCCCTTAATAATATCAGCTTGATTTTAATGACAACTAAATATTGCTGAAGTGAGGATTTAGTATTTTTTAAAAAAGCAAAACAAGGTTCAGTAGTCCTCAGCAATTCTCCAAGTTTCTCTCTTTGCCTAAAATGGTCATAGATCTTGATTTCTCTGAATCATGATGACCACGCCCAGTCATCTTCACATCGTAATTGCAAGTGGCAGTAAAGACAGTGTGCTGGGTAAGGAGCAGTTGCTGGGTCATTCCTTGGGCCCCGACCTCCCCGGCGAGTAGCTCTGGGGGAGAGAGGGCAGTGTTGCCTATCCCAGAGGTCCCAGCAGCCACACTGCTCTGCAGGCCGGGCTCTCTTTATAGCCAGAGAAATCACCTTAATGCAGTCTCTTTAGTTGTCTGCTGAAGCTATAGTTATTATGGGCCACTTACATGAGGCTGAGAAGTACGTGCCAGAGCTCACACGCTGCCTGTTGCGGGTCTCTTAATATCAGTTATCACGGCCGCCTGTGGGTCCCGGGTATTGCCATTCCTGCCCCTTGTTGGCCCGAGGAAGGATGTGGAAAGAGCGCCTGGTGGGATGAAGGTCTAACAGCCTGTGCCTCTCCACGGCTGGCCCCGGAGCCGGCAGCAGTGAGGCATTCATTGTCTGTATTGCGGTGTATTCCCAGCTTCAGTGCTCTTTTTCCTTTTTGCCTGAAATGTTTATGCTTCTCTGTGGCCAGTCCTCTAACAAATCACAAGAACAAAGGTAAGACACTTGGTTTTTGTTTCCAGGACCCTTCAGAAGGTGACATCAGATATTCCCTAGATTCAGACAATGAGGGATACAGAGTGACTTGGCGTGTATTATTTCTCCCATGTAAGGACAAAGGGACAGATTATTATTATTATTTCTGAGACAGAGTCTCGCTCTGTAGCTCAGGCTGGAGTGCAGTGGCTCAATCTCAGCTCACCACACCTCTGCCTCCTGGCTTCAAGCGATTCTTCTGCCTCAGCCTCCTCGAATAACTGGGATTACAGGCACCCACCACCACGCCTGGCTAATTTTTGTATTTTCAGTAGAGATGGTTTCACCATGCTGGCCAGGCTGGTCTTGAACTCCTGACCTCAGGTGATCCTCCCGCCTCAGCCTTCCAAAGTGCTGGGGTTACAGGCATGAGCCACCGCACCTGGCCTCACAGTGAGATTCTGAGAAACAGCGTGCAAAACATTTGAACCATTTTCTACATCTCCCATTGTTGCATAGACAGCGTGCACCTGCTGCTATCTTGCCAGATCCACACTGGTCCTCTCGAAAGCAAGGTTCATACACAGCAACTTTTTAATTATTCTAACAGTTACCCATTAACAGTCGACTCCTGTATTTCTAAGAGTCTTGTACTCACCTCTGAAATTTAAAAACGTATAAAGAGAGCCTGAGTTAATCAGTTCTGCAGCCCCTGCCCACTGTGCTAGTTCTCCTCTTTCTTCTCTCTCCTCCTTACCCTGCCCCTGCACCCCTGTACTTAAGAGGGAGAGGTGGGAGGTGCTGTCTGGTATCATTTTCTGCCTTGCCAATAGGGGGTGCTGCGGTGCAGGGTAACTGCCTGCCTGGTCCCTTCCTGACCTCCCCCGACCCCGAAGATCACACACTACCTCTGTCATTCAGGCATTGGGGTACATCCTGATAAGTCATGTCAGAACTGCCAATTTCAGGACTGAGATGTGTTTTTAAAAAACAAATCCTTATAAACTCCACTTTGTACTTTAGATTTTAAAACTGGGGAAAAAATGTGATATTCTTTGGACCACTTTTTTAATTTATATAAGCCTTAATGAACGGTGTCTATACATTTGCATACGCACACCCCCACCCCAGAGTGTTCTCAGTATGTCAGAGAAAGTGCCATAGCATTAGGACGGGAGCTTGGAGAACGTTTTCTAGAAACGGGTTAGCTTCCTGTTGGCATGAAATTTTCCAAGCAAACCTCTCATTAAACATCTGTTGTTTGTTAAAGATGTTCCACTCAAAGCAACGCATGTTTCAAAGGCATGTCTTTCTGTTCATTGGTTTTCTGTGCGTAAGGAGTAGCATTGCTGTTGGCGCCTAACCTCGCGTGCACTGCATTCTCAACCCCGTACCAGTGCATCGGAAGCCTCCCTCATGACCATAACTCTGTGTCTGCAGATATGTGTGTTCCTATGTAAGCCAGTTTTCCCCTTTTACTCAGACTAATTTCACCTAGATTGTCACGGTTTCCTTCATGTTAACTTTGTGTGACTTTGTTCTTCCTTTACTACTCTGTATGTAATATATATATACATATATACGTACATATGCTGTCCAAATATATTTGTATATATTTGTATAGCATTTTTACACCTTTATTGAGTAATCTGGTTTCGAAAGGGGGTGAGAGTTTAGTCCCTTCTACAGTTTTCTCCAAGCTGTGTCCTGCGAATTTCGACCCTTGGAGCCTGAGAAAACCCTAGGAAGATGATGTTAATTTGCTGTCATTTCTTAATTCAGGATCTATCATCAAATGAAACATGAAAAAACAGTGACTCTTAAGGTGAAAAGAGTTTCAAGCATTCCAAATAAATTCTCAATGTTTCATAACTTTTTATTATAAACCCACCTCCTAATAGGAAGCCAAGTACTATTTGATACAGTGGTAAAAACCAAACTACCTTGAATTTTTTTTAAGGCAACTTACGAATAATGCTCATTTTCACAATCAGAATAGCTTTAAAATTTGGTTGAATTTGATACACACAGGAAGTTTTCTTGAAGAACAATCCTTTCGCTTTTCTTTTTTCTTGAGATCTAAAGAGAAACTGTAGATTGTTTGCCTGACAGCAAAAGACTAATGTGACAAAATGAAGTCATTGTAAAGAAGCGATGCAACTTGTCAAATATTTAATAAAGAGTTATGGAAGCTGGAACATTTTCTACATCAAGTATTATGGGTTGTTTGATTTAAAGCTTCTTTGTGAATGCACCATCTTAATTGTTTCAGAGGGGTTTAAATGCCTGCAGATTTATAGTATGTTCATTTCCTTCATCTCCCTAAAAGCTCCGCGCTTTTAAAAACATTAAAGTCTGGCAGGGCACAGTGGCTCACGCCTGTAATCCCAGCACTTTGGGAGGCTGAGGTGGGCGGATCACTGAGGTTAGGAGTTCGAGACCAGCCTGACCAACATGGTGAAACCCCATCTCTGCTAAAAATACAAAATATATATATATATTAGCCAGACGTGGTGGTGCATGCCTGTAATCCCAGCTACTCAGGAGGCTGAGGCAGGAGAATCGCTTGAACCCGGGAGGCAGAGGTTTCACTGAGCCAAGATTGTGCCATTGCATGCACTCCAGCCTGGGCGACAGAGCGGGACTCTGTTTCAAAAAAAAAAGTCTGCCCAAAACACACGGCTTAAGCCTACTAAAAGGATGCACATTTATTCTTATCCGTCTGCTGTTTTGTTCTTTTATTAAACTTGAGAATTACTGATTTTACGTAACATTTGTATAATCCATGTTAGTCTGTTCCTCAAAAGGCATCCTTGTATACCTAGCCCTCAACTTGTGTGAGAGTTAGAGACTCAATGAATCCCCAAGTTGCTTCTCAGAAAGGTGCTGTCAAAATCTCGACCGTATGTCACTGTCCTGTGCAAAGCCAGTGGCATTTTTCCTCATGCCATTTCATTCCGCTCAGATAATCTCGGACTCCTGGAGAATTTTCCCTTTTTCTTTAGTACTGAGATTCCTCTTGATGTGCTTAACCCATCCCCTCGGGGCAGAGGAGATAGTGGGGAAGCAGGACATCATTTAGTCTTTGGTTTCTTGCGGCTTGTCTTTTTCCATTAACAGTAGATGGCATCTTGCCAGGAAGCTGTCCGCAGCACCTGGAATTCCTGCCTCCTCCTCCAGAGTTACGAGTACACGCGAGAGGCACAATTGAGAGGCACAGAGCCACTGTGAATATTTATGTTCTTTCTTAAAACCACACATGGTGGAACAAATTACATCAATGACACGGTCGCTAGATTAATACGCTTTTAACCTGCTCTGAAGTCCAAGACTCATTAGGCACTTGTGAGATGGTGAAGCCTCTGGTAAAAGTGTTTGCGGTGAGCATGGGTATCCTGAATTCTGACGCTAGCTTTCCCGGGGTTGGCTCTCAGAGCCATGTTCAAAGGGGTTCCTGAGGTGAGAACGCAGAAGCCACTTTCTGGGAGAGAACACTTCTCAAAGCAGCTTCCAGAGAGCTCAGGCTATAGAATCTCTAAGGAATCATTTACAGGACTTGAACTGGGCTGGAAAAAATTTGAGCATGAGTTTACTTAAGACCCAAGACACAGTCCTTGGTAAGTAGGCCGCAGTGCCCAGCTGTGACCCAGTGGGGGCTCAAGAGGGCAAGAAGGGAGAGTCCCTGTTGGAAACCTTTTAGGGCTGACCTTAGGCCAGACTGGGAAAAAGGTCAGTCTCCCCAATTAGTCTGTTGCTGTGTTCCTTCCTGCCCAGCCCCCTTCACAGTGCCCCGTGCTGCTCGTGTGCCTCCTCCCCTTTCCTCTTCAAAGTTCCCAGCTGGGCTGCAAGTCTCGGGTACCTGGAGTGTTGACAGCGCAGAGCCCTCCCGTCACCTCCAGGCAGAGTGGCCCTCACTTCACAGGGGCCTCCTGGGGACAAGGCGTCCTGAGCCCTCAGTGCTTCCAGGTGAAGGTCAGAGACTGTCCCTGTGTCACGTTCTCCCAGGCCCACTCAAAGCACGAAGTCCCACAAGGGGTTGTGGTGTGTGAGGAATTAGTGGGTTCTTGGTCTCACTGACTTCAAGAATGAAGCCGCGGACCCTTGCAGTGAGTGTTACAGCTCTTAAGGTGGCACGTCCGGAGTTGTTCGTTCCTTCTGATGTTTGGATGTGTTTGGAGTTTCTTCCTTCTGGTGGGTTCGTGGTCTCGCTGGCTCAGGAGTGAAGCTGCAGACCTTCGCGGTGAGTGTTATAGCTCTTAAGGCGGCGCGTCTGGAGTTGTTCGTTCCTCCCGCTGGGCTCGTGGTCTCGCTGGCTTCAGGAGTGAAGCTGCAGACCTTCGCGGGTGAGTGTTACAGCTCATAAAAGCAGTGTGGACCCAAAGAGTGAGCAGTAGCAAGATTTATTGCAAAGAGCAAAAGAACCAAGCTTCCACAGTGTGGAAGGGGACCCGAGCAGGTTGCCACTGCTGGCTCGGGCAGCCTGCTTTTATTCTCTTATCTGGCCTCACCCACGTCCTGCTGATTGGTAGAGCCCAGTGGTCTGTTTTGACAGGGCACTGATTGGTGCGTTTACAATCCCTGAGCTAGACATAAAGGTTCTCCAGGTCCCCATCAGATCAGTTAGATACAGAGTGTGGACACAAAGGTTCTCCAAGGCCCCACCAGAGCAGCTAGATACAGAGTGTCGATTGGTGCACTCACAAACCTCGAGCTAGACACAGGGTGCTGATTGGTGTATTTACAATCCCTGAGCTAGACGTAAAGGTTCTCCACATCTCCACCAGACTCAGAAGCCCAGCTGGATTCACCCAGTAGATCCTGCACCGGGGCTGCAGGTGGAGCTGCTTGCCAGTTGCGCTCACACTCCTCAGCCCTTGGGTGGTCGATGGGACTGGGCGCCGTGGAGCAGGGGGTGGCGCTCGTCGGGGAGGCTCGGGCTGCACAGGAGCCCATGGAAGGGGGTGGGAGGCTCAGGCATGACGGGCTGCAGGTCCGAGGCCTGCGCCGTGGGAAGGCAGCTAAGGCCTGGCGAGAAATCGAGCGCAGCGCTGGTGGGCTGGCACTGCTGGGGGACCCAGTACACCCTCCGCAGCCGCTGGCCCGGGTGCTAAGTCCCTCATTGCCCAGGGCCGGCAGGGCCGGCCGGCTGCTGCAAGTGCGGGCCCGCCAAGCCCACGCCCACCCGGAACTCCAGCTGGCCCACAAGCGCTGTGCGCAGCCCGGGTTCCCGCTCGCGCCTCTCCCTCCACACCTCCCCGCAAGCTGAGGGAGCCAGCTCCCGCCTTGGCCAGCCCAGAAAGGGGCTCCCACAGTGCAGCAGTGGGCTGAAGGGCTCCTCAAGTGCCGCCAAAGTGGGAGCCCAGGCAGAGGAGGCGCCGAGAGCAAGCGAGGGCTGTGAGGACTGCCAGCATGCTGTCACCTCTCAGTGGCTCTTCCAGGTCCTCTGTTGGTCTCACTGCCTTGGTGTTTGAACTGACTGCGATAGCTTCATCCTTTTCTTGGCCAGGTGCCCCCAGAAACTACCTTTTCAGATATGCCCTTTTACCAGGGCTCCAGGCCCCCTCCCTCGCAGCTCTGCAGCCTTGCTGCACAGTTCCCCGTTGGAATCATGAGGGGGAGACCGTGTTTCCTCCACACGTTTTTGCCCACTCCCCACATCAGTTCTTGGAGTAAGCCTTTTTTCCTCTCCAAGGAAAGGGCTTACTTGCAGACAAATTAGTTTGGAAGGGGTGTACAGTACTAGAGCAAGCACACCCCCAAATTGAGCAGACTGAAACTGAATAGGGCCCAGAGGATGGCTGAGAGCCACATTCCTGTGATTAAAGGCAGATTTGGGTGGTGTCTAAGCAATACCCTTCCTAAGGAGTTTTAAATACTGTTGCTAGAATCAGGGAGTCGAGTTCCCAATCCTGTTTGGCCTTATCCAGACTGAGTACCAAGGCTAAAGGCAGAAGGTTCTGCGCTGCAGAGTGCCCAGGTGTCAGCAGCTCTAATCACATGATTGCAGAATATGTGGGCCTGCAGGGCCGGCCTTGCTTTGTCTAACGCTCTCCTTTTCCACGTGAGTCCCGGGGTTCTTGCCCTTGATCAATCTAGATATGACCAGTACTGTGGGCCCGGAGGGCCAGATTTTGTTCTCATTTGTGGCCTTGGACTCTGCTGGGGCAGCCCTGCCTCCCCTGTACAGACCCAGAACAGCTGCCCCTGTGGGCGCTTCTCCCAGCTAGAAACCTGAGGGCTGATGGGCGAAGGTGGTTGGCGTCCGACTGCCCCCGTGGGCCGTGGAAGCAGGCGGGACCTCATTCACCCCACCACCTCCACCCAGGGGCTTGTCTGCAGCAGAGGGGCGACTCAACATTGAGCTCAGGAAGGGAGGCCAGGAAGCCGCACGAGCGGCCCAGCTTGGGCAGTTGGAGGCAGCAGGGAATGGACAGACCACCTTGGCCTGGAGGTAACTCCAGCAGAGACACGGCCGGCAGAGTTCCATCCTTCCGCTTCCCAGTTCAGGCAGAAAACCCAGGTTTTCCCAGGGAATCTGCAAGCACATTAAGCTGGTCTCTCCTTCAAAAAAGTGCAAGGATGGAGACAGTCCTACCTGTCCTGAGCAGGATGGGCCCTGTGCCAAGGGGCCAGGCAGTAGCAGGCTGGCACTGTAGGTGGGGAAGGGACCAAGGACCCCCAAGAGGAGTTGACAGCAAGAAAATTTAAAGAGCTTAAGTAGGCCGGGTGCGGTGGTTCACACCTGTAATGCCAGCACTTTGGGAGGCCGAGGTGGGTGGATCACCTGAGAGGTCAGAAGTTCGAGACCAGCCTGGCCAACATGGTGAAATCCTGTCTCTACTAAAAATACAAAAATTAGCCAGGCGTGGTGGCATGCGCCTGTAATCTCAGCTACTCGGGAGGCTGAGGCAGGAGAATCACTTAAACCCGGGAGGCCGAGGTTGCAGTGAGCCAAGATCACATCACTGCACTCCAGCCTGGGTGACAGAGCAAGAGACTCTGTCTCAAAAAATAATAATAAAGAGCATAATCAACCTCCTGTAACACATCATCCCGGCATGGGAGTATATCTTGGCAAACATCCGCAAGAAATTTTGTCTTTCAGGACAGGGACCAGAGCCCACCATGCCCTCTGGGTTATGCTTTGTCTTCCTCAAAATTGAGGAGAAGCCCTTGAGCTGGAGCAAGACCCAAAAAGCTGGAGCAAAAAAGCAGTAGGTGGGAATTAGGGCCCTCGCACCCCAGAGCCTGTTATACTCTGCAGTCCTCAATCTTTGAACAGTGAACTCCGAGATGTGGAGCTGGGGGAGCTAGCCCTGAAGGCCGAGACAAGCCTGCACTCCACAGGCACGGGCCCAGGACTATCCACACCTGTTAGATGGGCACAAACGGGGCCTTCGCTGCCCAACACCAATCTCCTCTTGCACTGGGGCCCTGTTTCCATGCAGTTCCAGGGGCTTCAATCATTAGCTCTTTCAGTGTAATTTGCCTCTTTGGGTTTAAAATAGTCTTTGGAGGATAAATATTCAATTTCTAGATTAAACTCCTTGTTGAGGCTCTTTCCTCCAGAGGTCCCTGGTGGATCCTCATGGGATAGGCTGAGGCGGGCTCTCTCCTCGGGCCTAGGGTGTCATCCTCTTTGTCCCCTGAATGGGGTTGCAAGTACTCCAGGGCCATCCTCCAGGGACATCTTGCTGGCCTCTGTGATGCTCACCCGAGCCCCAGCTGGTCGGTCAGCCCTGAGGCTCTCAGCCACGGGGTCACCCTGCCGTCACCACAGCCCCCCTTTGTGGCACTCCAGTAGGGCCCTCAGCCCTTTCTGCCTCTCTGAGCTGCTCACCTGCACCTGAGTGAGCAGCCTCCAAGCCACCTGCCAGAGCCTCCCACGGGGCTGGGAAATATCTAGTGGCACCCAAAAGAAAAGGGAAGGAATTGGGAAAAATAAGCCAAGCTGCCGTGGAGAGTTTATCTTCAGCCTTAAGCATCTTTTTACAGAGTGAATTTCCCCTGGGGGCAGTGGTCTTCCTGCCATCTGCCAAGCTTCTGGGGTCTTCAGTTTACTCTCTTATAATATTTCCACACCAGCCTAAAGAGGTAGATATTATTAGCACCAATTTATATACAAGGAAACAGACTAGGAGGTTAGGAGACTCGCAGAGTGGTTCTCTGAACCCAGGTTGTCTGGCTCAAAGGCATTATTTAACCACCAACTCTACTGCCCATTCACTGCCCCTCCATCAAAACCTCCTGTCTGAGAAACCAGAGTGTCAAGACAGAAGAAATCATCAATAACACTGAAGGCAGCACACTAAAGGGGAGAAAGAAGACTGGGAATTGGTCGTTAGATGTGACCACCTGGAGATCTGCCATCCTACTGCCCACACATCCTGAAGAACAATAAACTCATTCATACTAAGATGTGAATGACTGATAGGCTAAACGTATGACCCTTCCAGAAGAATTTTTATTTTAACAAATACCAAAGGTGATGCTTGGTTTATATCAAAAGGAATAAAGTTCAAAATTATGGCATTTATGTCCCAGCAAATTCGGGAGGTTTTTGAGGGTAGGGGGCCTACTTAAGTTTACAAAATCCTCTGACGCCAGTGGAATACGGGATGCCAGCACAGTGGGAAAAGACAGCCTGATCCCTGGGACAGCCTCAGTTTCAGCACTTAAAAGACACTGCACTGCCTTTCTGGCTGCCACAGGACAGAACCCCCCGCCTCCCTCACACCACAAAACAAGCATCTCATATTTTCCAGGGACCTTCCAGGGACAACATAAACTTCCCTTTGTCCAACAGAATTGAAGGGCTGAAGGGACCAGAGACTGAGGACTGGATTTTCTACTCCCAGGAACTCCTTGATGGAGCTCTGAGATGCTGAATTTTTTAAAGAGTTTCTGTTACTGAAGGATTTTAGATATTAAGTTGTAACATACAGTCATGCACTATATAAAGACATTTCAGTCAGCAATGGACTCCCATATACGATGGTGGTTCCGTGAGATGATAATGGAGCTGAAAAATTCCTGTTGCCTACTCATATTGCCTAGTGACATCATAGCCTTTGCAACACATCACCCTTTCTATGTTTAGCTACGTTTAGATGCACAAACCCTTACCATTGTGTTACAATTGCCTGAACAGAACAGTCACATGCTGTACAGGTTTGTAGCCTCGGAGCCATAGGCTGGACCATATAGCCTAGGTGTGTAGCAGGCTATGCCATCCAGGTTTGTGTGAGTACACTTTGATGTTTGCACAATGATGAAATCGCATAACAGCGCATTTCTCAGAATGTGTCCCAGTTGTTAAGCAACACATGAACATGACTGTATTTAATATTGTTTATAGCAGAAAGTTTGAGTTTGGGATTGGTCTTTTGAATTCTAGTTATATAGCTCTCTTAGCAATTCTAAGACTCTGCCGCTAGGGTCATCACCCTCCCTCACAACCCCTCTCACCATGACCTCAAACCCCATCCTGGCCCCCTCTTGCCTTCTCTGCATTCTATATTTACTTAGAAGATCCTTGCTTGTTCATCAGTTGAGATTGTCAGGGGGATGTGCCCTCCGCAATGTAGTGAGTGTTTAAACAACAGTCAGGCCTTTGAACCCCAGGCTCCAGTTAAAAAGTAACAGGCTAGATACTGAATCAATAGGAGGCAAATATTAGCTATGGAGGCTGAGAGAGACCGAGTTGGGAAACACTTGCTGCTGGTGACATGCAAAGAGCAATGGCCATACCCACCTGAGGTCCAGGAAGCCCTGGGAGCCCCATGACCTTCGGCCTGTCATTGTCCTGATCTACATGTTGAACATTGAAGCCACCAGCCCTTAATTAGCTTCTAGACCTCCCTCGGTCTGGACTTCTGCAATATCCCACTAAATTGGTGTCCACTTGATTTTTCCCCTTCCCAGCCATCTTACACTCATGTGAGCCTGCTTCCAGCAAAGCTCTGATCTTGTCAATCTTCTGCTGGAAAATTTTTCATGACTCCCCATTGCGTTCCTGACTGGTGCTCAAGGGCATCTATCTGCTCATCGGGACATGTGGGCAGTGGGATGGCAGATCTCCAGGTGGTCACATCTAACCACCAATTTCCAGTCTTCTTTCTCCCCCGTAGTGTGTTGCCTTCAGTGTTACCGATGATTTCTTCTGTCTTGATACTGCGTCTTTGGTTTCCATGACATTTCAATCTTCTGGTTACTCTCTCACTCTTAAAATACTCCTACTATTTTTTCTTCTCCCCTAAAGGTAGGTGTTCCTCAATAATTTGTTCTTGGTGAGCTCTCTCTCTCTTTCTCTCTCTCTCTTTCTCCTTTTCCTCCTCCTCCTCCTCTCATGGCTTAAGTTAGTACCCCCATGTGGACGATTCCCAAGTCTATCTCTAGCCCCAGCTTCTCTCCAGACCCTCGTCCCCAAAAGCCTAATGGACTCATCATAGGACATTCCTCAAGTCACCCAAACTCTAAATGTCCCAATCTGAACTCACACTCCTTTTAAACCTTTCCTCCTCCGTATTTCCAAATCTCTGGGAGTTGTTCTCTTGTATCTTCCAGGCATCCACATTGGAACTTCCTCAGTGACCTTTCACATGGTTTTGCTCCCTAGGTTGAAAGAGTGACAAAGTTCAGTTTTCTATTCATGCATTCACTCATTCATTCAACAAATATGCATTGAGTGCCTGCCATGTACCAAGCACTCGTAGGGGTTAGGAATACAGCAATTAAAACAAAACAAAAGAAAGATCACTTCCATCATGAGATATTTATATGTTTCTCATTTAGTTGCCTCCACTAGAATATGTAAGTACAATATATGGTGTGTTAAATGTTGATGAAGGCGGGGAAAAAATAAAGCAGACAAAGGATCCAGGTAGTATGGGACGGTGCAATTTTGGATGGGGTGAGTCAGGGTGAAGAGCGCCAGGAGGTGAGTGAGCGAGCCATGAGGCTTTGGGCAGAGAAACAGCAAATCCAGAGGTCTTAAGGAGGAACAGGAAACAAGATAGAGCCCCTTTGGGACTATACCAAGGTGAGCCATCTGTTAGCCAAGTGAAGGGTCAAGTAGAAAGTGGAAGGAACATGGAGGTCAAGGAGGTCCAGGCTGGAGCTAAAGCATCATCAGTGTGTACATGGTCTTTAAAGCTGTGACACTGAAAAGGAGGGGTCCAAGGACGGGAGCATGAGATGGATCCAGGAAAGGAGGAGTGGCCAGAGAGGTGAGAGGAAAACCAGGAGACAGTGGTGACCCTGGAGAGATTTGGCTGGGAGGAGAGAGTTTATTTATGAAGAAGGAGAGACCAAGTGTGGTATGGCCTGCTGGTAGGTCAGCAAGATGAGGACTGAGAAGTGACCACTGGAATTATCAATGTGGATGTCATTGGTGGCCTTAATAGGAGAGATTTTGCTGGAATTTGGGGGGCAAATGCCTCACTAGAGGAAGAAGGGGAGGAATTGGAGACAGGGACACCCATCACAGCTCAGGCATCTGGATTCTCACCTTCATTTCCACCGCCTCTCCACCTTGCTTGCCTCTGTAACTGCTGCCCAAGTTATGACAATAATGTCCTGACTGTACCTCCCACTTGCTCCCTTCCCAGTTCCCAGCCAAGTTTGCACTGGTGCAGCCCAACTCCAATATCTACATTCTCCTGCAGAAACCCTTCAAAGGCTTGCCTGTATTGACCAATGAAAATGAAACTAAAATCTACACTCCTTATGAGCAAGGGCATTCAAGGTCAGGCTCCTAACTCACCTTTTCTCTATGCTCCTATAGTCACATCAAGGGAACCGTTCCATTCCAATGCAGCCCTTGCATTGCTACCTTCTTGCCTTTGCTCCCACCACTGTCTCTACTCAGAGTGACCTTCCCATGCTTCCAAATCTAGCCAACCTTCAGGGCCCATCTCGAATGTCACCTCCTCCATGAAGCCCTGCCTGATTCACCTCACCAAATGAAGTTCCAACCCTCCTCTGAGTTTACAGCACTTTGTCCCTTTCTGTCTCTTATAGTGTTTATTATCTCCATCCTATACATCACCCGAAGTACCTGAAAGCGTGAGGCTAAATCAATGCTTTCTGTACCTTGGATGCTCAATAAAACTGGATTATAGTAAACTAGATGGTGCTGGGGAATGGGGGGGATGTTGCTGGCTATAGGGAGGTTTGGGGTTGTCTGTGGATTTCTGTTTGAGGATCTTTGCTGTTTCCTGCCTGTGTGTGTTCCTGAATAAACAGTCAGACACTGGCCAGGCTGCCGAGGATTGCCCACCTCACAACCCTGACGGAGGGGCCAGGTTGACTGTAAGACAGTCACTTGGGGCTGGGTACAGAGGCTCACACCTGTAATCCCAGCACTTTGGGAGGCCAAGGTGGGAGTATCACCTGAGCCCAGGAGTTCAAGACCAGCCTGGGCAACATAGTGAGACCCCCCCCATCTCTATAAAAAAACTTAAAAAACTAAAAAATTAGCCAGGCATGGTGGTACTTGCTTGTAGTCCCAGCTATTCCAGAGGCTGAGGCAGGAGGATTGCTCAAGCCCAGGAGTTGGAGGCTGCAGTGGGCCATGATCACACCACTGCACTCCAGCTGAGGGACAGAGCACAACCTTGTTTCTAAAAACAAAAACAAAAGTCAGGTGGAGTCTCTGGCAAGAGAGCAAGAGAGGAGGCAATGCGACAGTCACGAAGACACCGAAACTGCAGAAAATGATCTGAGACAGTCACCCTACCTTGGCCTGAGTGTTTTGGTGCCTGTCGGCTCTCCTTGTTTCCTGAAAAGTAGCAAATGAATGAGCTGCCTTTTTTGCTCTGCCTCTCATACTTGCAGACACAATTTCCAAGGCTCCTGGTCGCAGCAACAATTTAGTTCTCCAGAGATGCCAGTTTCCCTGGAGGCCTCCAGGTATCCGAGCCACACTTGGCTGTCTATGCAGAGGTGCCTGGCAAATGACTTCTGGTGGCTGCTTAGCGATCTTTAGGTTTTCACTGAGGACACGATTAAGGGACCTAGTGTTTGGAAAAGGAGGCAGCCCCAGAGAAGGTGAGCCTGCCCTGCTTCTTATTGTGGGACTGAGAAGCTGCAAATGAGAATAACAACCTCCACTTGGGATCCTCACAACTCAGAATGGCGGGAACATTTCAGGAACTCACAGGTGGATTTTCCAAAGATCATGAGGGGAAAGCACCCAAAATGTATGGAGGGAACGGTTGCAAAATGGTTGATGGGTCCCAACTCATCTTTATTTGTCTTTCCTGGGATTTTTTAAATAGGAAAATTTCACCTGAAAATCAAGTTTTCTGACCTCGAAGGGCAGAAGATGGATGTAAAAACAACAACAACAAAACTTAGAAGGCCTGGCATCCGTCAGCTGGAGCTGAATAGGGGCTTCCCTCTTTCGATGGGGCATGGACCTCCCAGTTAGCCACACTGCCCGTCACTCCCTGTTATCATTTCTGGCCCACGTCTCTCATTATCTGCCTGGCCCATGCAAGTGTTTGAGTTTGCAACCTCTCTACCTGGTCATAGGAAATTAGTATCAAATTAGGAATGTAAGTTATCCAAATAATCATCCCATTTTTCTTAGAATGTGGCTGTTCCCTCTCCTTGTTGCAATACATCCTAAGGGCCTGGGGCCTATTAACTCATACATCAGGCACTCAACTTCTTATCACTTTCTGAGTCTCCCCATCCCCCTTCTAATAGCTCAGTTGGGCTGAGTGCTTCCAAGGTGCCTTTCCCAGTTTCCTGTCCTGGAGTTCTTGCCTTCCGCCAGCCTAGAAGGGCTGGGCCTAGTGGAGCAGTTCCCCCTTTTGATATTGGATGAGTCTAGCTTTATCATACATAAGGAGAAGAAAAAGAGGATCTTAGAGATTTAGTCTTCAACTCATTCTCCCAATCTCAGGAAATTCTTTTATCAAAGACATTCTAATGCCCTAGAAATTCTTCCTCTTTTTCAAAACCCTGCCCAAATAGCTGTTTAAAAACATCATCTTCCCAGGGGGTCCTATTTACCCCAATTGGGAACAGCCTACCCAAATTGCACGCCTGGTTCTAAGGAGGAGAAACAAAACAGCCATGTGAAATTAATTCCACAAATCCTACATGAAGATTATGGGGTGGGGGGTGGAGAATATGACACAGAATGGGGAAGACAGACAGTTTCTTCTGCAAGAAAGAATTCATTCATTCAAGAAACAATCGTTGATCATTGTTTGCACCAAGGATTGTGCTAAATTGATGGTCTTTGCTATTAGGATTTTCATTTAATGTTGAGAAAGAAACTAATCAGAGTAAAATGTGCCACAGATGTGGGATTCAAAAGTCTTCAGTCTAGATGTATTATGTAATGCAGGTTTGTTTATTTTTGCTATAGGAAAGTGATACATTTTATATGCCATCCATTATGTAACATCCTCAGCAGAGTCTGGGGCAGCACCTTGCCAGCAAACCCATTAATATTTCTACAGCAAACATATGAATAGTCACACTAAGTGGAATAAATAAAGACTATCAATAGCCGCATGTCCGTTCAGGTCAGGTTTTTGCCATCACATAAGGTTCTTGCCACAAATCAGGTTGCTTCACATTTACAAAAAATGAGTCTTGGAACATCAGACAAGGGCTTGTGTCCCTTCCCAGAGGTTCAGGTAAAGAAGGGTTCATGGAGGAGATGTTACTCAAGCTGAAACTTGAAAGATCAACTGGACAAGATGCAGAAGAACTTTCCAGGCCGATGAGCCACAACACACAAGACTACAATCTGCAAGGATTATAGCAACCCACCGGGCAACTAGGGCCGATCCTGAGGGACACAGGGTCCTGCTGCTCCCAGGGGGGGGGGTATCCAGGCGCAAAGTGATCAGGTGGTACTGACCACCCGTGTCAGCATCACGCAACTCTGGGCCCTCACCATAAGTATCCAGGGAACCAAGTCCTGCAAATTGCGTTTAAACAAGTTCTCCAGGAGATTTATCCCTGCTAAAGTTTGCCAATTTATTTGACACATCCTAAGTGTCAGGCATTGTTCTACATTGTTTTAGAAATATGAGCACATTTAATCCTCCTAACAGCCTTACTAAGTAGATGGAGAAATTAAGATACCAAGAGGATTAAAAAACTCATCCAAGATCGCAAAGCTGTGAGAGATAGACCAGGAGGTCTGGTTGCAGTGTTTATGCTTTTAACCTGAATGCTGCCTTTGTACTGCTTCGGGCACCCATCCCAAGTGACAGCCTCCCTCCACCTGCAGCCACAGTGATCCTGGGGCCTTGCTTCCTCTGCGGTCCCGGCTGTGTTCCCTGAAGGTGCAGATCCAGCCCCATGTGCTCCGACCCACAGGGACCAGGACCCCTGTACAGAGCAGTCCTCAGGAGAAGGAGTGAAAGTTCGATCTTTCACCACTGGAGTTGGAAGCGACAGAGAGAGGTTGACAAGAGTTTGTGATAAGCCTGTTAGCCTTGGGTTCAAAGCCCATGTTGCTCTCCTTTTTATCTATGTTGTTGATATCTGATTCAATAGCTTCTGTTTGAGGAAGAAAAGCCAGAAAGCAGGGGCAGGGGGTTGAAGTCTGCTGACCGGATGGTCAGGCCTGGAGAGCAGTGTGCTGTCTTCTTGTGTCAATTCCAAAAGGCAGGGTTTGGAAACAAAGTCAACAGAGAGCTTTTCTTCATCTCCACATAAACAGCCGTTCAGCAGTGTTTGGGGAGTTGGGCAATGCTAGATGGGGTTGGGTAAGGGGAGAAGTCAACTTTGACTTATAGGTCTCTAAGCTGGCCTGGGTTTCCGTGTTTCTATCAGCTTGCCTCCAGCTCACGTCAAAAAGAAAATGCTCCAGGCTTTTGTGTAGCCCCACCCACCTACCATGGAATTAGTACAGGCATGGGAGAATGTTCTGGAACATCCTGTCTTCTCCACTCACCCTGGGTACCTACCATTGGTGTGCGCAAACTCCTCTCACCAAGCAACCTCTTTTTGATGGCCCCAGAGTTCTTTCTTGCTCAAGGGCAACTGCTTTCTAGCATAAGCCAATTCTGAAAGGACTGGAATTAGGCCCAAGGTGAGGGGTAGGCATAGCAACCATCTACTCTGAGAATTTTAAAAATAGAGAGGGAACATTAGAGATTATTTGCTCCAAACCCCTTGCTTCATAGATGAGGAAATTAAACTCTGAAAGGAGAGATTTCTTGCCCAAATTACCCAGTTAGCAAATAGTGGGGATAAATCGAAGCCCACTCACTCAACCTCCAGTACCATGGTGGGTTGAGTTTTTCCCATCACGCTATTTGACCTCTTATCATTTGTCTTCAGAACTTTGCAGTTCATATTCTTAGTCATCCATTGAACCTCTCCTTCATTCATTCTGGAGTTTTCTCTAGAGCCAAGTGATAGACTAGAACCTGGGAGGAACTGATAGCAGGATCCACTCCTTCCTTGGAGAGGCCCCAGAGGGGGTGCCTCACCCCTCCTTCCCCCCTCCCTTCAGAGCTCTCTCCTGGCTTTGGAGGAGAGGCTCAGACACCTCTGCTCCCTGTCACAATCCTCATGTCCCCTCATCTGTCACCCACGAAGGCAGCTCCCAGCAAAAGCCTTTGCCAACTGAAGCCACTGAAGTAAAAAGAATGACCTCTGCCATGAGCACCTCTAAAGGAGAAGAAGCAAATGGGTTGAGGAAGTTACAGAATCTAAAGCAGGTGCAGATGGGAGCCAGTTCAGTGGGAAGAGCTTTTCCCTTAAGAGGACCAGAACTCACAATGGGTTCAGTCGCAGCTCTACTGATAGGGGTTTCATTGATCTGCTGAACGTGTGATGTGCTGTCAGAAAGCCCCAGACAGCTTTCTGAATCACTGAGAGGGTTTCCGAGAGTCAATGGAACAAAAAATTAGAAAAGGAATGGTGTTCTGTTGAGATTCTTGCACCCCTTGAAACGCAATCTGTCATTCAAAACGATTCACTCACCGACAAGAAAAACTAAAAATATTTAAGCATGACATTTGCCTCCATTAAATAGTCATTTTGTCATACATGGCTGGAAATTGAGTTTTCTGAAAGATTATTAGGAATTGTCTGCCTCTGCTGCTGGGTATTTGTGGCTTCAAAATGAACTCGAGTGTGGGGGATGCCCGCATGTGCAGAACGGATCTCAGAACTAAGTCCAAGCTATCAATTCATGCATTAGGTTGGTGCAAAAGTAATCGCGGTTTTTGACATTAAAAGTAATGTCAAAAACCGCGATTACTTTTGCACCAACCTAATATTAGCAGCAGCAATTGGATTCAACTACTTTGACAAAAATGCAAAGGGCCTGGTGGTTGTGCCTGCCCTCAGCCTGCTCCAGGGAGGGCACCCTCTTGTCCCTCCATGAGTGAAGCTGCTCTATTCCAAGCTCTGGAAAGTAACTGAGTCATTGAGTTTGCCTCTAGGTGATTCAGGTGCATCAGATTTCACAGATGGTATCACCCAAGACCCATCTGTGAATTTAGAGACCCTCATTCTGTTAGTCAAACCCACGGTGTTTCCAACCCAGGTCCGTTTCACAGGCAAGGGCTGACCCTCCCATTCTATAATACAAGCCCCTAAACAACATGGGTCCAAGGATCCAGAACTTGACCTGAAAGGGAGCAGGCAGAAGGATTCTGCCCCCAAAGGATGGGGAAGGAGGAGGAAGCCACCAAAAGGGCAAGAGCGAGGTGCTGGAAGAGAGGCCCTATCTGGAGAACAGAGTGCAGAGAACACCTGTCCCCCAGGATGGGATGGGCCTGGCCCTCACAGACCATGCTGAGACAGCTGAGCCCAGACCCGCAGCAAGGCAGGGCAGCCTGGCTATTGGGCACGCAAATTCAAAAGAGTTTGAGTTTGAGAGCAGAACAACAGTCTTCAAGAGGCAGATGATGTGTTCAAACTATGAAAATATGAGGCTCAACTCTGAATAATGTATCCCCAAATTGATTCAAACAAGAGACAAGCTCAAGGTCTACGTGGGAAGCTGCCCGGCAGCACTGTTTTTGAACTAGCAAGAGACTGAACCAATCCGAGGAACAGTTTAAACCAGTGATGGCCCCTTTTCAGAGCCGGTTGCCATGGCACCTGGAAGGAGTTGATTGAGAAGTCTCAATCCATGGAGTGTAAATATAAAGTTTCTTTTCTGCCCCCTAAATTGCCTTTGTGCCCCCTAATTTGCCTTTCAACTGCCTTGTGTCTAATCTCTCTTGACTGTCCTTTAATGACAACTTGGGCAGATCCTGCAACTTTCTGTAGTTGGAGTATGTCCAGTTCTCTGTAAATTCCAACCTTGTTAATGTTCAAAAGCCTCCCCTCCCCAGCAGCTGCCAAGGGGTGGCCTGGGCTGAGCTCTGAGGTCTCTCCTGATGTTGGGGGCAAAGAAGGAAGCCAGATGGCTGAGTTCTTCCACTTGCTGGTGGCCTGTCGGAGGCAGGAGCTCCCTGGTATCTGCTTTAGCGAGAAAGGTTCTGTGGGATCCTGGTGGTCTCTGAGGTGGTGGGTGTGGCTTTCATGGGAGCAGTGTTCAACTCCACCCCAGGCCCTCTGTCACTGGGGACCTGCCACAGGAAGGGGCTTTGTCCCCTTTTGGTCCAGCCTGGGGAATGCCAGCTCCCAAGGCCCACTTTTGGCACTCCTGGAGCACTCTGGAAAAGCTCCAGTAGGTCCTCTTGGTAGTGCTGAAGCCCCAGAAATGGGATGGCAGGGCCGTCTCTGGCTTCCCAGCCGTAGCGTCCTACACCCCACAGATCCCTGCTGCCCTCTAGCACAGGCAACCAGTGGGTACCCAGCCTCTATGGTCACACAAACTTCCTCTTGACTGTCTCACTGCCCTTCTTCCATGGTGTGCCCTCACATGGACCCTCGATTCCGCGGCTCAGCGAGCATCAGGCTGAAGGCCCACTGTCTCCCCTTCTAGCAAGCTCCACAAGTGACTCTCCAGGATCCCTTTCCCATCCACCTACATGACGGGAAGCTTTTTGGGAGGAAAGGAAGTCACTTCTCCCCAGACAGACAAGTCCCCAAGGCTGACTTTCCACCTCCCCCCAGGCCTAGTGTGCTCCCCACAGAAACCTGCCTGGGTGGTTGATGCATAAGGAAGGTTTTCAAGGCCTCTTAAGTTATTTGTGGAGGCGGCCTCAGGTCAGGGCTCTCTGTAGAATGCAGGAACACCTAGCATCTTTTGTTTATATCATCGACCCTTGGCTGTAATTCCAGAACAAGCGGAAAAGTCCCACATCACATCCCATTACTCATCCAAAAATAAAGAATAAAGGAACTCTATGTGTACTGACAAAAAATGACCTCAACAATAGATTGTGAAATTTTAAAAGCCAGGTTCAGAACACCGTATGTAATGGCCCTAGTTTGTAGGAAAATGTAGGCTACAATCTACACGTATGTGTCCATGGTCATAGTCTGTTTCTGAAAAGGCACAGGAAATGGGTAACAGTGGCTGCTTTGGGGGATGGGGCCTGGGGTCCCACTTTTCCCTTTAGGCTTCTTTCAATGGAAGGTTCAGAGCAGGCACCAGCTGAGATAACAAGCTGAGAAGGCACAGAGAAGGACAGATTAGAGCTGCCTTTACATCCATGAAGCAAAGGCAAAGAATGGGTGATAGAGGGATAAGATGGCATATGTGAAGCAAAGGGAGAAGGGCCTTGGTGCCCACAAAGGAAACAAAGACATATTACTTTTATTAAATTTAGTAGCCAGGCACAATCTGCTTCCAAAGAGGATGAGAGGCAGCTTACTATAAAAGGCACCAGTGACTTATTAGTCTAAAAACAGGAAAAAGAACAGCCAATGGGAAAGTAGTGAGGCGAGGGAATAATTGTTTCTATAACAAAGGCACAGACTTTGCTCTTCCACCCTCATGCAAAGCACTTGCTCGCACACTGTCTCATTTCAACAACACCACCACTTAAGGAGGTGCTATGATCACCCCCACTTTGCAGATGAGGAAACTTCAGTCAGAAGCTGCCTTGGTCAGTGTAGGTGGAACAGGGGACCGGCCTCCATTTATTTTTTATTCCAAGTGTGATTCTTTCTTCTGCATATGCTCCCAGAAGTCTAGTGCCCTAGATAATAATAATAATAATAATAATGGTACTTTTGCACGTGCATATGAGAAGCCCCTGACATGTGTACCATCTCAATCCATCCTCTCACCAACTGTTGCTCTTAGTCCTGTTTGCACCTTCACTCTACAGAAGGGGAAACAGGTTCAGAGATGTTGAGTGACTTTGATAGGGTCACAAAATTTGAGATTGGTTGAGCAAGAATTGAGTCCTGGGTTCATAACTCCACCTCCCTGCCCTGAAGGGGCCAGCACACCCTTTGGCCCACCAGAGAATTCTGCCCAGTGACAAGTACCGTGACCACTGGCTCAGCATCCTCTCTGAAGTTTCTGACTTCCAATGCTGCAAGCTGAAATGCAAAAAGGAGAATTGAAGTTTAAAACAAAATAGCTCTGGCAGAGTGAAGTCTTCAGACATGGGATTTACTTCTACGATAAAGAGTAAAACCCTACATTGCAGCATGGGAAAGAAGGAGGTTCCCTGAAAGTTTCATCAGCTAACGAATTATCTCACTTCAATAGCTCAGTATATTACATAGAACACTCTTCTAGTTTCTCTTCCCAATCACATGGGCTTGTCCCACCTATTACGCAAATGTGGGAAGAAACCATGAGCATCTTGAGACCTGGCTTTACATTCTTCGTCTACATTTTTCAACAGCCCAGGACAAGGCCGGGCAAACAAGGGCCTCAAAAATGTTGGATAGATGAATGTATGGAGGAATGGATGCATGGTTGAATGGATGGATGCATGGACGCATGGATGAATGGAATGGATAAATGGATGGATGCTTGGATGGATGGATGGATGGATGGATGGATGGATGGATGGATGCATGGATGGATGGATGCATGGATGGATGGATGCATGGATGGATGGATGCATGGATGAGTGGATGCATGGATGGATGAATGAATGGATGCATGGATGGATGGAATGGAAAGGATGGATGGATGGATGGATGGATGGATGGATGGATGGATGGAGGCATAGATGGATGGATGCATGGATGGATGGATGCATGGATGGATGGATGCTTGGATGGATGGATGCATGGATGGGTGGAGGCACGGGTGAATGGTTGCATGGATGCATGGATTTGTGGATGCATGGATGAATGGATGCATGGATGGGTGTATTCATGGATGTGTGGATGTATAGATGTATGGATGAATGGGTGCATGGATGAATGGATGCATAGATGGATGCATGAATAGGTAGATGCATGGATGGGTGGATGCATGGATAGATGGATGAATAGATGAATGGATGGATGGACAGAGAGATGGATAGGTAAATGGGTGTATGGATGAGTAAATGAATAAATTTTTCCTGCATGCCCACTTCTATATAAGCCTCGTTGGGAATATAGCATCAACCCCTTGAGTGCTCTGGGTACCCTCACCCATCATAAAAGCTTTGAGATTTTCCTCCCCATTATGCCCTTAGGGAACTGCCAAGTTTAAAAGAAATCCAGTTGCCAAAAACTAAAGATAAATCCTCTGCTTTCTTTATTCTTAAAAGTGTTAACCTCTTCCTGTTTAATGACCCCTCTGGTCCATGACATTGCAGGGATCCTATCTATTTGGCTTACTCTTGTATCTCCAGCACCTAGCAGAATGACTGGAACACAAGAGACATCAAATCAATAGTTACTCAATGAATGAATGCACTCACATCACTCTTCCATTGAGGACCTCCTTCACCTGCTTATCCACTCTGGCTCACCAATTACAGAGAACATCAGAGGTCATCAGCAAGGTGGAATCTATTCGCTATGGTTCAACTTTGTCTCCCAAACTGCATGGTAAGCATCTCCTACTTCTGATGTACCCCTTGCAGCATGGGACAGCGCTGGGAGCATAGCTGATAATCAATACATGCTTGTAAGCAGCATGATTGGCCTCCCTACTGGCCTAAGAGGCACTGAATCAAGTGGTTATAAACCCACCTGTACATGTAAAGCAGCCCCTGCTCTTTTCATGAGCCCTGGCTCCTCACCCCACCTCTGTTTAAGAGCTCTGGATGTCCCTGTTCCCGTGTGTTTAAGTGTATTGGCATCTGTTCTCTATCTGGCTGTTGCTCATATAAAATCTGTTTATTTCCTTTACTAGTGACCACTAAACATTATTGAGTATGTGTGCCTATCCAAAAAAAAAATGGACTATCACTCCCAATATATGTGTATGTTTACTTATAAGTTATACAGATGTTTGAATATATTGTATACATTAACATCACATATAAGATGTAGATACTAAAAAGGATTAAATAAATACTGAGGTTCTAACACTTTCTTCTGGCACCCCAAAAGACCCCCTGCATCCCTCCAGGAGAGCTTAGAACCCATCTGGAGACTCCCGGCCAAGAATCCAGGAACGCCACTCCCTTAGCTCCTCTGTTTGCAGGACACTTGTGCCTGCAGAAGGTGAGGGAGGTAATAGCAATAAAAACAGCATTAAAAGCAGCTGCCATTTCTTAAGTATTTATTATGAGCCAGGCACTGGGCTAAGACTTTTAAGCCAGTTATTCTCATTTAAGTGGGTACTGTAATATTTCATAATATATATTATATATAAATATACATAATAAATATATAAATATATATTTCATAATATATTCATAGATTGTAGCTCACTTACCTATATGGTGTGGAAAATGGCAATGTTTGAGAATCCTCATATTTCTTTTTTTTGCCGCTGAGATGGTATTTTAACTTCTGTCTTTCTCCATCTACAAATTTCATCCACAGTTCAGTGCCTGCTGATGCAGGGGTTGGGGTGCAGGATAGAACTGGCACTGAACTTGGAATCAAAAGATGTGGACTTGAATCCCAATCTGGCTCCTCAGGAGCTAAGCAAGCCTCCTGAAAGCATTTCATGTTAGTGATGTCACTCTTCTCATCTGTAAAATGGGAATACTTTTAGGTATTCTGCATTGCTATCATGAGGATTTCGTGAAAGGAAATGCTGCAAAGCATTAAACCTGTGTGTGGCAGAGTGTTCCATCCACCCCACAATCACTTGAGCCATGGTATGCAAGAGTATCCATGTGAGGGTGTGCAAAGCGAGGCGGGAGAAGCCTCTTGGAGAAACCCTACTTTTCTATGGCTGATCTGGGGCCTTCCTGGCTTCAACCAGCGTCCCTTTCACCCATCATGCCCAAGGGCAAAGTACTATCAGGTTCTGGGATTGCCTTCTCTAGTATCTATCAGCTATGGCTACCAGTTGTCCTCTACAGGGAATGTTCTTCTTTTGGCCTGAAATGTCAGCTCTTCCTTCATTTCTCCTTCCTCATTCTTCTTCCAGAATCAAAGAGGAGACATAATGTTTCTTGTACAAAACACCAAGCCTCGTCCTTGCTATGACTCAAGCCTAATGGAGAAGCAGTTCCATGTGGGCAATATTAGCAATGATGGCTGATTTTTTTCTTTTGAGTCAGGATCTCACTCTGTCACCCAGGCTGGAGTGCAGTGACGTGATCTTGGCTCACAGCAGGCCCAACCTCCCCAGTCTCAGGTGATCCTCCCACCTCAGCCTCCCGAGCAGCTAGGACTACGGGTGCTCAGCTAATTTTTTTGTGTTTTTTTGTAGAGATGGGGTCTTGCCGTGGCGCCCAGGCTGGTCTGGAACTCCTGGGCTTAAGTGATCTACCTGCCTTGGCCTCCTAAAGTGCTAGGATTACAGGTGTACACCTGGCCAATGGCTGATCTTTGAGGCCCCAGAGAACATAGATGAAATTTGTAGATGGAGAAAGACGGAAGTTAAAATACCATCTCAGTGGCAAATAAAAATGAAATAGGATTTTCAAACATTGCCATTTTTCTGCACCATATAGGTAAGTAAGCTACAATATATGAATATATACAATTATATTATGAAATATTACAGGAAGCATGACGTTGCAGAGGAAGCATTGCACTTCATCTTTCATTCACAGGTTCATTCATCCTTTCAGCCCCAAGTCAGGTGCTGGGCAGATCCATGAAATAACAATAGTGTCTCTTCCTCATCACTCCATGGTCAAAGCTTCAGAACCCGCCCAGGGAACAGGGCTATGTCTGAAAATTTAAAGAACCTGGTGGAGGACAGAGCTGCATGGCCCGAGACAGCTCCCTATGTATAAGCTGGGAGGCAGATGTCCATCCAGGGGGTCTGAGGGAGGGCCTCTGTGCCAAGGCCTCATCTCCAAAGGCCCCTGATAAAATTCCAGTATGCTGGCTGAGAGTGTGGCCCACAAATCTATTAGCACTTTAATATGAACTAACTTATCATAGTCCCAGCAGGAGAACAGAATGGAAAAGGACCAGAAAGCAAATCAAGTAAGCTTTAGAATACTTAATTTTTTGGATTGGTATTATACTAACATGGTTCAAAATTGAAATTACACAAAGGAGTACAGTGAGAGGTGTCCATATCACTTCCAAACTCCAGGTCGCCCATTTCCTTTCTCATGGCAACTACCGTGAGCAGTTTCTTAGATGTCCTCCCAGACAAATAAGAACAGTTTGCTGTCCTTCTTGTTTTTTTTTTTTTTTTTTTTTAAAATGGAATTGTGTGTGAAATGAAAAAAAAAAAGAAAGAAAAAAGATCAAACAAACAAAAATAATGTGAAATGTGTTTTTTTGTTGTTGTTGTTACACACCAACGAAACAATCTCAAGGATCTATTATACTTTTAAAAACACACAGAACGTTCTCAAATTTTTATGAAATGAAAGAAGCAGGATACTCAGCAGCATGGTCTCTGGTGATGAAGGGAAAGGGATACAGTCAGAATTCGTTTTTTAAAAAAAAATTACATTTCAGAGACAGGGTCTCACTCTGTCACTCAGGCTGGAATGCAATGGCATGATCATAACTGACTACAGCCTCAGACTCCTGGGCTCAAGCAATCCTCCTGCCTCAGTCTCCAGAGTAGCTGGGACTGCAGGCACTCACCAACATGCCAGCCTAGAATTCCTTTTACTTTTAATTTTGTGGAGACAAGGTTTCACTGTATTGCCCAGGCTGTTCTTAAACTCCTGGGCTCAAGTGAGCCTCCATCCTCTGCTTCCCAAAGTGCTGGGATTACAGCCATGAACCACCCTCCCCAACCCAGAATTCCTTTAAAGTCATGAAGGATTAAAGGAAGAACTAAGATTGGCCCCTCTTTTCTATGGGCTTTGACTCAACCTTCAGCCTGGGTGTTGGGTCTCTGTGCATGAAGGACTCCGAATTCACAAGGCAGCCCTCCCTTCTCTTTCTCCTCCAGCTGCATTTTCCGGATGCCCTCTGGGCTAGCCCCAAATCTCTGACCCAAGGGGAATCTGGATACCCTCTGGACTGGTCCAAAATCTCTGACCCAGCAAAGTGAGGAAGGGGATTTTTAGCAACTGGAGTCCACAGTTCCATCTGCAGAGATTTTTAAGGCATGAGCCTGTGGTCTCTGTGATGAGAAACCATTTCATGCCCCTTCACTTATAAACCAATTAAGTATCTCTCTCAATTCTTCCTGTGTAATATCTGCCTGATGATAATAATAGTAATAATAGTATTTATTGAGTACTTACTATGTGCCAGGGATATGTATTTCATGTATATGTCTCATTGAATACTTGCCATAGTCATGGAAGGTAAGTATTATTACCTGAACTTTACAAATTAGGAAACTTAGGCTCAATTTCACCCATGGAGGAAGGGGCAGAAACAGGATTCAAACTCCAGGTTCTATGGCTACAAACCTCCTTTTCTTACCTACTACTCACGGTGCATTTCTCTGAACAAAGACCCCTGACTACCATCTATCCTTATCTTTCCAATCCTTCTACTTTTGTTTTATTCCTGTTCCTGGGGCCGGCCTCCTCTGTCCCCTTCCAACCTATATACCACGTAGACCGTCAAAGAGCTGCTGCATGGTTCTCCCCTTGTCTCCTGTGTGACTCCCACCATCCTGTATCCTTTTGTCTTCCATAACTCCCTGGGTCTCCCATAACCCCCTGTGTCTCCCATGATCTTCTGTGCCTCACACATCCCCTGTGCCTCTCACTATTCCCTGGCCTACAGTAGGGCATTCTGCTGGTCTGACTCCCATGATCTCCTTTGCTTCCCACAATCCCCTGTGCCACCCATGATCCTCTGTGCCTCCCACAATCTCCTATGTCCACAGTTAGCAGATAGTGTCCCCTAAGTACCCCCTTGGGTCCACTGGTTCTCCGTGGCTGACTGAATTAGCCCTTCTCCTTAGCCTGGCCGCCAAGGGACAGTGGGACCTGTGCTAGTGAACTCCTGGGTAGGGCCTAAGCTCAGAACCGGGTTCTAGGACTGTCTTCGGTAGAGGCATGGCTGAGGTGCTGTCTCAGTCCCTGCTCTGTCACCAAGTCCCATCTCTGGCATTCACTGTCTTGTGTGTGTATTTCTCAAACACGCCATGAGTGAATGATTCTGAAATCTTATCTCCTCAATCCCATGCTGAGCTCCTTTGGGCCTTGCCCCTTGTCTGATGTGAGCAGTCAGCAGCATCTATGTCTTGTGCTCACTGTAAACACTGCCAGACTGGAATTGTGTCTTAACCACACTAATCCCCCGGCTTGACATTTGGACCTTAGGAGGTGATGCAGAAATTGAAGTGGGGCAAGAGTAAAAGAGGGACAAAGGGGACAGCATGCTACTCTCTCAGGAGTCAGGTGTGACCTTAAGACCATTGACCAAAGAAGTAGTTTGGCACCTGGCTCAGTAAATTCCAGAGGAATCGGTGGCTATATGATGGAAGACAAACTGCACGCCGATTCTATTCTCTGCCTGAGTCTAAAACAAAAGTGAAACAGAAAGCAGTTGCTCCCAGGACAGAAAGCAAGTTAATTAAGTTGATGTTCAAACAATTCTTTATACTAAACACTTTTAATTCAGGATAAATCTTGGTTGAGTCTATCAGTGGCTAAGTGTGCAGGTAGGGGACATTGAAAAGGAAATGACAAACGTACAGAAAGTTGTTTTTTTTGTTGTTGTTTTTTGTTTTTTGTTTTTTGGTTTTTTTTGAGACAGTCTTGCTCTGTCGCCCAGGCTGGAGTGCAGTGGCACGATCTCGGCTCACTGCAAGCTCCGCCTCCCGGGTTCACGCCATTCTCCTGCCTCAGCCTCCCACGTAGCTGGGACTACAGGCACCCGCCATCACACCCGGCTAATTTTTTGTATTTTTAGTAGAGACGGGGTTTCACCATGTTAGCCAGGATGGTCTCGATCTCCTGACCTTGTGATCCGCCCACCTCGGCCTCCCAAAGTGCTGGGATTACAGGCTTGAGCCACGGCGCCCGGCCAGAAAGTTTTGTTGGAAGGAGCTATTGGACAGATCTGGGGGGTACCCAGGTTGGAGGGGAGTGCAGTAAATGCCTCCCTGTGTAAGACAATGAGGGGAAGGTAATGGCGTGGGGCCAAGGAGACAAGGGGAAGAAAGTGACCTGCACCGGAAGGTGGGGGAGTGCTTCTTGAAAGAACTCTCCATCAAAGTGAGGACTTTGAGAATCACACTCAGAGAGATGGGCACACAAGCCCCAATGCATCAGAGAAACAATACCCAAGACTTACACCTGAACTTCCCAGCCTAACACTGGACTTACAGGAAGACAGAGGGAACATTATTACAGTGACAAAATGGCTCAGAATTTCCTTCCAAGTCCCATTTCAAAAACACTAAGCAAAGAGCTATGTTGCTTTGTGAATTATTTCACAGAGCTGACCTTAGCCTGCAAGAAAATTATAGCGGAGACCACCAACTTGGGGTGTGCTTGAGATTGTCCAGAGTATGTGGTTCCTTTAACCCTTAAACATCCTAGATGATTTTGAGATTATCCTGAAAAGCCTCATGAGACTCCTGGGGAGGCTGGGAGTGAGAGGGAGAATTTTGTGATGCTAGCCCAAGTCCTGGTAGAGAGCTACCTAGGATAGAGCATGAACAAATGAATGAATGTATCCACTAAGTCCTTTCTTCAAGTGGCTTTTCACAAAATGACTTTGCTTTTTCCAAATGAGGTCTCTGATGATCAGGGAAGAGGGATACGGTCAGCATTCCTTTATTTTAAAAAATTTGTATTTTAGAGACAGGGTCTCTCACTCGTCACCCAGGCTAGAGTGCAATGGTATGATCATAACTCACTACAGCCTCAGACTCCCAGGCTCAAACAATCTTCCTTCCTCAGTCTCCAGAGTAGCTGGGACTACACGCACCCACCACCATGCCCAGCCCAGAATTCCTTTTACTTTTAATTTCGTAGAGATGAGGTCTCACTATGTTACCTAGGCTGGTCTTAAACTCCTGTGCTCAAGTGATCCTCCCGCCTCAGCCTCCCAAAGTGCTGGATTACAGGGGTGAACAACCCTATCCAGGCCAGAATTCCTTTAAAGTCATGAAGAGTTAGAAGAAGAACTAAGATTGGCCCCTCTCTTCTGAGGAACTGTGGGCTGTGGCTCAATCTTTGGCCTGGGCGTTGGGTCTTGGTGCGTGAAGGACTCCGTATTCACAAGGTAGCTCTCCCTTCTCCTTCTCAGGACAGGAGGCCCAGAGTCTTGCTGCTACAGAGATCTGTTCTCAGGGGTCCTGCACAAGCTCTGGCAGAGACCTGCTCTCTCCTTCTGTGTTCTTATGCTCACTTTGAGCAAAAATGCTCAAGGTGATAAGATGGTGATTTTTAGAGCACAATGATAGAACACCTGGGGAAAGAACATGGACAAGTTGGAAGAGGAGCAACTCTAAAGTTTGGCAACGGAGCCCGGAGTTTTGAACTCCTCTTGGAAGAGTGAGGTCCTGGGCATTGGAGCCTGGCTACCTTAGCATGTATGTGGCAGGGAGAGCTGCAGAGGGCAGTGAATTGCCTTTAGAAAAGTGTCCTTCAAGTCCTGGCTTGACACATGGTACCAGCTGTGCCTTTGACCTGTTTCTTTATTTTAAAATTGAAATAAGAATAATCAAAGATGTTTTCAGGATTTAATAATAATAACACTTAGTAGTGTTTCCCCTGGGCTAGGCACTATTCTAAGTTTATGTATATTAACTCATATAATCCTCATAGTGACCTTAGGAAGCAGGTACTACTATTAACATAAATTTATAAATGGAGGCACAAATAGGTTAAGTACCTTGTTCAAGTTCCTACAGCTAGTGAGTGGAAGAGCTGGGGTCTGAACCTAGACAGTCTAGCTCCAAGGTTGATGCTGTTAACAACTAGCCAGTTGTTTGTCAAATATAAAGGGGGGCAGAGAGTAAGAGGCATTCAAATTATATTTCATTCATTTTCAAACAAATAATTTCCCCCACATTTTAACATCTCTATAATCTGCATATGGGTTTTCACCATGTTAGCCAGACTGGTCTCAAAATCCTGACCACAAATGATCTGCCCGTCTCAGCTTCCCAAAGTGCTGGGATTACTTCCCAAAGTGCTGGCCAGTTTACTTTTTAACCTTCTCCCCTTTCTTCTCAAATCCTCCCTCCATGGGGCCTTGCTTAATCACACTATCTGGAGTCTTTCCCCAAATCTCACTATCTGCTTCTCTGCTTCTCTTTATTTTGTGGATTGATTGTCTGCTCCTTCTGGATGTGAGCTCTAGGAGGGAAGGCATTTTAGTCTGGTTGTGTTTCTTATTTGTTAGTTTTGCTGCTGTACAGCCGGTATCTAGAATAGATATCAGACACCTCGGACATGGTGGCCCCCAACAAATAGTCCTTCCATGAATGAAAAAATGAGGAATGAGGACTTGTTGGAGATTCTTGCTTGGTGTTTAAAGAAGGTTCGCTCTGAGATTATTTGCTCATCCTTAGAAGCGGGAGGCCGTGGAGAGAGGGAGGCGGGGTGGAAAATCCACGGGCCTGCATTCTAGGCCTTCGCTCATTAGAAATCCAAGGGCAATGGCCAATCTCTGGAAAAACTATGACAGAAGAATAACATTTGACAGAATGCCAGAGAGCATCTAGATAAATTTTGTCAATTAAAAAATGAGGAAAGAAAAAAACAAATGCAAGCACAAATTTTGACTAAATCCTAGGTGCAAAAAAAAAAAAAACTATTAAAGAGAATTGGGGGATAATTGGGAAATTTGAAACTAAGCTCAATGGACCAAGCATGGTGGCTCACGCCTGTAATCCCAGCACTTTAGGAGGCCGAGGCAGGTGGATCACCTGAGGCCAGGAGTTCGAGACCAGCCTGGCCAACATGGGGAAACCCTGTCTCTACTAAAAAATACAAAAATTAGCCGGGCATGGTGGTGTGTACCCATAATCCCAGCTACTTGGGAGGCTGAGGCAGGAGAATCACTTGAACCTGGAGGAAGAGGTTGCAGTGAGCCAAGACTGCGCCACTGCACTCCAGCCTGGGTGACAGAGCGAGACTCTGTCTCAAGGTAAAAAAAGAAAGAAAAAGGAAATAAGCTAAATAGTAGGTGCTATTAGAGAATTACTGTAAACTTAGCTCTGATAATGGTACTCAGGTTAGGTAGAATACTCCTAAATTCTTTGGGGATGTGTGCTGAAGTGTTTAGGGGAGAAATATCACCATGTGCACAATTTATTTTCAACTGCCTTCTGAGAGTGGGCACCGCTCATTCATATGATGACTCTCTCCCATAATCACTGCAATCAAGCCCCTGCCCCTATGTACCACCAGTGTTCTGGGCCTGTCTCCAGCCATAAGAAGAGGAACTTTTGTGGGAGAAGGTGATGCATGTGTGAATGCAGAGATGAAACAAAGACTCGCTGTCAACATTCTGTTTTCACTTGGGTCCTGGCTTGTGACACTGAGTTGAAAGTGATTTTGGTTCTCTTAATAACAAATCTGAAGCTGCAGCAACCCAGCTTCCTTTCAGCCCCACTGGGCTTGGCATGGTCCCTGCACATGGCAAATTAGGATCCTTTGTTCTCTTTACTGGTAAATAACCAGTTAGTCCGTACAGCCCATGCCCTTTGTCATTTCTCTATATCCAACTTTGTTTTTTTCTATTTACTTATTTCTTATTTTTAGAGACAGTGGCCTTGCTATTTTGTCCAGGCTGGACTCAAACTCCTGGGCTCAAGGGACCCTCTTGCCTCAGTCTCCTGAGCTAGTCATGATTAAAGATGAATTCATCTCCTGTTTCACGTAAGGTTTGAGAGCAAATGACAAGCAAGTATTCTCAGCTTTACTACACAGAGAGGAAACTAAAGCCTCAGAAATATGAAGTTATTTTTGTCCAAAGGCAAAAATCCAAATGACAAAGAGTCTTGAATGAGACCCAGGATCCCCAGTCCCCAAACTTCAGCACTCCTCATGGCAAAAGTTTGGCATTCTTCATTGGAACTGATCACTTTTTTTTTTTTTTTCCATTTAACAAAGCCTGCAGCTCATGGCAGGAAGATGAGAAAACCATGGAGCGAATCACCCACAATGATTGGAGCCTGCTTCCAGCTGCAGCTAGTGGAAAGTTACCTGATTTTGTTTTTCACTGTTGATGAAGCCCAGTTTTGCAGCCTGTATCTGAATATACACATTAGGGATTTAGACATTCTAAATTCAACTTCAACTTTTCAAGATTCACATCTACCTTATTTTTTAAAAAGGCACTCATCTTTATTTCTTTCTTAAAAAATAAAAAGTCACAGACAGAGTCTTATTCTAGTGCCCAGGCTGCAGCGCAGTGGCACGATCTCAGCTTACTGCAATCCCCACCTCCCAGGCTCAAGCAATCCTCCTGCCTCAGCTTCCCAAGTAGCTGGGACTACAGGTACATGTCACCATGTCCAGCTAATTTTTGTAGTTTTTGCAGAGACAGGACCTTGTTATGTTGCTCAGGCTGCTCTCAAACTCCTGAGCTCAATCAATCCGCCCACCTCAGCCTACCAAAGTGCTGGGATTATAGGTGTGAGCCACTGTGCCTGGCCAAAAAATCACTTTTATAGGCAGCTGAGATAGAGTTGTGTGATTTGCCAGAAGTTTGATAAATATTCATCCTTTCTCTGAAATTCAGAATCCTTGCAAGTACCGTGGCTGGAAATGTAAAGAAAATCATCTGAAAGCTGAACATTTGTCTTCATCCTGGTTTTCTAAATGAAGGGAAAACCATCTCAGCAAAAATGCTGACGAAAGTGACCTGAAAAATGTGGGACAAGGCCTGGGGGTGGGAGGGGTTTATCCTGCCCTTTGAAAGAATGTCTTTGAAAGAATGTCTTTCTTTCAAAGGGCAGGACAACGGGGAGCCCTGAGGAATCTGTTTCACTTTAAAGGAGAAAAAACAACACTTTTTTCTTCTTTAAAAAGGCACCTTTATTTCTTAAAAAATGAAAAGTCACTTTTTCTTTCTTTCCCAGACAGAGTCTTGTTCTAGTGCCCAGGCCGGAAAAAAGCGCTGTGCACTTTTCAGAATTTCTTTTCAGAATTAGGATGGCTGAAATCAGGAGAAGCAACTTGAAAAGTGCACAGCAAGTTTGCAAAGGCAGTGCCAACACTGCAGCGCCAGAAATGTGACCATAAAAAAACACATCCCATTGACACCATCCATATTTATCCACCAACGCTGGGGAGCACAGGGCTTTGGTGATTTCCAGAGGGATCCTCGGGATGTTTTTCTCGCCTCGGGGTGCAATGTTTGGGCTCTTCCCATAGGAACTGAAGGCCAGTCCCTCAGCCCTGTGGAAGGGCTCTGTCTTCTGTAGGGCCAAGTGTGCAAGATCTCTCAGGTGGTCATAGGCAACCTGAAGGAACTTAGTCCCTCCAGGACCCTAAGGAGCATGCCAGGACCAAACAGTGGTGCCCACTCATTGGGCCCATTTCTTGAGTTCAGCTCTTCGACAAGAAAAAAAAAGGCCATTAGGATATTTTTTCATTTTTACCTGTAAAGAAATATGACAACTAACAGGAAGTACAACACTAGCAGGATGACAATACCTGCTAGTGAAATTAAGGCCACCCAGCTCCTCAGATCATCAACTGGAATGACCAGACCTCACTTCAGCTTGCATTTGTGTTTACTAGAGAGAGCAACGAGGAGTTTCCTTTTAAAGAATAAGAAAGCAAAATAGCAATGTGATGAAACCTCATCTTTACAAAAAAGTACAAAAATTAGCCAGGTGTGGGCACCTGTAGTCCCAGCTACTGGGGAGACTGAGGCAGGGAGATCCCTTGAGCCCAGAAGGTCGAGGCTGTGGTGAGCTGTGATCATGTCACTGCACTCCAGCCTGGGTGACAGAGTGAGACCCTGCCTCAAAAAAAAAAAAAAAAAGAAAAGAAAAGAAAGGAAAGGAAGGAATGAAGGAATGAGAGAGAGAGAGAGATTGAGAAAGTTGAAAGAAAGAAAGGAAGGAAGGAAGAAAGGAGAAAGAAAGAAAGAAAGAAAGAAAGAAAGAAAAAAGAAAGAGAGAGAGAGAGAAAGAAAGAAAGGAAGGAAGGAAGAAAGAGGAAAGAAAGGAAAGAAGGAAGGAAAGAAAGAAAGAAAAATAACAAAATGACCTGAGAAGGAAAAGAAATAATCAGTCATTAAAAATAATTGCCAGCGGCTAGGCCTGGTGGCTCATGCCTGTAATCCCAGCACTTTGGGAGGCCAAGGTGGGAGGATCACCTGAGGTCAGGAGTTTGGGACCAGCCTAGCCAACATGGTGAAACCCCGTCTCTACTAAAAATACAAAAATTAGCCGGGCGCGGTGGCGGGCACCTGTAGTCCCAGCTACTCAGGAGGCTGAGGCAGGAGAATCACTTGAATCTGGGAGGCGGAGGTTGCAGTGAGCCGAGATCATGCCACTGTACTCCAGCCCGGGAAACTGAGCAAGACTCCATTTCAAAAAAATAAGTAAATAAAAAATAAAAAGCAATAATAATAGCCGACAACAGAATTCAGCTAGGCCGAGCGGCGGCCTCCTCTGCTGTCCGTGCAGCTCGCGTGTTGCCTGCTTCACTGCCTGACTGCAGGCTCTGTTTGTCTTGGTCCCCGTGACATTACCAGAGCTTAGCAGATAAGGAGGAGCTTCATAAATAATTGTTGGCGTGAACAAAGGAATGCATGGTAACTACGTCAGAAATGACCAGTTCAAGAGGAGAATGAGATTGGCTTCCAAATACTGGTCAAGAGCTCTACGTAGCATGAGCCAAGGATCTATTGAACTTAGTAGGCTCCTGTGACCGATAACTCTTCTGTCTCTAGAAATCTGGGGAGGTGACCAGGTCATACATGGCAGTCTTCCTGTGAGGAACATTATACTGGTTGGAGCTTGGGGTTCTGAGGGGAAGATGTATTCACCAGGTGACCTGCTTTCTCTGCGTCGGTGGCCTCCATGGCTGCCTGCTGGCCGCACACCCCCGCTCCGCAGAGGAATGGACCTTCCAATCTTGCTGAGTGTGTTTGACCAAAGGTGGTGCTGACTTAGTGGCCTAAGGTCGTGCCCTCCCTCCCCCACTGAATCGATAAATAATGCGACTTATCAGAAAGAGAAAGAATTGTTTACTTTTAAACCCTGGATCCCATAAAGGGAGAGGGGAGAAGCCTAAAGCCACAGAAGCTGTGGAAGGCGCCATCCTGCCTGCCACAGGAGGGGCCCTGGACTGAGAGGACCGGAGCTGACTGGGGGTAAGTGCGGCTCTCCCCGGGCGCCTGCCGACCCCCCTGAGTGATCAGGCTGTTCTTTGGGGTGGCCGCTGACTGAGAAATGACGGGAGGCTGCTGACTCCGGTGTTGAAAAAGACGCCGCCCAGCGCCCGAGCAACAGGAGGTGTTGAACACACCGTAACTTTGTCTTCCATGATTATTCTGTTTCTTCAGAAAGCCTGAGGAAAACTGGAGACTTTCTTTAGAGAGGGTAACAGATGGTTTCCGTTTAAAGAAAAATAACAAAATGGCTTAAGGAGGAAAAGAAATGATTACCTTGCAGAGGGAGAGAGGATGAGGCTGGGGAGGAGCTGAGGGCTCAGGGACGGTGTGGGGTTTTATTTCTGCCCTTGGAGTGGCTGGACATTAAGCCAGTTCTTGTTTTTACGATGGCCTGATTGAGCAATAACACCAAACCTTCAAACAAAATGCCGGCATTAGAGTCGTTCCTTTGGCATGCCTCTGTCCAAGTCATATTGTTCCCTCGACAGCACTAAAAATAGCTGGACACCTGCGCAGAAATGAGACGGTTCCTTAGGAATCCCCAAGCCTCAGCAATTCTCTTTAAAAAGAGTCCATGGAGGCCCCAACTTGGCTAAAAATGTACCCAGTGATTCCTTCTTCACCACTGGTTGGTGAGAAACACAGGTGGTTATAGGTGCATGAATAGGGAACTTTCCAGATTTCCCTTCTAGATGGATTTCAATGAGGAAAGAAATGCTGCTTTGCTCCCTGTTGACAAGAACATTCTATTTTAACATTTCCATGCACTTTCAAAATGACAAGACTCAGAAGTATAATACTGATTCCTTTGTCATGTAGACTAACAGCCTAAAAGAATCAAATGGATGCATTTAACACGTCTATTTTAAATGGCAGTAAATGTGGATTCAGAGTAAAAAGCATCTCCATTTATCTTTCACTTTTTAAGAAATTTTTTTTTTTGGTACTGATGGGTTAGGTTTGCAGCAAGGTGACACTTCACAGTCCCCAAAGCACCCAAACCCCTATAGGGTTGGCCCTAGAATGCTCTTAGCCCCTGGGAACAACATATTAAAGCAAAGACAAGCTGCTCATGCCCAGATCTGACCTGAGAAAGGGAGTGTTGCGATATTCCTGGTACTTATGAATCTAAGACGTCATGCTGGGAGCTGTGGTGCATACAGAATGCGTACAGAGTGGTGAATTTGCTGGAGGGTCTGGCTTTGTAAAGGCTTCCTCCTTAATGAGCTTTTCTTCTCACTTATGAAAAGAAATGCAGGGCATTAAAAGAGGACCAAACCAAATCTAGCCTGTTTTTCATACTCACGGATCCAATGGGAAAGCTGCATTCTGAATTGGCCACAGCAGCTAGAGATGCCTAGAGATTTCATCACCGTTGGGAAGATGAGGGCAGGAAGATAACAGCGCACAGAAATTTCGTGTGTGTGTTTTCTTTAGAAATGGGATCTCAAACAACTGGGCTCAAGGGATCCTCCTGTCTAAGACTCCTGAGTACCTGAGACTCCAGGAGAAATTTAGTATTAATAGACAGCCATTCAGGAATAGCTAGCACTCAACCTTTCTCTGGGAGATCTCAGGAAGTAAGGCATAAAGAGAGATGGTGGGAGATTTATGTGGATGGGATCGGGGCCCAGGGAAGCTAAACAGAATCCCTCAAGGCCTTTTCTACACTGTAGAAAATTGTGCTGGCATTTGGACAAGTCACCCTGATTAATATCCAACATCTTTGCCTTAAGCATTATTTTTTCAAAGGAAATAACGTGTTAATACTTCCCAACCAGTGTATAATGTTTCTATTTGTTATTAGCTCGTACTATTCAAGTTCAGTTGTTAAATTTGAAAATACTAGAACATTAAAAATCTGCAGAATGAGAAATGATTATGTGAATGTTTAAAATATTCAAAAGTAGATCCTGGCATTAACAACTTTTAATTTATTTTACTAGTGATATATTATTGGATGACTTTTTTAAAAAAAAAAAAAAAAGAAAACCTGCTTGCTTGTTTAAACTGCTTTGTAAATTGACAGTTTAACCACGTCTGCAGAAACAAAGTAGTAATAAAAAGATGATGGCCATTTTAGCAATGTTTAAAAATTGCTCACAAGACAGAAAATGATTGGCACTCAATATGTGTTTAGTGATTGATGCAATAATACCATAAAATTATTGTACTGCATAATAAAGTATTTCACTAACAATTTGCTAAAAAATTAGCCTGAGGCCTGCCACTCAGCACAGCACTAACTTTTAATGCTTGTGACAAGTTGTATATGAGCAGGGTGGGTTCCAACCTTCCCAATTTCAGGAGAGTATTTTGCAAGAAGGAATTTGTATTGAGAGTCCAGAAAGAATGTTGCTTAAAAATTTTTAAATCCTCATTTTTCTCATTAAAAAAGTGCCACATGAATCATAAATTAACAAATGCACACAAAAGGAGAAAATGAAAAGAAACCATAATTTTTCTACTGAAAGATAATCATGGTTAACATTTGATGTTTTGGCCTCAGGCATGTATGCATTTTTTCACAGAAAGGGACTCATACTGTGTATATTGTTTTATAAACTGTTTTTTAATTCAATAACATATCTTAAATTTCCAAGTCTACCAGACTTTTCTACAGAATCAATTTAAATAATTATGGTCTATCATAAATAGATTACTCTTCTCCTATAGCTGGACATTTAGGTTGTTTCCAATGTTTACCCTTATAAACAATGCCACTGTGAGCAACCTTATAGGTAAATCTTTCTACAAATTTTTGACATTTTCCTGGAGATAGATTTCTGGGCCATAGAAATCGACGTTGATTTGGGGTGGGGGGAGTTGGTAAGATTTACCTGTAAAGGTTGATTTCGGGAGTGGGAGTTGGTAAGATTTACCTGTAATGCATTAACTTCCTCATCTCTTTTCATCTTCCATCTGTTCCTTCCCTTTTCTGTCTTTTGCAGATTATTCAAAGCCAAAAGCCAACAGAGCCCCCATGGAGAAGTGGAAGATGCTCAGATGCTACTATGGAACCCTGAGAAGTGAAATGGGCCCAAGCCCTTGCCCAGGATAGAGCACTCCAAGCACGTCCTCCGGGGACCCTTTTAACCAGTGAATTGTTCACCTCTCACTGTTTCTTCCCAACAGAGCTAAAAGACTTCTAGAGCCTCTTGTGATGGTCAGCGATAGCCCTGGTATGACCGGGAGGTGGGGATTTCTGTTCTAGGTCCCTCAGCAAAGACTAAGCAGGACAAGCCTGGCTACTGTGTTAGGAGGAGCTGTAGGTAAAGGGAAGGACAAGATGGGCCACCACATGCCTGTGTCCACTGCTGGGCCACACCCAGAGTGCTGGGGGTTTGTGGCAGCGACTGGGGCCACCTAGAACAGTTCTAGAGTTCATAGTCATTCTCTCTGAGTCATGCAAAACTGCCCAGGAGGCAAGTCCCACCTAAGAGAGTATGTCTAGCCACTGGCACGGCCTGCTGCCTTGCAAATGACCACATTTCATGAAAGAAAGCCAGGGCCACAGACAGGAACCAAAGGAAATCAGTCACTTAGGGGAAGATAACGAATCCACAAAGTGAACAAGGGAAAGACAAAAATGAGGCAACTTCAATGCCCCAACCTCATGGGAGCAGAAGGACTTTCAGTTTTCGCAGGGGGATAATCACTGCAAGTCTAGCTTGAAGAGGGTGATTTCATGATCTACGTGAGAATAAGGCGCACTTTTTTTCTGAAAAATACAGAAGGGTTCATTTTCAGCTGTTAAAATGGGCCGGTTTTAGGGCTAAAGCAAGACTCTGGTCGGATGTTAACAACTCAGTTATCCTGGGGAAAAAATAACTGGCTCCCAACCCTTTCCCTTTGCAGCATTTGCAGGAAAAGAAGGAGTAGGTAAAATGCTTTATTTCCTCTCATGCTCTATGGTGGGGAGGAGTTCGCATAACAATGATAAACCATCTTTAACAGGAAAGCCAAGTAAATCCTGTAGGGATTTATTCAGAGCTCCCTTTTTGCTAGAAAATGAGTATCATGAACTAAAAATGGACTCGTTTCCTCTCTCTCCATCTTCCTCCCTTTCTTCTCTCCCCTCATCTCCCACCCACCGCCATGGTGGAAAATGACTGTGGTCAAGAAGATTGAACATTTGAGCAAGACCAGATGCCTTTATATCCCATAGATGCCACGGAGAGTAGATCACAACACATCTAACTGCTGTATCCCCATATAAAATAATTTTAATTTTCCTAGACTGCAGAATTGGTCACATTTACTGATGATGGATTGGGAAGTAGGTGAGGAGGTGAGAGTTGGAGAGTATCCATTCATTTGGCCAGATTATTCTCATTTATAATGTGGTCTTCCAATAAGTATTTATTTCCGGAAATCTATTCCCTCTAGAAATTCTTTCTCTCTCAGCCATTTTAGAAAATTGTTGCAAACAGAGTTCCTGTCCGTTTTCACAGGAAGTTTTTGCAGAAGGGGTTTGTTGGGTGGCAGTGGAACACAGGCAGTGGACCCCTTTACTACTCTACTGTTCCAGAACACAGAAGCCTTTCATCTGTGAGTCTTCAGCTCTTCTCATTGCTCAAGATGCTTGCACCCATGATGCTTCTTTTCTCTGCTCAGGTCACAATATGTGGAGCTGACAAGGTTCCCCTATTATCAGTGACAATGGTGGAATGTGGAGGTGAAGTTAACACCTTCGTGGCTACAGATTTTCCTTAGCAGAGCTGTGGAGTGTGACAATGGTGTTTGTGTCTAAACTATCAAACGCCATTATCACACTAAATAGCTACTGCTAGGCAATCCTTCCCTCGATAAATGTCTTGGCATCGTTTGCTTTGAGCAAGAAGGTTCATCTGATATCAGTGTTCCCAATCTTGTGTACTTACTGAATAAAGTCTGGTTCTCTTGCACTCATAACCAATATGATTAGCTGAACCCTGCCTCTCACATGCTGTTGTTACATACCTTAGCTGGTGATTAATTTTCTTGTTTTCCCAAGTTAATAAAAAGATTGCAGACCAGGCACGGTGGCTCACGCCTGAAATCCCAGCACTTTGGGAGGCCAAGGCAGGCAGATCACTTGAGCTCAGGAGTTCAAGTCCAGCCTGGGCAGCATGGTGAAACCGTGTCTCTACAAAAACTACAAAAATTAGCCAGGCATGGTGGCATGTGCCTGTAATCCCAGCTACTTGAGAGGCTGAGGTGGGAGGATCAATTGAGCCCATGAGGTTGAGGCTGTAGTGAGCTGTGATGGCACCACTGCACTCCAGCCTGTGAGACAGAGCAAGATCCTTTCTCAAAAAATGAAAATAAAAAGATTGCAGAGTCCCTCAGAGCTCCCAACACAAGGCCAGGCACCAGGTAATCATTCAACCCATGCTTATAGAGTGAAAATGAATAGTTAGGAAAGTGTTAGATGCAGAAGGCTAAGACTGGGCTAAATCTATGTTATGCAGACCGCAAGCTTTTAGGTACAAAATTACAGTGTGTGGGTCCTTCTCTTTTCGTCATTAAAAAATCCAACTTTCTAATAAACTTACACATGGCTTCACTGACCTTTCAGAAATTCTAGAACATGTTTGATTTCTACTGATTTCAATCAATTACTAGGCTGATTAATGAATTCGTACACTAGGTCTTTCTTCCTCTTGCATCAGAGAATTACCATCAGAAAATTGTTTATGAAGCTTGTGTGAGCTGCCATGGCAAATCTGGGACCCATGCAGTTTCTGGGACAGTTGGCCCAGCCAGGTGCTCTGGTTTGGAACCCATTCTGTCTCTGAGAGGTGTCTAAAGTCAGGAGTAGGTTTTGTTTGTGCCAGACTAAAGCTTTCCTCTCCAAGCTTGGCTAAATGAAGTAGTACATGTTTAATCAAACAGACAGGGTTCGATCAACCATCAGAAACAAATTCAATCATTCAACCATTCACTTATGAAATAAATATGTGTAGAGGCTACCGTGTGCCTGACACTGTCCTAGGCATTGAGGACACTTTTAAATTAAATGTGTCTGATGTTATTTCCAGAGATGGGCATCCACTGGCTCGCATTGTATTTTGGAACCATTGTAATTGTTCCAAATGGGAGCCAAATGAGCAAAACTTTGCGAAATAATTCTGAGTCCCTTGCTGGAAAGCCTCACCTGAATGCAGCCCACGTGTTTATGATACATTACAAAGGCTTCAAGGTCATGAGATGCCTCTGTCCAAAGAAGAAGAGGAAGCGCACCCCTGCCTGCCCTGCATCTCTTACCACCTCTCATTTCTTCCCTCCTGGCACCATCTACTGTCAAGAGGAGAATCAGACTCCCTGAAATAATTGAGACACTGACATTCCTTTTTGTGTGTATTTTTCTGGCGAAGGCTCTAACTGAACAGGCATTAATAGAGGGCTCTACTGTTATACAGATCACACTCATACACACTGTATTAGTCTGTTTTCATGCTGCTGACAAAGACATACCCGAGACTGGGAATCATGGCGGGAGATGAAAGGCACTTCTTACATGGCAGCAGCAATAGAAAATGAGGGAAAAGCTGAAGTGGAAACCCCTGATAAACCCATCAGATCTCGTGAGACTTATTCACTATCATGAGAATAGCACGGGAAAGACCGACCCCCATGATTCAATTACCTTTCCCTGGGTCCCTTCCACAGCACGTGGGAATTCTGGATGATACAATTCAAGCTGAGATCTGGATGGGGACACAGCCAAACCATAACACATGCCGTTTCATTTGATCCATACAACACGGGGCAAAGATGATGGGTTTGACAGAGTCTAAAGGGTTCTGGAATCGTCTGGTCCTCCAACCGCAACTCAAATGTGGATCTCTTCAGTCTAAAGTTCTGTCCTTTACCTGCAGCCTTCTTTGGCCTGGTTATTGTATGAAATCTCACGCTTCACAGTCGAATCTGTGTAGAAGCTGGGTTAATCATGCCAGTAGGCGATCAATATCCTCATCTCCCCATCTGCTTTGTCAGTGGATTCTGAGGGAAAACCTGTAAATTAGAGAGGGATGAGCCATGTAAGAATCTCTCCTTGTGAGTGTTCATCATGCAGAGAAAGCTGAAAATTGCAAAACCCTGTAATCATGAAATGAAAGAGAAGGAACATCTAAGTGGTAGCTTTGGGGTCAGGAAGAGGGTAGACAAACTGTCCCAGCACCAAGCAGCCATCTACATGACCCAGCCACCTGATGTGGCACCAAATGAACCAGAGTCTTGAGGTTCTGAACTGTTCCCAGACTCGGGGACAAATGTGAGGACTGGGTCTTCCATACTCCTTTTCACTCCCACTCACCCTGAGATTTTTCTCAGGTGGAATTAAACAGGGAGCCAAATGAATAGCATTCTGTGTCTTTTCTGCTAGGTTGGCTCATTTAATGGCTTATTATGATTGCTGCCTGGATTCGTTTTGCATTCAGGATTGGAGACCTGTCATTTCTGTAGATCTCTAAGGAACACACATAGAAGGCAAAGCTTCCCTCTCCCCTTTCTACCTCTAATTACAATCCTGCTGCTCCAAATCTCTGATGATGGCATCCTTTCCCAGACCAGCTTTTATCTCCCCTTCCCTCCCCGGGATGATTACTGCCAGTCATTTCCAATAAAGCATTCCTGGGGACAGATACTGACTCTGAATATGGTTTGCAAGATGAAAGGGTTCACTTGGATGTGCAGTTAAAAATCACACTCGTGCTGGGGAGGCAGCAGAGAACACAGTCACCTTGACATGTTTTCTTCCCCGGGAGACAAGCCACTTGAGTCTAGCTTTGCTTTGTGGATCACACCATGGAGTCCTGATGAATCCTTTCATCTTAGTACAATGTGTACTTTGAATGTGAAAGTTGCCACTTGCAGCCTGTCCAGTGTTCTATCCAGCCCCAGAGGAAGTTTTGTGAAATAACATAGCAGTTAGCATATATCAATGGCTTATCTACATATTTTTCTGAACTCTTCTTAAACCTATATTTTCTAATTCAATACTTCATTGAATCAGAAGACAAAGGAATGCTAGAACTGGAAAGCAGTCTACTCTTTGTTCTGATGAGGAAATCAAAGCCTAGGTCTTCTAGAATTTACTGGACAGGTCCACGTTCACAGTCCCCTCCCCTGCCTCATCAGCCATTCCCTGAGCAGACATGGGTTGTATGTTTCTACATGCCAGGTGTTCTACTGGGATCTGGGGATCCGAATAAGAATGAGGTCAGGTCCTTTCCCTGAGCTATTCTCAATGTAGGAGTTGGACAGAGGCTTGAACAAAGACATGTATGCCTCCGTGTACTAGATGCCAGCACAGAGGCAGGGACAGCATACCAAGAGGCTTTACTTATGCCCTTCTTTTCTTTCCAGGTGAAGAAACACCGAGTCTTTGATGTTATGATCCTTTTTCTTATTGTTGGGAAAACATTCCTTCTGGTTTATTTTGGTGATTCAACTTCCAACAAGTTATGGATAAAAGGCATTTCTTTGTTTTGGGAGACAACGCTGTCATAGCATTGTCTCCCAACATCTTCCTGCTTTCACTTTGCCACTTGCCAGCATAATGAGCAGCTCAGCGTCTGTTGAGGGACTGGGAGTGGATGGTACACTTTCCAGGAACGTTGTGGAGAATTTTAATTTCTCCAAGGATCTGGGAGAAATGTTAGCTGGTTGTTCTTCACAATGCAGGCTGGGTTAATGCTGTTTCCTCCATTGCTGCCTCACAAAAAGCCTCCTCCAAGGTCACCTCACTGCTCCTCAGTTTCCCCTCCTTTGGGACAGGCTCAGGAAAGCCACTCAGTATAAATCTGTGGTGGAAGCCCCCAGGCCTTGTGAAGAGGTAGCAGAATGGGGGCATCTGCTTTCTTCTTTTCGATATCCAAGTTTCTAAAAGGAAGAAAAGGGAGAATTACAAAGCACATGCAAGCTCACAAAAATGTAGATGGCTACTGAGGATCCTAAAGGGCCTGATCACAATTCCTCCCTTAATTTAGGGAGCCAAGTGCTTCCTAATGTGCTCTGGAAAAAAGATGTGGCACAAGTATGCACTTAGGATATCTAAACACTGTGCATAGCATGCAAAAATGAGTCAGACTCTGGCATTCACTCCTGCACACATTCATTTCCTCAATCAACATTTAATTGTGCATTCCTACTGCGTGCCAGGCATCATGCTAGTCACTGAGAATTCACAGAGGTGATGCTCTCCCCAGAACCTAGTTGCTTCCAGCTCAGTGAGGACACACACAGGCAAATGAGTCATGGCTGGGTTGAGCTGCAGGTTCTTTGAAGCAGGTATGGGGTGTACCATGGGGCCCAAAGGAAGAAAACACCGTCTATGGTTTGTGACAAAGGCATGAATAATACTAAGAGGTGAGCACTCTGGCACTTGTGGTGACCCTGGCAGCCCTCCAATGAAGGAGAACTTTGTGACCTTGGCAAGCAAAGTGTCAAAGTATTCACTTTGACAGAGGTTGAGTTACATTCAAGTTTCTAAAGCATTCCCCAGCAATTCCCTCCAGACAGCAACTGAGCTATGAATCTGGAATGTATTTGGTAGAGACTTTTTTCTCTCAAAAATGCAGCCAAACACCAAAGAAAAAGATCACCTTTTAAATAAAAGAAGCACATTGTACTATTTGGCAAGTGACTGGGGGCAGGTATGTGTCTCTGTGTGTTAACGCACATGTATGTGAAGAATTTTAATTTCTCAAAGGAGCTGGGTAAGATGCCTTTAATGTTTCATTCAACTGAGACTGTCTCTTTCTTTTTTTCAACCAGGGAAAAGCCAATGCTGACCTGCAGCTGGGGCTGAAGTGAGCATTCTCCTATTTACCTTTGAGCCTGAGGCTATACTTTCCTTGGGAGATTGCCCTCTGTACTAGGCTAGGCCCCTGCACACCATCACATCAATGGTTCAAAAGGGTTTTAGGCTTACTCCCCAAGTATTCCAAACGGACTGAATAAAGGGCTTCCCCTGATAGCAAAATCCAGCTTTAATTCTGATAAAGTGCTTTTTTTTTGAGACAAGGTTTCGCTGTCGCCCAGGCTGGAGTGCAGTGGTACGAGCTTGGCTTACTGTGGCCTTGACCTAATTCGGGCTCAAGCGATCCTTTTACCTCAGCCTCCTAAGTAGCTGGGACTATGGGCATGCACCACAAGTCTGACTAATTTTTAATTTTTTTGTAGAGACAGGGTCTCACCATGCTGTCTAAGCTTGTCTTGAACTCCTGGGCTTAAGTGATCCGCCCATCTCAGCCTCCCAAAGTGCTGAAATTACAGTTGTGAGCCACCACGCCTGGCCAAAGTACATTTTTAAAGGCTTGATGTGAGAGGGAAAGGAGTGAAAGTGATTGTTCCGTTGAGTGTCTATTGACCCATTAAATACACCAGATAAGAACTAATCTTGTTCTACTTAGAGAACAAGTCTCTTTCTTTTCACTTTTTGGCACATTTAGTGCAGTCAAGAGCTAATTAAAGTCCTCCCCGTTTCTCAGGGCTGCCTGTCTTCCCTGTGGCACATCCTGTTCTGTTTTTCGGCTTGGCTTCTAATTGCAGCTGGATACAAAGAAGTCAGAGGTGATCTCCCACTCGTTTGGATGTGCCAGCTACTATTTTTCTAAATTTCTAGTCCCTCTCATGAGCACTGACAATCTGTGCCTGAGATTTTTCTGGTCTCTGCATGAGTTCAGGATATCTCAGATGGGGCCTCTGTTCAGCAATTAATGGATAATATTGCTGGGTTGGGTGAAACATGGACACAGGAGCTATACGGGTCCCCAAGGAAGGAGCTCCAAATAGCCACCCCAAAATGAGGATGGCATATTAGGAAATTTTGTTTGCAAGAGGCAATTTTTTTTTTTTTAGATTATCTCAAATAATTCATTCTCATGACAGTATTTCTTAAATACCTGCTCTGTACAAGGCACTGAGTTGGGGTAAGCTTTTTAGAAGGGTCCACATGGCAGGGGGAGAGAAATCACGTGGAAACTCACCAATAGTCATAAGGCAAGACCTTGTGGAAAATGCACAGGCAGTCAGGATTCAAGAGCACATTAGAGATGGGGGCATCTGGTCACCCCAAGGCTGCAGCAATCAAGCTGGCCTCCACAGCGATGGTGATTCATTTGCTCCATATCTCTGTTCTTTCTGCTACCCTAGCTGCCTTCATCCTTGCCGACTATTTCTGCTCACTCTACTGCTGCCTACTCATGTCCTCTGCTAATCCTGGGGTCCATGGCCCCTGGTGCCTCATGGCCTCTGCCTGCCTCCTTTTGGTGTCCTTTCAGTTTCTTCTTATGAAATCCTAGCCTCCCGAGTAGCTAGGATTACAGGCTCAACACCATGCCTGGTCAGTGTTTTGATTTTTTGTATAGATGGGGTCTCACTGTGCTGCCCAGGCTAGTCTTGAACTCCTGGCCTCAAGCAATCCTCCTGCCTCAGCCTTCCAAAGCCCTGGGATTGCAGGCATGAGCCACTGGAGCCCATTTTTAAAACCTAAATTCGATTATGTCACTCTCCTGCTCAAAATCTTTTAATGGTTCCTGGCTCACTGGGAATAAAATTCAAGGATCCCTTCATCCTCTGAGACAGACCTCACCCCCTCCTGTTCCTCTCGCTCACCCCACGCCACCCTCATCCCCACAGTTCCTCAAACATGCAGAGCGCATTCCTGCCTCAGGACCTTCGTACTTGCTGTTCCCTTTATCTGGACCGTTTTCCGAGATATACACATGCCACTTCAGTCATGTTTCTATTCAAACTTTTCCTTTCAGAGAATCCCTCTCCACCATTGTAGCACTTTTTGCCTCCTGACGTCACTTCTTAGTCTATTTTCTGTGTCTACACTAGTAGGTCAGACATAAGAGGACAAGGATGTTGCTGTATCCCCAGCTCACAGAACAGCGCCAATCACAATATTTGTTGGGTAAATGAATGGTTGGAAACGGCAGGAATTTTTTGCATGTCTCCAGGCTGTGTCCCCAGTCATTGGACCATATTATTGTTAATCAATATCTCATTTTAGCCAATATCCATCCTGTTACAATTACGTGGCTGTCTGTCTCTGTCACCAGCTGGCCTTGTTTCCTGCCAAACACCTTGCCCTTAATTGTCTCAACAGCTGCCCTGTGCGTTTCTCATGCCAGATGCCAGCCTGAAATGCTGCCATTTCTCTGCCTGAAAAATCCTCAGGATGATTCTTCAAACCCCTGAAATGGACAATGACATTTCATGCATAGGTGCACTTCTCTAGGGGGAGGGTCCAGAGCCGTCACCCCATTTGCAAGAGGGTCCTCCACCCTCTGAAGGCTGAGGAGCTCTGATTTTAAGCAACAGCAGTCCATTCGCCTAAACCATGCTAAGCTTTCTATCTGTGTGGCAGGCCCTCTTGGGGCGCCTTCCACTGGCTGATACCTTGTGATGCCTCTGTTCTTCATACCTGAGCTGGTTTCACCAGGATGCTCTCTGTGCACTTCTGGAAGTTTCTTCGGCCACATTCTGAAATCTTAAGCAAAATACCACACTCCCCTACAGCGAGCAGGGTCCCTAGTGGCTGCCCCCACGCGGCTGTTTTATTCTTGGCAGTGAAATGGGCTGGGTCGAACCCCCTGCAACTGAAGCAGCATCGTTTGTCTGGGGTAATACCTGAGGTTGGTTGTCTCATGCCAAGGAAATCAAAGGCGCGGACACACAGGGAGTGGCTTTAAGAGCAGAGTGTTTATCAGGCAAAAGAGAAAAGCTCCCCTGTGCAGAGGGAGGGGGTTTCTGAATGTGTCTCCCAGGTTTGGGGCAAGATGCTGAGAGGTGACAGTGTGCTGGCAGCCCTGGCAGCCCTCGCTCGCTCTCCGCGCCTCCTCTGCCTGGGCACCCACTCTGGTGGTGCTTGAGGGGCTCTTCAGCCTGCCGCTGCACCATGGGAGCCCCTTTCTGGGCTGGCCAAGGTGGGAGCCGGCTCCCTCAGCTTGCGGGGAGGTGGGGAGGGAGAGGCATTGGCGGGAACCGGGGCTGCGCACTGCGCTAGGGGGCCAGCTAGAGTTCCGGGTGGGCGTGGGCTTGGCAGCCCTGCACTTGGAGCTGCCGGCCACCCCGCCAGCCGCCCCGGACAGTGAGGGGCTTAGCACCCGGGCCAGCAGCTGTGGAGGGTGCGCCAGGTCCCCCAGCAGTGCCAGCCTACCAGTGCTGCGCTCGATTTCTCACCGGGCCTTAGCTGCCTCCCCAAGGGGCAGGGATTGGGACCTGCAGCCCACCATGCTTGAGCCTCCCCGCCCCCGCCGTGGGCTCCTGTGCGACCCAAGCCTCCCAGAGGAGCGCCACCCCCTGCTCCAGGGCGCTCGGTCCCATCGACCACTAAAGGGCTGAGGAGTGTGGGCTCAGGGCGAGGGACTGGCAGGCAGTTCCACCTGCGGCCCCGGTGCCGGAGCCACTGGGTGAAGCCAGCTGGGCTCCTGAGTCTAGTGGGGACTTGGAGAACCTTTATGTCTAGCTAAGGGATTGTAAATACACCAATCAGCACTCTGTATCTAGCTCAAGGTTTGTAAACACACCAATCAGCACTCTGTGTCTAGCTCAGGGTTTGTGGATGCACCAATTGGCACTCTGTATCTAGCTAATCTGGTGGGAACTTGGAGAATCTTTATTTCTAGCTAAGGGATTGTGAATACACCAATCAGCACTCTGTATCTAGCTCAAGGTTTGTAAATGCATCACTCAGCACTCTGTGTCTAGCTCAGGGTTTGTAAATACACCAGTCAGCACTCTGTATCTAGCTAATCTAGTGGGGACGTGGAGAACTTTGTGTCTAGCTCAGGGATTGTAAATGCACCAATCAGCACCCTGTCAAAACGGACCAGTAGGCTCTCTGTAAAACAGACCAATCAGCTCTCTGTAAAATGGACCAATCAGCATGATGTGGGTGGGGCCGGATAAGGGAATAAAAGCAGGCTGCCCGAGCCGGCAGTAGCAACCTGCTCAGGTCCCGTGTTGTAGTGTGGGGGTTTTGTTCTTTTGCTCTTTGCTATAAATCATGCTGCTCACTGTTGGGGTCTGCACTGCTTTTATGAGCTGTAACACTCACTGCAGAGGTCTGTAGCTTCACTCTTGAGCCAGCGAGACCATGAACCCACCAGAAGAAAGAAACTCCGAACACATCCGAGCATCAGAAGGAACAAACTGGACAGGCCACCTTTAAGAACTGTAACAGTCACCGCGAGGATCTGCAGCTTCATTCTTGAGGTCAGTGAGACCATAGAACCCACCAATTCCGGACACAAGGCGATTGGTTTTATAAATGAGCTTGAGGAGGTGGTGTCTGATTTACACAGGGTGTAGTGGGTTGGTTGGATCAGGTGTGCCACTTACACAGGGAGCCAAGAGGCTGGCCATCCCACCCTAATCTTTTATTATGTAAATGAGGTTTTTACCTGGCCAGCACCATATCGACTGCACACATGGTGCCAAAGAAAAGGGAAGAGGAAACTTCCGTGTTGAATATGCCTGGCGTCCAGGTAGCCCTTTTCTGTTGGCATAGCTGCTGGCGTCACCTGTGTAAGCTTCCAGCTTGCTTATCTAGGCTTATGAAAAGGAAAGCCTTACCAAGGACTCCCCTACCCTCATTAACTGCCTAAGTAATTTTTTTTTAGCTACTGTGTCACAGAGACGTTTTTCTGGGAAGAGCTGCCTGCCAGCTCCCGACAGAATGGCGTCAAGTGCCTCAATCACTCTTAATGAACCCAAGGCCTGGTTTACTATTCGGTGAGGTGTCTGTGCTGCGAGATTCATTTCCTGCTAAAGTCCTCTGCTCATTTCTCAGAAGTCGTTCAGGCGAGGCTGCCCAACTGGGGAGACTCGGGGTTCTCCTTTTACTCTGAGGAAATGTCAGAAGTTCGTCCTTTCTAAAAGTCACTGGCAGGGAGGAAGCTTGGACAGTGCCATTGCTTCAGCTTTGAGAGGATTTTCCTTTTCAGGAGGAGAAGCATTCCAAGAAGCTCACCTGCAAACACAGCTGCTGGCCTTCTTTAAGTGATGCGTGGAGGGTTAGGAAGAGGGAGGCCAGGGCAGAGTTGGGGTTCCAATTGGGAAATATGAGGAAGGATATAACTAAGCTTCTGGCAGGAGGGGTCAGCTGTGGGCTGTGTTCAGGTTCCAAGGGACCTAGCCAGGAAGGAGTGCCCCTGGGCCTCTTTGGCTAGACCATCCCAGCTCATCCTCCCCTACAGCAGAGGCCCAGCCTGCCCCAAGCCACCCTCTTCATGCAGGAGAATTCTTACTGCATACCCGTGTGCAGGGTCCTGGGCCTATGGAGATAAAATGTGTTTCTGTCTTTAGGAGACTGGAGATTCAACTAGGTAATTACACTCAAATGTGAGGAGATGGAAGTGCCAGGGGTCCTGAGGGCAGAGATTTGGGGGCCCAAAGGAAGACTTCCTGGAGGAGGTGACACCTATGTGGAGACTTGCAAGACAAGTGGAAATTCTTATATTTAGACACAAAGGAGGGAAGAGTTCTGGCCTAAGTTTCTAAAGTGCCACTGTCTAAAATTCTTTTAAAAGGGAACAAGATTTTTGCTGTTTTTAATAGCAGGTAAACAGTAAAGCAAAGCAAACAGCCCTTGAGACCTAGAGGAGGGCAGGAGAGCGGGACAAGAACACAGAAGGAAGAAGTGGAAGGCAGAAAAGAAAAAAAACCCCACAACCCCAGATCGGTGACCAGTAGCACCAGCAGCACCTGGCGAAGGTGGGGGGGGGGCGGTGGCGTGCTGTGAAAAATGCAGATTACCTGGCCCACCCCAGTCCCACTAAATCAGAAGCTGTGGGGATGGGGCCCGCAACCTGTGTTAACAAACCCTCCAGGTGATTCTGATGCCTGCTCAAGTTTAGAGCTGCTGGGCGGTAAGCCTGGGACACGGCAGTTCTCATTAGTGTTTAATGAGAGTGATGAGGGAATCAATTAGCCAATTACTCTACCTTGGAAAAGAGAGGAGCAGTGTGTTCTCAGCCTTGGCTGCACATTAGAAGCACCCTGAGAGCTTTTAAAAATCCCAAGGCCTGGGCCATGCCCCAGACCAATTACATAAGATTCTCCAAGGGGGACGCAGGCACTGACATGTTTAAAGCACACCAGGTGATTCTAATGTGCAGCCAACACTGAGCACCACTGCAGTAAAAGAAGACATTGGGTTGGGCACAGTGGCTCACACCTGTAATCCCAGCACTTTGGGAGGTCGAGGCAGATAGATCACTTGAGGTTAGAAGTTCGAGACCAGCCTGGCCAATGTAGTGAAACCCCATCTCTACTAAAAATACAAAAATTAGCCAGACATGGTGGTGCATGCCTGTAATCCTAGCATGCCTGTAATCCCAGCTACTTGGGAGGCTGAGGCAGGAGAATCGCTTGAACTCAGGAGGTGGAGGTTGCAGTGAGCCAAAATCATGCCATTGCATTCCAGCCTGGGCAACAGAGCAAGACTGTCTCAATAAACAGAATTAGCCTGATGTAGTGGCTACCATGCACTTGTAGTTCCAGCTACTCGAGAAGCTGAGATGGGAGGATTGCTTGAGCCCAGGGAGGCTGAGGCTGGAGTGAGCCATGGTCACACTACTGCATTCTAGTCTGGGCGACAGAGGAGACCTTGCCTCCAAAAAAAAAAAAAAAAAAAAAAAAAAAAAGCCATCAGCAATATGCTCTGTTTTGAATGGCTTAGATTATTTTATTTTTTGAAATATATTTCAATAGCTTTTGGGATACAATTGGTTTTTGGTTATATGAATGAATTGTATGTGAAGTCTGAGATTTTAGCACAACCATCACCTGAGTAGTATACATTGTACCCAATATGTAGTTTTTTCTCCCTTACCCTCCCACCCTCCTTCTGAGTCTCCAAAGTCTGTTAAATCACTCTGTACGCCTTTGCTTACCCATAGCTTAGCTCCCACTTATTAGTGAGAACATATGGTATTTGGTTTTCCACTCCTGAGTTACTTCACTTAGAATAATGGCCTCCAGCTCCATCCAGTTGTGGCAAAAGTCATTGTATTTCATTCTTTATGGCTGAGTAGTATTCCTTGGTGTATGTATACCACATTTTCTTTATCTTTGGTTGATGGGCACTTAGGTGGGTTCCATATCTTTGCAATTGTAAATTGTATGGCAATCAACATACGTGTGCAGGTGTCTTTTTGATATAGTGACTTCTTTTCCTTTGGGTAGATACCCAGTAGTGGGATTACTGGATCGAATGGTAGATCTACTTTTAGAGAACTTTATTTTAAACAAGAATGGCATACATAGAAGTCCATATCAAGTAACAAGTGATTTAGACAAAATAGAGCTTCTTTTTTTATATCCTATAGTAAAAAATCTGAAGGCCGAGAGCCTAGAACTGGAACAGCAGCCTCACAATGTCTTCAGCAATCCAGGCTCCTTCTAGATGGCCATTCTAGAAGGGTGGCCCTCAGAGTCACAATGTAACTACTAGAGCTATCACATTCATGTCCCAGGAAGGAAAAACTTAAAGAACAAGGGACAAAAAGAATAGCTGCTCTCTTGTTTAATCTTCTCTAAGGAATGCTCCTGGAAGCCCAAACCAGAGAGTTATGCTGAGATCTCATTGGTCAGGACTGTGACACATGACTACCCTCAGTTGCAAGGGAGTCTGGGAAATGCAGTATTATAACTGAGCACCTTGCCATTGAGAGGAATACTGGGTTCCGTTATTAAGGAAGAAGTGGGAAATGGATATTGGATAGAGAGAATGAAGATGGGTAAGTAGCCATCAGTCCATTTCCGTATTAGTCAGGGTTCTCCAGAGAAACAGAACCAATAAGATATTTCTATAAATAGGTGTATTATAAGGCATTGCTTACATGATTGTAGAGGCTGAGAAGTCCTACAATCTTCTGTCTGCAAGCTGGAGACCCAGGAAAGCAGGTTGTAGAGTTGGAAGGCCTGAGAGGTGAAGAGCCAATGGGGTCCATTCTAATCTGATCTGAAGGCCTCAGAATCGGGGGTACTGAAGCTTGATGTCCCAGCTCACCCAGTCAGACAGAAAGGGAATCTTACCTTCTTCTACTCCACCTTTTTGTTCTATTCAGGCCCTCAGTGGATTGGACAAGACCCACTCACACTGGGGAGGGCCAACTGCTTTCCTCAGTTCACCAACTCAAATGCTAACCTCTTCCATGAACAGCTTCGCAGACATACCAGAAATAATGTTTAAGCAGATAACATGGGCATCCTGTGGCCCCATCAAGTTGACACATAAAATCAACCATCACAGTGTCACAAAAATCTTCCTTGGATGTTCATGGATGAATGATTTAGGGGGGTTTGTGCTACAGAACCATATTAGACTCAAAACTAGGAGAGAACTTTCTCAGAAAGCTGTAGGGCATTTAATTAATAGAAACTGCTGTGTCTACACTTTCTTTCTTTGACTGGCTAGTGGGGTTGGGTAGGGAGGGTGGTCAAGATAAATAGGGGTGGCAGAGAGACAGACTAATCAGAGAAGTCACCAGGATTCTGAGAAGGGGTTTGAAGTTATAATGAGGTGGGCACTTTTTTCAAGGTTTCACTGTGAATCAGTGAATTGGGGGGTAGAATCTGGAGAGAACAGAGATCTGCTATGACAAGGAGGCATTTTTTTCTGCAAAGAGTGAGTGGAGGGTTAATCAGGACTCTTTGGGTCATATGGAATAGAAACCCAACTTCAACTAGATTTAGCAAAAAAGGAATTTATTGTCCAACCTAATTGAATAGTATGAGGAGTATGTAGAATTCAGGCATGGCTGGATCTAGGTGAAAGAATCTCCAAGCTGTGGCTTCAGTTATCACCTCTCAGGTGATCCTTGGTTCAGAAGAGCCCTTAGGCAATCTGCTGTGTTCCCTGTCTGTGCTTTTGTGGCCCGTCATGGTGAGCAAGTCCACTGGAATTCTCAGGTAACAGGGAATAGAGAGACACATAATATCAGTGTTTTCATGTGAGCATAATACCCTTATTTAAGGGAGGCAGTAGTGAGGGGTGTTCATTTCCTACATATCAGGCAAGACCAGCTGGATTCATATGGTGCAGGACTATTTGCCCTTCCCTGACTCTCTGTGGTCTCTTCTCTGATTGAAGCAGCTAATGTGATTTGTTAGCCGTTATTGAATTTTGTTTGTTTGTTTTTGAATCGAAGTCTTGCTCTCTCACCCAGGCTGGAGTGCAGTGGTGCCATCTCGGCTCACTGCAACCTCTGCCTCCCGGGTTCAAGTGATTCTCCTGCCTCAGCCTCTTGAGAAGTTGGGAATACAGGTGCATACCACCATGCCTGGCTAATTTTTTTTTTTTTTTAGTATTTTTGATAGAGATGGGGTTTCCCCATGTTGGCCAGGCTGGTCTTGAACTCCTGACCTCAAGTGATCCACCTGCCTCAGCCTCCCAAAGTGCTGGGATTACAGGCATGAGTCACCACGCCTGGGCTGTTGTTGATTTTTCTATGTTAAAAAAATAGAACTAAATGTTTTCAGCCATGTGTCCACTGATGGGATACCCAGACATGGAGAAACTCTAAAGATAGGCTTCTGGAGAGAGGAAAACAACGCATCATCCAGCAGGCTTTCCGCCCATCTCTCATTTTGGCTAATGGTTCCAGGCAGCTATTTTGGTGGTGTTTGTCCTGTGTTCATTCTTTTCATCTTATAGGTACCCAGAGCATATCAGGGCCTCAGTGGGGCAACAGAAATGAATCTATGAATAAACAAGCAATAACCCTGGCCCTGAAAGGCAACTCATAGCTCATATGCTCACCCATATCTGCGTGGGCTTTCTCCCCGCAGAGCTGAGGCAGCCTGATTGCCCCACCAGGACTGGCATCTCTTTGCTGAAGGCTTGCTTTGGCTTCCAGAAGCCTCTCTGCCTACGCACAGGTGGCAAAAGTGCCAGATCCTCCTCCAGTGATGGACAGGAGTCAGTGCATAGAGCCTCACTCTCAGGGAAAAACTGAGACGCATGCTCTTCACTGGCATGCACGGGTCCCAGGGGCCCACCATGGGAGCCCCTCTAGGCGCTGCTGGCCGCCTGCTCTATCTCTCTTCCCCACCTACTGTGCTTCCTAGGATCACCTCCCAAATAAATAGCTGGCATGCAAACCCTTGTCAGCAGCTCTGCTTCTGAGGGAACCCAATCTAGGATAACCCCAGATGTCTTCTGGAGACCCCATGAACAGCATGGAGGCACCATAATCAATCCCAGCATGGGCAGGGGAGCACGGAGAAGGGGGCTGGAGAAAGTGAGAGATGTGACCTGGGGCAAAGCGATGGCAGGGCATTCCTGGCAGATGCAATTGCAAGAGCAGGGCTGTGAAGGGCTGAAATGGTGCTTGAGGCAAGATGATGGCTTGGAATTGTGTTATTTGTGATTTTCTTTTTTCCGTCTTCCTCATATAAACTTCTCTGGGACTGGAGAGCAGACATGTGATGTAGCCTTGAGGAGCAATGGATAGTAGGTGTGGAAAACAAAGAGCAGAAGGTTTTAAATTATTTTTCCTAAAACAGACTTCTTGGAATCAAGGATGAAGCAGAGCACAGAAGCTTCTCTTCCTGCCCAGAGGGGAGACACAGGAGGGTCACAGGGCCAGGCGCAGCACCGAGCATGGGGAAAGGGTAGGACATTGGAACCTTTGGTGTGGGGATGCTGGCACACCCTGGAGGCCTGGGTGGTTGCTGTGGAGTGTTTGTTAGAATTTTATTGTAATCACGGCTTTTGCAATGAAAAGTAATGGCAAAAACGGCAATTACTTTTGCACCAACCTAATAGAAGCTACATTAGCTGTTTACCTGGGCACTGAGGGGTGATACTTCCATGGCAGCTTGATTGCTCAGGCCCATGGAGTGTCCAGGAGAGGATATCCAGATGCGCCCCCCACCCCTGCCACCATGCTGAGCCTGGGCCCCTTCCAGTGCCACAGGTGGCCCTCCCCTTCCAGTAGCCAAGGCGATAATCCTCTTCCTCAGAGCTGCATTCAGGGTATGAGAGGCCCTGGGTGGTGGTGGAAACCCTCCCACACCCAGACCCCAAAACAGGCTAAATCTGAAGAATGCTGATAAGGTTTGGCTGTGTCCCCACCCAAATCTCGTCTTGAATTATAGCTCCCATAATTGCCACATGTTGTAGGTGGGACCCAGTGGGAGATAATTGAATCATGGGGGTGGTTTTCCCCTACTGTTCTCATGGTTGTGAATAAGTCTCAGGCGATCTGATGGTTTTATAAGGGGAAACCCCTTTCACTCGGTTTTTCACTCTCTCTTTGCCAGCCGCCATGTAAGATGTGCCTTTGTTCTTCCCTCACCTTCTGCCATGAGTGTGAGGCCTCCCCAGTCATGTGGAACTGTGAATCCATTAAACTTCCTTTTCTTTATAACTGACCCAGTCTTGGGTATGTCTTTACCAGTAGCATGAAAACAGACTAATACAAGTGCCAACCTGTCTGGGCAAGAAGCCAGCTCTGTACAAGGTGAGGGAAATGACAACTCACAACATGGGGAGAAAGTAACAACCTTTGAATCACCTGCTCATGCTATGCACTGAGGCATGCTCATTGTATGGGAACCTATAGATGATATAAATATATGCATATATGTTATATAAAAGCTCTGAGATTCACTTTTTAGTTGTCTGAGCATGAATGTGACAATTCAATTGAGCTGCTCTGCAATAAGGATGAAAGGATAAAATTAGAACCAATTAAAGTTACTTGATGAAACATCTCATAAGCACCATAGAAAATTCCATGTTAAGTAATGGGGTGACCTGACATGTGAAGTCTTGCTGTCTCATCCCCAGTGCAGAGAAAAAAAACGGGCTGGAGCTCTGAGGCCTGTGAGGTCGGTGGCCAGCTTGAGGGTAGGGACAGTAGGACCCTAGGAGAAAGGAGAGGTCAGCAAAGGTAGATGAGGGAGTCTCCTTCGGGTATCCCCTCCTGTGCTTTGATATTTTTCCCCAGAGGTTGCCGGGGCTTATCTTTGGGGTGCATCACCAAAAATATCCTTCCTAGAAGATGGAGTGATGGATAAGACACCCAAGAGTCAGAAGATGTGATTTCGGGTGCTGGCTTGGCCACTGAGTCATGAACAACTCCTGGTAAACTCACTGAACATCTCTGCATGGAGTTCCCTCATTTGGAAAAGCAGGATTAAGATGTCTGAATTACTCTCCTGAGTTATTGTCAAGCTTTAACTGCTTAATCCACAATTTTTTTTTTTTTTTGAGACAGAGTCTTGCTCTGTTGCCCAGGCTGGAGTGCAGTGGCGCAATCTTGGCTCACTGCAACCTCCGCCACCTGGGTTCAAGTGATCCTCATTCCTCAGTCTCTGGAGTAGCTGGGATTACAGGCACGTGCCACCACACCAGGCTATTTTTTGTATTTTTAGTAAAGACTGGCTTTCACCATGTTAGCCAGGTTGGTCTCGAACTCCTTACCTCAGGTGATCCGCCTGCCTCAGCCTCCCAAAGTCCTGGGATTACAGGTGTGAGCCACCTCACCTGGCCTTAATCCACATTTGGAAGAATTAACAGCTCCTTACAAATGGAGGAGGCCAGCGGTACATTATCAACATCAACATCTCCACCTCCACCACTCCTTAGGGCCATGCTCTCTGTTTATCTATGGGAAGGGATGCAGGAGTGATCCTCCCTGGCAAGTCTGCATCCCAAGAGGCATATTTCTTGAGATGCAACATTTCCACCTGGAAGTTTGACTTTCTGGGTTTGTGACCAAAGGATAAAGAGTGTTTTGTGACAAGTGAGCATTTTGGTGCCCTGACCTCATATCACATAGGCAGCAGTTTATTGTACCCATGAGCAGGCCTGGATCTGCAAGGAATGTACTTCCTCACATTTAAAACGTGATGTTTCCATTTCTTTGTATCACTTGCATTTTGGCAGAACTGGAGATTGCAGGAAAATAAGCTTAAATGTAGGCTTCTTCCCTGGAATGTTTTGCATTTAAATAACTGCTTTAGGCTGGGCACGGTGTCTCGCGTCTGTAATTCCAGCACTTCGGGAGGCCGAGGCGGGCAGGTCACCTGAGGTCCGGAGTTTGAGACCAGCTTGGCCAACATGGGGAAACCCCATCTCTACTAAAAATACCAATTTTCCAGTCCTGATGCATGCCTGTAATCCCAGCTACTCAGAAGGCTGAGGCACAAGAATCGCTTGAACCCGGGAGGCGGAGGTTGCAGTGAGCTGAGATCGCACCACTGCACTCCAGCCTGGGCAACAAAGATACCCTGTCTCAAAAAAATAGTAATAATAACAATGAAAAACTAAATAACTGCCTTAGTTATTCCTTTTCCAGAATTCTTGGCCTGGAGTTCTTCCTTGGTGACCTGGTCAAGATAAGCACTTAAACGGAGGTATCCCCATGTGTGTTGTACCGGTCACTTATGCCACCAAATCTCAGGGAAAGATTGGTGAAGGTGGAGATAGTACTTCGTAAGCTTTGGCCATAGCTACATGCAACTTGAATATAAGCAAGGGGTCCACATGGGCCAGTCCCCTGTATAGAGCTGCACCAAATCCTAGCACCTAATATGATTAAAAATCAGTCCAAGATCTCTATATCCAGGTTACATCCCAGACCAATTCAATCAGAAGCTCTGAGGTGAGACCTAGCATCATTTTCTTTTCTGTTTTTGTTTAGTTTTTGAGACAGGGTCTCACTCTGTCACACATGCTAGAGTGCATAGCTCACTGAAGCCTCGAACTCCTGTGCTCAAGTGATTCTCCTGCCTCAGCTTCCTGAGTAACTGGGACTACGGGCACACACCACCATGCCTGGCTAATGTTTTGATTTTTTGTAGAGATGGGGTCTTGCTATGCTGCCCAGGCTGGTCTCAAACTCCTGGCCTCAAATGATCTGCCTTCCTCGACCTCCCAAAGTGCTAGCCACCATGCCCGACCCTGGCATCATTATTTTCTGACACTCCCTGATAGTTCAATGCCCAGCTAAGATTTAGAAAGATTGATTGAGTGGGTTGAGGAGGGAAGGGCTGTTTGAGAAAGTGACATTTGAATGGAGATATAAAAGATAAGGAGAGAACCAAGAAAAAAGTTTCTGGAAAAATGCCAAATAAAAGGTCAAAACTGAGAGGCTTATTCCAGTAATTCAATGAAATTCAATGAAAAATGCCATATTTGCCTTTTACACGTACTTTTTTCTTTTTGAGACTGGGTCTCGCTCTTGCCCAGGCTGGAGTGCGGTGGTGTGATCTCACCTCCCTGTAGCTTCGACCTCTCGAGCTCAAGCCATCCTCCCACCTCAACCTCCTGAGTAACTGGGACTACAAACACATGCCACCATGCCTGGCTTTTTTTTATATGTTTTGTAGAGACAGGGTCTTACCATGTTGCCCAGGCTGATCTTGAACTCCTGGGCTCAAGTGATCCACCTGCCTTGGCCTCCCAAAGTGCTGGGATTACAGGTGTGAGCCACCATGCCTGGACTAAAACTTCTTATTCTTTAGGAAATACTGGCCTAAGGACCAAAGAGAATGCCCAGTATCCCCAGACCTGACAGCGAGCCTCACCTCACGATTCAAACTGACCAGGAGGATCTTTCTAAGGAGGAGCCTCCTCTTCCTCCAGGATATTTAAAATAGGGCTTGGTGGAAGAGAATTTTGCTTGATCAGGGTTTTCAGGATGCCACCTGCTATATAAAATGAATATACAGGGCATTGGGGGCTCTAGGAGGTGAAATTGCTAGGGCGGAGAAGAAGGTAGGGGCAAGTAGATTCATCTCATTAAGTTCTCCTGTGCGAGGCAGTTTTTCTTCCTCCTCTCAAGTCCACCACTGGGAGGGAGAGAGGAGGAAGATAATTCATGGACACAGAACCACATCTAATTTAAACTCTTGGTCTGGTGTGGCAAGGAATTTATTTGATTTATTGATTTCCTGTAACGCAGACTTAGAAACAATAGTAAAGACTGCATTGATCTTCAAGACTATATCATGGGGCACAATTAGCAAGATGTGCAAATACAGACATAAGTGATAACAAGCCAAAACTCTCTCCTGGGAAGCCATAACAGTGCCAAGGGAACCAACTTTTTAGAGTGAAAATTTCTGTTGATTGTTAGAAATGTCTGAGGCTACCTGCAAACAGTGGCTCCCACAGTTGAAATGAATCTGCCTGACAGAGATGCCTGCATTTTCCTAGCACGAGCTGCTCTCTGCTGTCCCCCTTCAGCCGGCTGCTACCCCGTAGAGCCCTGAGGAGGCTGTGTCAAGAAGCAAGTTTCCAGATGCTGGAATGGATCAGCCTAGTTTGGTTTCTGCTTTGTTCTTTCTCCATTCTGTCTCTGGGTATCTCAGTCCTCTCGGGCCACTATAACAAAATACCACAGACTGGGTAATTTAAATTACCCAGAAATTTGTTTCTCACCATTCTGGAGGCTGGGAAGCCCAAGATCAAGGTGCTGGCAGATCTGGTGTGTGGACAGAGCTGGCTTCCTGGTCCATAGATGGTGTCTTCTCAATGTTATCTCATATATAGTGGGAGAGATGAGGGGTTTCTCTGGGGCCTCTTTTATAAGGGCACTAATCCCATTCATGAAGGCTCCACTCTCCTAATCGCCTCCCAGAATCCCCATCTCCTAATACCATCTACCTTGGGGGTGAGGATTTCAACATATGCACTTTATGGGGGACATAGACATTTAGTCCATTGCACTGGGTCATTCACACCTTCCCAGGATTTGCTCCTGAGCCCCTCTAGACTTGTGCCTTGCTGGTGTCCCAGTGCCCTCTCCTGCTTGTTGGTCCGGAGATGCCTCACATGGTCAGGAACCCTGCTCTCCGCTCCTGCATCCTGCCTCCTGTCTGGGAAAGCACTATGCTCTCCAGGTTCCAGATGTTCAGCCCATGCCCATGGCTGAATCCCAGTGCCCCGTGAAGCCCACAGAAATAAGCCTGGACCCCTGACCAATCGGCAAAGCCCCTGCCTTATGCACGTCCCCAGCCTGCTGCTCCTCTTTCGTGGCTCGGTGTAATATCTCTCCCGTTTCAGGCATATTTGCTAGTTGTTTCCCAACATCTTCTTAGTCTTGCTTCTGAACCATGGTTCTTGAGAGTCTCCCCACGGGGAGTACTTTCCTTTCTTCTCTTTGCTGATCTCTCACCTCCCTTTATGCCTTCTTCAAAATTCACCTTTTTCTGAAAGATGGAAGATGGAAGAGGAGCAGAAATCTGGAAGAGCTATTGACCAAAGCTGCATTTACCAAAGCATGGGGATGAAGTAGAGAGATTAACTTTTCAAACTCACGTAGCTGGTAATTGTCAGAACCAAGATTGGAGCCCAGCGGTTTTATTCAGACTAGGTACCTTAGTATCACAATGCTGCCAGCCTGCTTTAGAAAGCTCTTCAAGTCCATTATCTCATGCTAAGGGATCTAAAGAAGCCAGAGATTTTAACCAAACCAAATTGCCATAAGCAAGAACCTCTACCTCGCCATCAGAGAACACCAGCATGGATGGGTCAGAGGTATTCATCCAGTGAACAAATGTTCATTAGAGTGTGCAATGTGCCAAGCATCTCTAGGTATTGGGCTGCAGCAGTAAATCAGAAAAAAACATATCCTGCCCACAGGAAACTTACCTTCTGGTGTGGGGAAGATACAGTTAAAAAAAGAATAAAATGTATATGATGTCACATGATAAGGCTAAAGAAATAAAGGTAGGGCCAGGCACAGTGGCTCATGCTTGTAATCCCAGTACTTTGGGAGGCCGAGGTGGGTGGATCACGAGGTCAAGAGATCGAAACCATACTGGCCAACATGGTGAAACCCCATCTCTACTAAAAATACAAAAATTAGCTGGGTGTGGTGGCACGTGCCTGTGGTCCCAGCTACTCGGGAGGCTGAGGCAGGAGAATCGCTTGAACCTGGGATGCAGAGGTCGCAGTGAGCTGGGATCACACCACTACACTCCAGCCTGGTGACAGAGTGAGACTCCATCTCAAAAAAATAAATAAATAAAGGTGGAACAAGGATAAAGAGCCTGGGGAGGGAGCTTGTCACTTTCCCTACGGTTTCAGGGAAGAACTTGCTGAGAAGGTGACTTTTGAGCAAAGGCCTTAGAAGGTGGTGGATATCTGGAGAGGAATGGTCCAGACAGAGGGAACAGCAAGTGCAAAGGCCCTGAGGCAGGAGTGTTCCAAGAACAGCAGGATGATCAATGTTGTTGGAACTGAGAACAGAAGTGGGGAGATGAGACAAGAGAGGCATTTGGGATAGTGTAGTGTGTCACTGGCCTTTGGGATGCATTTGGGCTTCATGCTGAGGGAGACGAGAGGCTATTAGAGGTTCTAAGAAGACAAGCAGAATCTTCTGACTCTGGTTTCAACAGGATCACCCTGGCTGTTCAGTTGTGGATGGCCTGAAGGAGGGGCAAGGACAGGATTCCGGACACAAGTCGAGAGGCCACTGCAGAAAGCCAGATGGAGGTGATGGTGCCTGGATCAGCGAAGCGGGGGCACAGGTGATGCTGGATGTAAGTTGAAGCAAAGGGAAGAGGACTTAATGATGGAGTGGATGTGATGCATGAGGAAAACAGAAGCTGCCAGGGCTTGGGATTGGCTGGCTAAGGGAAGGAGCTGCCTGTGATAAGGAAGACTGGAAGCAGCAGAGCTGGGGGAAGTTCACAGCTGGCATGCTGCACAACTCCAGGAGGCAACGTTCTCATTCTATATGAAGAGCATCCCCAAGGATTATGCAAGGAGGTGGCTGTACCCAGATTAATCTTACCCCTTTCTGCCTTAGGCTTCTTAGTAATTTTAGAATCAGCTGGGCAAATACGGAGAAGGAAGCAAGGCTGGCTTTTTGCCAGTGTATTAGAGTTCTCCAGAGAAGCAGAGCCAAGAGGATATTCATATAACAGGTCTTGTTATAAATCTTTTTATATATAATATACAGACATGCTCGGGTGTGACAATTCTAACATTCATAGCTGGTGTGCTGCACAACTCCAGGGGGCAGCATTCCCATTTTCCTACATGAAGAGCAGCTCCTGGGATTATGCAAGGAGGACATGTATATAATATATAATATTTAATATATAAAAAGCTTTATTGTAAGAAATTGGCTAGTGTGCTTATGGAGGCTGGGAAGTCTCTCAATCTGCTGTCTGCAAGCTGGAGACCCAGGAAAGCCAGTGGTGTAGTTCCAGTCTGAGCCCAAAGGCCTGAGAATCAGAGAGCCAATGGTGTTAAGTCCTTGTCCGAGGACAAGAGATGATCAATGTCTGTCTCAAGCAGTCAGAGAAAGTGAATTCTCCCTTCCTCCACCTTTTTTTTTTCTATTCAGGCCCTCAATGGATAGGATGAGGCCTTCTCACAGCGGGGAGGGCCATCTGCTTTACTGAGTCCCCAATTCAAATGTTAGTCTCCTCCAGGAACACCCCCATAGACACACCCAGAATAATGTTTAATCAAATATCTGGGCACCCCATGACCCAGTCAAATTAACACTTAAAACTGACCATCACAGTCAGTTACTTATAGAGCCACCAAAAAAGGGTCGGGGAGAGTGAAGACTAGAAAAGATTCTTGAAAGAGATGAGGAGAAGTGGAGATAAGCATTCTACCTCAAGTACTTCCCAAGGAAAGGGAATCAGCTCCGAACTAGGAGAGTAGCTTGAGGACAAGAGACGGGAGGGTGACTTCAGGGTGCCACAGTCAGAAGAGGGGAGGCCAGGTGGGTTGGCACAGGGCTTCTATGTTAGATGGAATAAGCAATGGGATTTCACTAATCCTCATCCTCATCCTCAAATTCACCAGTATGAACAAAATGAACTCTATGGAAGTATATGCAATGCACAGAGAAATGAAAAACAGCTACAATCCCAATCACAAGTCCAAGATGAGTAACTGCTGCTAAACATGGACCACATATGTGAATTGGGTGGGGAAGGAGAGACAGGACACAGCAATTGATTCAAATATTTTTTGAGCACATACTATGTGCCAGGCACTTCTGGTGTTAGGGATGCATCGGTAAACAAAAGAGAAACATCGCTGTCCTCATGGAGCTTACATTTGAATGTGGGAGACAAACACTACAGAAAATAAATAAACCACATAGTATATCAGAGGGATGGTACAGAAAATGGTACGAACTAAGTGTGGGAATTTAGCAGGGAGGGAAGATGAGAGCTCAAGGCAGTGGCATCATTTCTTTTCCATTTCAATAAGCTGGTCCAAGTGCTACAATTTGAAATTGGCCCTGAGTCAGAGAACACTGAGGAGAGCTTTTCCCCTTAGGATGCTGAGGTCACACCGTGGAAGGGCTGGGACAGGGAAAAGGCAGCGTGGCCACCTCCTGGGTCCTGGGATTTAGGGACAGCTGTGCTACAGATGATGATGTGTATCTTTCCAGCTCTTGAGAAAGGGAGAGATTTCTTTAAAACTATAGGAAAGGAAGCCCAAGCATGCACATGATTCTCTTTCTTTGGGAATGGTGAGATCTGGAGGTGTGGGTGGGCTCTGAGAAAGCTGAGGAATATTTATGTGAGCCAGGTGCCCACCATGATGCCAGGAAAAAGGTGGCACCAGAGGGGCAGTACAGACACCATCTCTATTCCTCTGACCTGGACTTTGAGCCTGAACAGATGCCTGGCAGTGGATGTGGCAGTGAAAGATGAGGACCCTGTTATGGGCTGAATCGTCTCCCCCTAAGACTCCTCTGTTGAAGCCCTGTACCTCAGAATATAGCATTAATTGAAGACAGGTTATTTACCAAGTGAAAATGAGGTCTGCAGGGTGGGTCTTGATCCAACATGACTGGTGTTCTTATAAAAGGGGGAAATTTGATCTGGGCACGGTGGCTCATTCCTGTAATCCTAGCACTTTGGGAGGCTGAGGCAGGAGGATCTTTTGATGCCAAGAGTTTGAGACCAGCCTGGGGAACATAGGGAAATCCCATCTCTACCAAAAAAAAAGAAAAGAAAGGGAAAGAAAGGAAGAAAGAAAAAAGGGAAAGGACAGGAAAGGAAGCAAGGAAAAAGAGAGGAAGGAAGGAAGGAAGAAAGAAAGAAAAAGATTAGCCAGATACGGTGGTGTGTGCCTGTAGTCCTAGCGACTTGGGAAGCTGAGGTGGGAGGATCAGTTGAGCCTGGGAGGTCAGGGCTGCAGTGAGTAATGATCACAGCACTGCACTCCAGCCTGAGCAACAGAGCAAGACCCTGTGTCAAAAAATAAGTAAAATGAGGGGAAATTTGAACACAGACATGCACACAGGGAGAGCGCCATGTGAAGACCAGAGTTATGCGGCTGCAGGCCCAGGAACTCCCAGAAGCTCGGAGAGACAGGACAGAGACCCCAAACAGATGCTTCCCCAGCACCTTCAGTGGCAGCACGGCCCTGCTGGCACCTTCATCTGTAGGGACTTCTGGCCTCCAGAACTGGAAGGCAATTCATCCTTATGTTTAAGCCACCCTCCAGGTGTGGTACTTCGTTTCGGTGGCCCTGGGATTATTCAATACAGACACCGAAGAAAGTCCTGAGGGGAACTGATCACTGGAAAGTAGCAAGCCAGGAGCTTGCCATTCCACACAGATGCAGAGGGAGAAAGAGGAAAGGCCGGGGCAAAGTGGGCAGTGGAGGTGAGTTCTCTCAGCAGAGTGGTCTCTGATGCTTCTGGGCCCTGCAACTGGAGCTGATAGACTGGCTTTTCCTGATCATACGTAATCAAAACCACGTGACTTTTGCAAAAAGTCTCTGAGATGATTTCTATCTGGGACTGTGTGGCTCTCGTGAAAAAGAATTTTTAAAATGACTGATGTATTGGCACAATTAGTGCTTGTAAATATTTGTTCATTTGAAGGCTGTGCCCAGTGATCTCACAGATGAAACTGGCTTCCATCTTGCCTCGCAGCTTTTACAAAATAGCAATAGTAGACTCACAGAGGGTTTCAGATCTGCCGCAGCAAAGAATTGGAAGATATATCCTGTGCTGGGAGGCATGAGAGGTTTTTGTGTCTCTTTGATTTTTTTTTTTTTTAAAGTAGTTAAGCTCAAGCACATCTGCAGATCTAAATGGGGGAGAAATGCCGTCCTGTTCACTTTGGCATCTGTGGTCAGAAGGAGCAGAACATACACCAGGAAAGCAAGCCAAGACCGGGTTGTTGGCAGGCCTCTCCCAGCTGCACCCAGTTAAGCACATGCCTGATACACGCACAAAACAGTATGTCTTTGTAATAGATGAGAGAGCACTTTATAATTAGAAAATAATTGTTGCTGCTTTGGGCATTCTCTTTCATAAGACTCTATTGAAACCCCCTGCTCTTATGAAGCTTGTCAGAGGCGTGGCGTTCTTTTCTTTACAAGAAAAGAACACGAGATATGAATACCAGCTAGCCAGCCACGCATCCAAAACCAGGACGTTCAGACAGGATGCCCACTGGCAAGAAGTCATCGTTTCCCTGCCATTCTCATTCGCGAGAAATGTGCTGTTGAAAACACACGCCCGTCGTAGTGAAGCTTTCACTCGTTTTTCTGATCCACCCATCAGGGAGCTCAATGGTTGAGCCCTTCTGGAGACTAAGTCATATATGTAAATGACCACCCTGCAGGCACCAGGAAGGGGCACAATCCCCAGCTGGATCCACGGGGCCTCCTGGCTCAGTCCCTGGGTTGAGCATTCGTTGTATTTAGTCTTCCTAACACTGCACATTTATGAAGACAAATGGGAGAATCAAGAGAAATGGATGTGTTCCAAACTGAACCAAAACAACGTCAATGAGTGTGGGCATTTCTGAACCCCTAGGACAACACCTTTGGTGTAAGAGAACCCACTTCACGCTTACCGTGTTATTTGTCTGGGCAAGGAAAACAGCACTTTATCTCAGAACAGGAGGAGAGGGATGGCTGGACAGATGGCCATGGCCATACACGAGGCCATCCCTATGCTCCCTGGCTGGGACAGATCCAACTGTGAGAGCTCCTTCTGTCCCTGTCCTCCAAATGTGTGGGGAATTTTTTTGTTTTTGTTTTTGTTTCTGAGACGGTGTCTCACTCTGTTGCCCAGGCTGGAATGCAGTGTGCAATCTTGGCTTACTGCAACTTCCGCCTCCCGCATTCAAGCAATTTTCCTGCCTCAGCCTCCCAAGTAGCTGGGGTTACAGGTGCCTGCCACCACCCCCGGCTAATTTTTGTGTTTTTAGTAGAGACAGGGTTTCGCCATGTTGGCCAGGCTGGTCTTGAACTCCTGACCTCAGGCGATTCGCCTGCCTTGCCCTCCCAAAGTGCTGGGATTACAGGAGTGAGCCACGGTGCCCAGCCCAAATGTTTTTAAACAGATGAAATCAGGTTACAATAAACAATAAAGGGACTTCTAAAACATCTAAGCATCTGTGAAAGGAGGCTGGGATGGCTCCATCCAAGAGAGGCACCCCCTGGGCTGACCGCAAAACACAAAATCTGGGAGTAGGAAATCCTTTTCCTCCACTGTCTCTCCATATGAAGATTCAAGGCCAGCTGGAGGGGAAGTGGGGTGGCTTTTTGATCCTTTTCACAGGATGGCTTTGACTTTCCATTTCATAGCTTTTTGTAATTTGTTTTTAATTTTTCAGACTTGTGTTGACATTATTTTGATAATTACAAATCATTACCCAAGAGAGTACCCTAGTCTGTCAAGAAGGCCTTGGTCACACCCACACTGAGATATAGCTAGATGATTAGACACATAGATAAATCCAATCAAAATGTGTGCTGCACCTTTTGCTGTTGTGGAACTTTCTAGAACTTCATTGCTAAACACATCTGTAAGAGCTCTGTGGGCAAAGCAGGCTATAGGCTGCCTTGTAGAAAAATGAGCATTTTATAATATGTAAGCCATGGGAACCACTTCAGCAGAAAGGCTAGAAAGGGCAAATTTTCTGAAAAAGATGACATGTGACTAAATGAAGTATTTTCTCCTTCAAATCCCTTTACAAAAGAAAAATCCCATTTGTGGTTCCTTTCTTATCAAAATCTGGTGCCTGAGAGTAGTATATAGCATGTCTATATATATATACACACACACACATACTATTGTGTGTATGTATACACTATATAGTGTATATATATACTATATAAGTATATATAAATACACTATATATGTAAGTATAATACATATACACTACATATATATGTAAGTATATAAGTATATATAATATATACTATTGTACATATATACACGATAGTATATATATACTATATATAAGTACATATACTATGTATAAAATATATACTATATTTAAGATATATACTATATATACTTATATATACTTATATACCATATATACATATATAGTGTATATATACATATATACTATACTATATATACACTATATATACTATATATAGTGTATATACGCTATATACTATATATAGCGTATATACACTATGTACTATTCTCAGGTACCAGATTTTGATAAGGAAGGAAACACAAGTGGGATTTTTCATATATATATACACGTACACTATTCTCTAAGCATAAAAATACAAAAAAGTACATATATATATAGATACATATATTTTTTTTTTTTGAGACATAGTCTCGCTCTGTTGCCCAGGCTGTAGTGCAGTGGTGCAGTCTCAGCTCACTGTAACCTCTGCCTCCCGGGTTCAAGTAGTTCTCCTGCCTCAGCCTCAGTAACTGTGATTATGGGCGCCTCCCACCACACCCAGCTAATTTTTGTATTTTTAGTAGAGACAGGGTTTCACCATGTTGGCTAGGCTGGTCTCGAACCCCTGACCTCATGTAATCCACCCACCTCGGCTTCCCAGAATGCTGGAATTACAGACGTGAGCCACTGCGGCTGGCTGAGAATAGTATATTTTAAAGCAGAAGAAGCCAGGAATCTTCCACTGAGAGCCAACCACCCCTCCGTAAGGGGGCTGCACACAGAAATCTCTGTGTTGGCAGCATTGCTTGTGGTGGACGCCTCACGTGGCACTTCCATCCTGCTGTCAAGCTGCTGCCTCACACATCAGAGCCCGGAAGGAGCTGGGCCTTTCCTTGGCCAGACTATCTGAACTCCAGGAGGCCAAGGTACCCCTCTCAGCATTTCAGGGCCCTCCTGCCCGTAGTCTAGACTGCCTCTTTGAGTGTGATCCCTGGCAGCCACAGGAGATCCCCAGAAAGTGTGATAGAAACACAGAATTCAGGCCCCGCCACAAACCTACCCAGTCAGAACCTGCATATTCCCAAGATCCAGGGATTCCTGTGCACATTCAGGTTTGCGAAGCATCCATCCTCCTGCTCAGAGGTGGTGCTATAATTCTCCCAGCTGTTAACCGGCAGATGAAATCTGTCTTAAGAAACAGCAAACTGTGGAAAAGGCCACATACTTACGATTTCAGCTATAAGACATTCAGGAAAAAGCAAAACTATGAAGATAATGAAAAGATCAGTGATTGCCAGGGGTTGGGGGTTGGGGAAGGGAGAGATGAATCGGTAAAGTACTGGGGAATTTTAGAGCAGTGAAGTTATTCTGTATGTTACTATAATGGTAGATGCCTGTCATGACACATTTGCCCAAACCCACAGCATGTACAACACCAGGAGTGAGCCCTAATGTAAACTGTAAACTTTAATTAATAACAACATATCACGGTTGCTCACGTCTGTTATACCAGGACTTTGGGAGGCCGAGGCAGGTGGATCACCTGAGGTCAGGAGATCGAGACTATCCTGGCTAACATAGTGAAACCCCGTCTCTACTAAAAATACGAAAATTAGCCAGGTATGGTGGCATGTGCCTGTAATCCCAGCTACTCGGGAGGCTCAGGCAGGAGAATCGCTTGAACCTGGGAGGCAGAGGTTGCAGTGAGCTGAGATCGCGCCACTGCACTCCAGCCTGGGCGACAGAGCGAGACTCCATCTCAAAAAAAAAAAAAAAAGTATGGATATTATCTCATCAATTGTAATAAACATACTACAATAATGCAAACTGTTTGCAACGGGAAAATCATAGAGTGGGGTGAGGAGACATATAGGAAGTCTCCACACTTGCTGCTCATTTTTTGTAAATTTAAAACCATTCTGAAAAATAGTCTATTAATGAAACAACATTACCATTAACATTCCCATTAATGAAACAAGAAGATTGTTGTTACAAATAGCTGGGGCAGCGGATATTCTTAAGCATTTTGGGGTATATAAAGCGGTCCCTGAGTTGCTGTTGTATGGTTTGCTCTTGCTCAATTTCACATTTCACTGATGCAGCCAATCCTGCTTTATGGCTGGGCATGACCCAAACTGGTAGGGAAGGAGGCTCTGAGTGTCAGGAGACTCAAGTGGATTGAGGGCTGTGAGGGGTTAGAGATGCCAGGATACCTGTGAATTGGTGCACCCCCGCCAGGATTAGCATGCATCTTCTGGCGCGATCCACTGTGGGTCAGCCCTGGATTTAGGCAGCTCGGGTTTAAGGAACAAAGTAGAAAGCGATGGAACCAAAGTTGTAATGTAAGAATGAGGGGAAACCACAGATGCAAATATTTTGTGCTCTAGGAAACCTATTAGGAAATTACTAAATCCTGGAACAATGTAAAATATGGTACACATTCTAAAGAGCAAGTGTCTATAATGATATATACATCTTACACTTTTTGTTTAAATATGAATTTAATTAAACAAAATTGTAACTGGCTGTGTGAATGATGGGAAATGGCTTCACGTCACAGAACCCACCTCCAGCAACAATAGCGTATTAGACACCAGTGGAACAACTTGACCCAGTGAGCGAATTCGTGATTTCTGTTTACATCACAGCAGGATGTGTCTAGAAATCCCAGGTTAGGAATGGCGGTGGGAAGAATTTTGGCTGTGAACAGACTCCTCTCAGCACCAAGTCCTTGACAACACAACCACGTGCAAATACACAAATACATGACGTGAGGTTGGTAAAAATGCTAAACGTGTATACAAAGAATGGACTGTCTTTGAGACCGATCGTTGATTCAATCTCCCCATAAACCTGGTCGCAAATCCTGTTCTGAAATCATTTGAGTGAAGACAGCAAGTGATGGGTTTAGAAGCATCTTGGCGCACAGTCGGCTGGGAGTAAGGATTGCCACACACTCTCTGCAGGCTGTATATTCTCTCCTGTGTGGCCTCAGATTTTCCCTGGCAAGATTGTGTGCTGCTAGCCAGTGACCATTAGTTTACCAGGGATGTTAGGTTTTCTTTTCGCCTGGGGTCTCAGGCCCTGTCTTCTTTACTGTCATAGAGTTTGCTTGAACTTTGCTTTTCCCAATGCTCGGCTTCTTCTGTTTCTGGTTGTTGTTTTGAAGGGATTTCAGTCCCAGCATTTTGCAATACTTGTTACACTGGTGTAGTGCTTTAAACTGATCAATGAAGGTCATGGAACAATTGCCTTTAAATCCTTTGTACCTGTGAGTTTGGGTGGAAGGAAACAGCTTTTAAAAACAGGACACTTTCATCAGTTTAAAAAGAAAAACTTGAAAGGGGAAACTAATGGTGCATGGAACATACATGAATTTCTGTTTTAGATAAGAATGGCCACAGGACAGACACAACTATCAGTGAAGGTAAAAAACAAAGACTGTGGAATTAAGTAAAGGCAAAGATCCGCTGGCACGTACAGTGAAGATCAAAGGCCTTGGAGTATCCAAGGGTCCCAGGTGCTCACGGTTGGAATGTACCAGCATTTTATTGCCCTGTTTCTCATAGCCACAATGACCAGTGCTGGGCTATTTTGATAAAACACAGATGTCTTAGTGATCGAAAGCCACTCCATCACACCGAGAAGTTCTCAATAAAGAATTTCAGAACTTTGGAACTGAAAGAAATTATTTTGTTTAGACCCTTCAATTTGCAGTTGAAGAAATTCAGGTTAAGAGGTCATGAGACTACCCCAAGAAAACAAAGCAAGTTGATGTAAGAGACAAGATTAGAATGAAGCCATCTGAGTCTTTCTCCTACAGCAGAGCTCACTGCCCTGGCAGCCCGCTTTGTCCCCAGGAGAAGAAGAATTTTTGTCTCTGGCAGAGCCTTTGTCTCCAGTAGGCTCTAAAAGGGTCCATGCTGACTCCTTGGCCAGTAGTAGTTTCAGGGGTTGTTCCTCTTGGTTGGGACATTTAAATACTTAAATTATAAATGGCCATGTTTTCATGTCCCAATTATGGTAGGTTAGTGTGCTCCTTGAATGGACAGCTGCCCAGCCCCTCAGTCTCCTCAGCTATCTGCAGATGAACAAGATCCATCAAAAAACTGGTTGAAGGTGCAGGCTTCCTGGGTTCTGGGCAGAATGTGAAAGGGTAGTAGGCTATTGCAGCTTGTTTAGTAGCTAGGAAAGTGACCCTGCAGGGCTTCCTGCCAGCCACCAGAAAATCCCCAAATCCCATGCACACACTGAATCCAGTCACAGCTCCTCTCAGAGTGTGGAGGGAGGCCAGGTGAGCATAGTGCCAGCCACATACCCTCCCCAATAAGTGGCATCTCCTTGAGATGTCCAAGGGTCCTCCTTGTCATCACAGATGAGCTCCTTTGTCAAAGGAATTTGCCTTCAACATGAATCCCATGGGGATAAACTCTTTGAAGTAGCACATACGTAAACCTATGAGGTCCACATTGCATCCACTCAGCCCCTCCCCATCAATGCATTCTCCACACTGCCACCAGAGTAACCTCTACAAAACATAAGTCATATCATCTCCTGCTTAAAATCCCATTGCTGTTAAAACAAAGACAAAATTCCTGAACCTGCTTGTGATCCTGCACTGTCTGGCTGCATCTCCCAACCCATTGACCTCTTCAGCCATTAGAAGTGTATCCCAAAACTTTCTGCCTGCACTATTCCCCCTGCATGGGATGCTCCTTCCTCCTTTTTCTAGATAAATCCTACTCACTTTATTTATTTATTTATTTATTTATTTATTTATTTATTTACTTATTGAGACAGAGTCTTATTCTTGTTGCCCAGGCTGGAGTGCAATGGCTCAATCTCAGCTCATTGCAACCTCCGCTTCCCGGGTTCAAGTGATTCTCCTGCCTCAGCCTCCCGAGTAGCTGGGATTACAGGCATCCACCCCCACACCCAGCTAATTTCTGTATTTTTACTAGAGACAGGGTTTCACCATGTTGGCCTCACTTTGTTTGTTTGTTTGTTTGTTTATTTATTTATTTATTTATTTATTGAGACAGAGTCTCATTCTTGTTGCCCAGGCTGTAGTGCAATGGCTCAATCTCAGCTCATTGCAACCTCCGCTTCCTGGGTTCAAGTGATTCTCCTGCCTCAGCCTCCTGAGTAGCTGGGATTACAGGCATCCACCTGGCTAATTTTTTGTATTTTTTTTTTTTAAGTAGAGACAGGGTTTCACCATGTTGGCCAGGCTGGTCTCAAACTCCTGACCTCAGGTGATCCGCCCGCCTCGGCCTCCCAAAGTGCTGGGATTACAAACGTGAGCCACCATGTCCGGCCCTTGCTCACTTTAAATTCTCAGCTCATTTGACCTTTCCAACCAAGTCACATTCCCCTGTCATAGACTCTCCTGGACTGTGCACCTCCTCTTTGTGGCACGGTCACACACACAGTCTGACATCTGTGAGTGGATGAGATGGTTAATTTCTGTCTCTCCACTCACTGTAAATTCTGTGATGGCAGAGGTCACTCTTTGCTCACCACTGTACCCCAACACCTAGTCCAGTGCTTAGTAAATGGCAGAAACTCAACAAATAGAGGATGATTGAAAAAAGAGTGGGCTGCTTTTATTTTAGTGGTTGTTCAGAATGTGTTTTCATTTATCTATTCTTGTGTTGCCCTGTATCAGTGCTGTGTCCTTTAAAAATATAGTCACATGGGAGGAAGGGACAGCAACTTTCCTCCCTCCCTTCTCTACAGCGCACCCAGCCAAGCACTGTGCTTGAGGCTGTGGATTCAACAGAGAACACAAGACATTGTTGTCCAGTGAAGAAGACAGATATCAAGTCATTACAATGAAATATGATGAATACGATGCAGGGGAAGCATTGCTGGCTGGTGAGCCTGGACAATAATTGGTGGGCTAAGTTTCTGTCAGTTTCCTGACCTCCAAAGTGTGAATAATAATAATGCCCACTGAGGCGGGTGGATCACGAGGTCAAGAGATCGCAACCATCGTGGCCGACATGGTGAAACCCCAACTCTTCTAGAAATACAAAAATTAGCTGGGTGTGGTGGCATGCGCCTGTAGTCCCAGCTACTTAGGAGGCTGAGACAGGAGAATCATTTGAACCCAGGAGGCAGAGATTGCAGTGAGACGAGATCGCGCCACTGCATTCCAGCCTGGCGACAGAGGGAGACTTTGTCTCAAAAAATAATAATAATAATAACATTAATAATAATAATGCCCATAGGGTTGTTGAAGGGATGAAATGAGAAAATCCATAGAAACCACGTAGCTCAGAGCATAACACAGTAAAGATTCAACTGATGTTGATCATGTTGTTGTTATAATTATCAACATTACAACTGATGCAACTGATGTGGGCTTCCTGTGGAAGAGACTTTGAAGCTGAGAGTCAAAGCTGAGGGATTTTCCAGGTAAAGGATAGGGGCAGAGGGTGCCTGGCATTCCGGACCAGTGACATGTAGGGCCCAGTACAAAACGAAAACAGGAGCTCTTTGTTCAAAAAAGAGAATTTCAAGACAACAAGCACAGAACATTAAACCAAACACAGCGCCCTTCTGAGTGTGAGGTCCTGTGCACAAATTGCACACGCATGAAACTAGCCCTGCCCGGTGGGAGAGACTGCTGGCCATTGTTGCTTAATAGGGCCAAAGGCAAACTGGCAAAAAGAAGTCTGTAATGCTGGCATGATGCGGATTCTGTAGCTGATATGATTCAAGAAATCAGGCCTCCTTCATTGGCTGGTAGAAACTATAGAGGTCAACACACCTGGACTGAATGGAGAGAGTTTTTTTCCCTATGCAATCCAAGCTGGGTTTTAAGCTGTTAAGGGCGTGAAAGGTTTCCTTCCTCTGGGAAGCTAAAGCGGCAGCCTGCAGCTCCACCCTACCGTCATTGTTACAAATCCAGCTGCCCCTCCTCCTCCTGGCAGGGGAGCCACTCTGCCCCTGGGAGCCCACAGTCCATGGCCTTGGGAAAAATGACTTGGTTTCTAAAAGCCAAGTTTCTCATTGAAGAAAAGGTCAACCAAAGAAAGGAGTTGAGTCTGGCAGAGTGGGACATCGTCTACTGCTAATGGTATCATTTTTACATCTTTATCTTCCTCTGCAGGAGCTCCCTGAAAGGCTGAAATGTCAGCCTGTCAGCGTTTCCTGTATGCCTGAGCGCTCTCTCCCTGGTGGGACGCGGGGCCAGCAGGGCCTGCTCCGTCAGGATGGATGGTTTAAGCCCACCTGCCACTGGGGGGACCCCGGTTGCTTCACATCAACTCCTGAGCTCCTCAAATTGGGAATGTCACGAGTGGGCAGGGGCAGCTTCCCTGTCTGAGCACATTGGAAACAAGTCCCGGTCATTTGCATCAGGACTGCCTCGAGGCTTTTCAAATTCAGACAACATCTGGTCTCTGCAGAGAAAAATAACTAATTCACACTGTGACCTCCCAGAAAGATCACCACTTCGTCCTGAAGCACTCCCTTGCCAGCAGGTGTTAATGCCAGGTAAAAAGAGAGCCCCTGTCTAATAGTCTCCACCTCTGGAATGGAAAAAGCTGAGCTGGGTCAAACAAGCATGGCTTCTGGGCAGTCCCTGGGTAGACTTCTTTCAGGAATCTGCCTCCTTCTCCACCTCCACTTAACCTCTTTCTTTAGACCCTCGCAGAAAGCTAGAGTCAGGAAGCAGAGGCTCGGATGGCTGTGCCTGGGCATGGTAGGCCAGAGAGCGAAGGCAGCTCTGCACCATCTCAGAGACCCTTTCTCAGCCCTTAGCTACCTTCAATCCCCAGCTCCAGTGCTCTCTCTCTACACCATGAGAAGACATCTCTCCAACCTCCTCCCTGCATCTTCTTGAGAACCAGACACCCCTCTCAGAGTTAGGGGTGCATGCGCCCATCTTCTCTGCGCAGATTATGATCTCTCTCAGGACACTGCTTTACGCCCGGAACTCCTGTCCAGGGGAGGCTTTTCAATAAATGTTGAGAGAACAAAATGAATGGGGCCCAGCTCCATGCTCAGCACTACCTTGTCTCCACGTCACATTTCTGAACATCTCTTTCTCTAATTTTCGACCCTCAACTTGGCCTGTCAGACAATGTTGAACTTCCCTTTCCCTGGCTTTCTCAGGTGCAGACTTTTTTTTGCTACCTAGCATTTACAGAAATTACAAATCTTCCTCCTTTCTCAGTTTGGTCTCTGTCTCAGCCAGGATGTTGGGCTGCTGCTTTGACCCATTGTTCTCACAAACTGACAGCCATCACCAAGGCCATTGCCCTTGCCCAAGAAGAAAAACAGGGCAACACCCTTTGTGTTCTTAGACTGATTACCCCAGATTCATTCAAAGGACATGAATTCAATGACATCAAGCTCTCCTCTACCCAAGCAATGGGAAGTGCAGGTTTCCCTGCTTGTGACCCACCTTGCATGTGACATGTGCCACCCGCTGCCTTGAGGGTTGAATCTGGAGCTGCAGGCCATCTCTCCAACAGGATCGCCATTGCAGAAACTCGCTATCCTTTTCATGTTGGATAGATATAGGGGGTTGAGTAGCATCCTTGCCCAACCCATCCCCAAAGTCATGTCCTTCCCAGAACCTCAGAATGTGACCTTATTTGGAAATCACATCATTACAGATGGAATTTCTTAAATAAGGTCACACTGGAGCAGGGGAGGCCCTCAATCCACTGTTACTGGTGTCTCATAAGAAGATGACAAAAGACAAGAGACACACAGGGGGAATACCATGTGATGCTGGAGACAGAGGTTAAAGAGATGCGTCTATCAGACAAGGAACTCCAAGGATTGCCAAAAAACCCGGAAGCCAGAGGAGAGGCCTGGAACAGACCCTCCCTCAGAGCCTGCAGAAGGAGCCAACCCTGCCAACCCCTTGATTTCAGTCTTCCAGCCCCCAGAACCGTGGGACAACCAATTTCTGTCATCGTAAGGCTCTTGGTTTGTGCTCATTTGTTATGGCAGCCCTAGGAATCTAACACAATGGAATAAAGAATCTTGTATTTGAGATCTTTTTCGAATATTTTCATTTTTAAAAATCTTAACTCTATTGAATTTTACTAAATGGGTCTTTTTATCCTTAACCTCTAATTAGTATAATTTTTTAGCCTATCTCTTTATGTGAATCTATCCATCCTCTCTCACAATGTCCAGAATTGGAACACTAAATGTACTCCACTGAACAGCATTCAGACCAGGCGCAGTGGCTCACGCCTGTAATCCCAGCACTTTGGGAGGCTGAAACAGGAGGATCGCTGGAGCCCAGGAATACAAGACCAGCCTGGGCAACATAACGAGACCCTATCTCTACAAAACAAAAACAAAATATGAACAGCATTCAGTATAGTCTTTTCTCAACTATATTCCCCCTGGATGAGAGTGGTCCCTACGAATGACCTCGAGACCCTGTTAAAATGCTGATTTGGATTTTAACGCCACACCGTCTGGAGTGGCAGTGGAAGGTTCTGCATTTCTACCAGGCTCTGGGGGGTATTGATGTCACTGGTCCAGGGACCCCCTCTCCTTTGAGCAACAAGGAGATAAACCACTCAAAAGTGTTCTGTGATCTACACTCATCCCTATTTGACTTTGGAAGTGTCTTTATATTTAAACTGGAACACAAGTATATCTTATGTTTATGAAGTTAGTGTCAAACAATCTAATAAAGTCACACTGAAACATCCCACCTGGGGAGGAGCTATGGAGGCTGTTTCCACAGTCCTGCCCTCACTCAACAAAGATTTATTCAAGATTTGCTATGTGTTAGAAACTGTGCCAGGCTGATGTCTTGCTTGAAAACAATTCCTCTCTCCTCTCATCCTAATAATGAATGGCATAGCCTTTCAGACTCACACAGAAATCACCAACTGATAGCAGCAGGGTGACTTGCTCTCTCTCTGGGATCTGCTCACAGCCCTGCTGGATGATGTATTGGCGCCAAACACACCTGGAGAGCAGGGGTGGAGGAAAGTCACAGAAATTTCCAGCCCTGGCTGAGTTACAGAAACCGAGGTTCTTGGCTGGCTTAATAAAGGAAATGGAGACAGGCAAGGCAAACATACTGAGAAGTTCTCCTGCACTTTGGTAACCCATTAGACGCCAACCAGAAGCTACGTTGAACAGCTTGAGTTTGAGATCCTTTCTGAAGAAATTTTCACGCATAGGGAAGGGCTACAAGGACAAGGAATTCGAGGTCAGGATGGGGGTGAAGAATTGAAACAAAGCCCTGGTCTGCTGTGTGATGTGTGTGTGTGAAATAAAGCCAGGCTGGACTTAGACTCTGGTAGAACAGATTGTCACCTGCGTGGAAAGGGAGGGACATGGGGAGCCTTCCACCTGGAATCAGCAAGAGAGTCCTGAAGTGCCGCTCATACCCTTCATTTTTCATGTGTACTCATTGATTTCTTCATTGATCGGGCACCAGCTGTGTGCCAGACACTGTAGGGGAACTAAAAGGGATTAATTAATAAGCGGAGTGGCACTTTCCCAAAAGCGGCCATCTTGGAGCAAGCTGTCACATCTCAGCGGGAGGACGTTCTGTGGAAACCCGGAGGGCGCCATTTTCACACTGCCGAGCAGATTCGTACAAGATTTCCTACAGGAAAGATGGATTGGGGTTTATCTGGCAGAGGGAACAGCATGGAAAGGTTCAGAGGCACGTGCTGAGCAAGAGCAGGTGTTCTGAGGGGAGATGCCGTCGGAGAATGTGTGAAAAGGTTTCAAAGCCATGCTGTGCCATTTCTCCTGTGGCAAGCTGGTTTCCAAAATATGTTCTCATGAGCAACAGTCTCACAAGAGTCTTTGAAATTCTGTGGTGTAAATGTTGTGAGAAATACTATCTGATATCTCTCCTAGGCTTGGTATGGTAGGTAGCTCACACCTGTAATCCCAGCACTTTGAGAGGCCAGGGTGAGAGGACTGCTTGAACCCAGCAGTTTGAGACTAGCCTGGGCAACATAGTAAGACCCCACCCCTATAAAAAAATTTAAAATAGCTGGGTGTGGTGGTGCATGCCTGTAGTTCCAGCTACTTGGGAGGCTGAGGCAGGAGGATCACATGAGTCCAGGAGTTCAAGGCAGCAGTGAGCCGTGATCAGGACTCTACACTCCAGACTGGACAACAGAGAAAGACCCTGTCTCAAAATAATAATAATAATATCTTTCCTTGTCCCTAGGACATTCAAAATACACATCAGCTCTTTAAAGACCCTATGAAGTCTCACACTAAAGAAGCCTCCTGGCCAGGCGTGGTGGCTCATGTCTATAATCCCAGCACTTTGGGAGGTCGAGGCTGGTGGATCATGAGGTCAGGATATTGAGACCATCCTGGCCCTGTCTCTACTAAAAATACAAAAATTAGCTGGGCGTGGTGTCATGTGCCTGTAATCTTAGCTACTCAGGAGGCTGAGGCAGGAGAACCTTGAGGATGAAAAGGTGACCTTCTCTTGGGGCAGGTGACCTTTACAATTGCCCCAAAAATCCACTCACCACCACTGCCCCTTCTGGTGCAATTCGCCCCTGCTTTCGGCCTTGTCCAGGTGGTGCAGGTCAGATCACGTCATGGCCAAGCAACTGCTTGGATGGCCCCATCTCCCTCTGAACAAAGTCCAGCCCCTCCCCTTGCTTCCTGGCACTCTCTGCCCCTCTTGCCCAGTGCTATGGCCCCTCCCTCCGGCCTCAGTTGAAGCCACAGTCCCAGCTACCCCAACAGAAACCAAGCCCTGGCTCTATCTTCCCTCATAGCCTCCCTGGCTGGAAAATATATATATATATATAAAGTTCCCTCCTCCTGCAGAAAAATGAGAGTGAGAGGAGGGCAGAAGTGCCCCACCTTCAATGAGTCTGGTCTCTGTGTCTGCTGGCAACATATTCTAGAATCCCTGTACATTTGCACAGTTTCTACTCTCATTGCTTTTGATGGCACCCTCAACCAGGAGGTTTTGGGAGACAGGAGTCCTGAAGAAGAGAGCTCAGAGGAGGAGCCCAGGGGAGGGGGAGAAGCACTCATCTACTATGGGTCTGTTTTTGAGGTCGCATGAGTCCCATCCCCATGAATATGCAGGAAGCACACAGTGCATTCCCTAGTATCTGAAATGGAAACGAGCTGAAGACAAAGAACCGAGGAGGGGACATTGTAGATAGACACCCACCAGATAAGCAACCTGAGATTCGCCCACTGTCCTAAGCCCCAGAGCTCTGATCCCCAAAGGGCTGTGCTGGTTTTATCTGCAAATGGGAGTGAAATCACCTTTGCAGAAATTATAACTGAGAAAATCGTGACAGTGAAAGAGATCTGACCGAACCGACTCCATCTTGCTTCTCACCTCCAAGCTCTCCTTGTTCTTTCCTGGGCAGAGCCCAAACTAACTTGGGGAGGAACTTAGTTTATAGTTTGACTTTGAAACAAAGACGGTAACAGCCCTTTCCCAAAACAAACTCCCTTCTTGCCTGGGAACTAGACTGCCTTTGCAGGACTAATAAATTAGCCAAAAGATTAGAAATTATGGTTTAGGAGTCATGCAGCTGGAGGCTACAAGCTTCTAAACCTCCCCAGTTGCTCCTAGGGATGACATCACAATTGTAAAACCTAAGCCTGGTGCTTGAGATATTTTTCAGACCCTGCCCTCGATGGATCAATTGGCGCCTCCCAGATCAATAAACTGGCTCATTTAGTCTTGTGGCCCCCACCCAGGAACTGACTCAGCACAGGAGGACAGCTTCGACTCCCTACGATTTCATCTCCAACCTGACCAATCAGCACTACCCCCACTTCCCGACCCCCAATCCCCAAATTTTCAGGGAGACTGATTTGAGTAGTAATAAAACTCCAGTCTCCCATACAGCTGGCTCTATGTGAATTAAACTCTTTCTCTGTTGCAATTCCCATCTTGATAAATCGGCCATGTCCTGTGTAGGCATACAGGCAAGGAGAACTTGTGGGGTGGTTACAGGAGCCTCTGCAGGACCACAGGGCAGGTAGTTGAGGTGAGGGAGAAGCGCGTCAGCATTCCACTAGGCACAGGCTTTTTGAGAATTCACCATTCAGAGGAGCAGGTGGGCTGACGCCCAAGGTGGAGGTGAGGGTGGGTAGAGGCAAAGCAACATTTCCAGCGTGCTCCAAGTTGCACAGTGAGGGCTGCAGGGCCTTCCGTATTGACAAGCTCTGAATCCTCACAATTCAGAGGGGTGAATCGGTGAGGGGTGCTCACCACTTTGGAACATCACTCCGCTGTTGGTCCCTCATTGTTTTCCCACAGGCTCCTTCCTCTCTGCCTTCAAACAGGCAAGGTCTCTTTAGACACACACACACACACACACACACACAGGCAGACACACATGCACACACACAGAGACAGACACACAGAGACAAAGACACGCACAGAGACACATACGCGCGCGCACACACACGCACACATTCCCCACACCTCCTTTTCTAGCTACCTTCTAGACTTTTACTTGTCTTTAGTCGACAAACTTGTTTAGTTGCTGGCACCTTGGCAGCACATTCCCTCTCTGATCTGTCACAAGGCTCCCACCTGGTGACACTGCATTGGCTTAGACCTTCCTGAAGGCAATGATAACTTTTTTCTTGTCTATTCTGGTCTTCACGCCATCCTGTCCGCTCAGGCTCTGTCACCCCAACCCTCTCGGCCATCCCTGCACCTGCCTCGCGACTCTGTCTCCTACTGGCCACCAGCCTGTCCTGCAGGGGTGATCTCGAATCTACCAGACTTCTCTAGACGTTCTCTCTGTTCAGACTCATCTCTGAAGCTGGATGACAAGCGATGCAGCACCTGTCCCTGAGTCCTCAGGTCCTCGGAATGGACTGGGCAGGGGGACAACTAGGGAATAGGGTCAGGAGTTGGAGGAACCCGTGGCTCCCAATTCCAGACACTTCAACAGAACTGTCCTTTGTAAGACTTCTGGACAGAGGCCAGGAGACTGCTGTGCTAGTCCCTCCATGGAGGGGGCGTGTCCTGGCTGGCTCTGTTGGGCCTGGGAGACTCCCACACACACTGAGAGCACTGCTATAGTAGGGTCTGCCTTGCCAAAAACTGTGAAAATCACCACTGTTCCCTTCAGACTTCCCTTCAGCCTCCAGGCTTCCTTAATGGCAAAGACTGGCCACATAAATCAGCCAGCAGGCCAGCCGGCCCTACTACAGAATGGCCCGACCAGATGAAGATGGGATGCAGGTGGCCTTCCAGGACAGGTGACCACGTGGCAGGCAGGGACAGGAGCTATCTGGGGCATAAAATTGCCTTTCTCAAGCTGACAGGCCTGTGAGACTGGTCCGCTGATGCCTGGCATTGGGGACTCAGCTGAAATGTTTGGTGTTCTACAGTGACATGGCCCTGCTATGAGACGCTTAAAAGGCATCAGGAATTCTGTTCCAATGTCCCTTTGTTTCCTCTCCTGGCAGACTCTCTGTCACCCCATTGCTTTAAATAGTCTGCCTGGAGTCACCATTCATTCATACACATAAGCCTATTCTCGGGGCGTGTTTCTTCGGATTAGATTGTTTCTTCCCACCTCCACGTTTGTTTTGGCCCTTCCTCTCCAGGTATGGTGGTGTCTCGGCCTTGTGACTGGGCAAAGCATCCCAGGTGGCTGCCGTCCCCTCCATCTGCTTGTGGGCATTGAGGGCAGAGCCTTTCTTTTGGAACTCAGCTTGGCCAAGTGTGGGAATCTATTTTGATCTTTTCTCTTGTTCGTGGCCAGGACCAGAGCTAGGCACGCAGACCCCAATGGAGCCTGCTTTCTCAAGGCAGCTGTCCTCCTGCTACATGAACGAATCATCCAGGCTTCTGTCCAGGGTCTCAGGAATTTGGCTTCCATGTCAGGGACGCTTGACACAAGCCACACATCCTTAAGTCTCGTCGTTCCTTCCTCCGAGGGTAGAAAGATGCAAGGCTGGCTGGCAGCCACCCTGAGGGGTGTCCTTTATGGCTGTCCATGTTAATCTTATTTTGGTCCAATGCTTACTGCCAGGGGAGAAATCTGCTAATGGTACTTTTCTTTGTTTTATTTCAATCTGGCAACAGGAAATTGGCTTTTTAGGGGAGACTACAAAGGGCAAAGTATTGGTTCTGGTGCCCTCTGGTGGTTGAATTGCAATCTCGTCGCCTGCCCCAGGAACTCCCCGACTGGCTGGAGAGAAGCATGAGTTTGCAGGTGGGCTCTGCTGCATGTGTGGCTTTAGATCGGTCTGGAGTTGGTTAGGTTACATTTCCAAATCTCCAGTTATAAAATTAGGCATTTTTTCCTTGTGTAATTTCCAATCAGAAATTTGTTCAACGGGTTAGTATCTTGGGTCTATCTAGAAAATGGATTACTGGATGTCAAAACAATCTTACTTTGTAACCTGAAATTTTTGTACTCAGCATTTGCCAAAAGATTGAGGTGGCTGAGGTACAGGGGATGTGTTTCCAGACATATTTATATCTCTGGCTCCCAAGAGAAATATGACATACTCCTGTTATAAGGAACATACAACGAAGTAAAGCTGAATTTAAATGAGTAAGTCACGACAATTCTCTATTTTATTTTATGAGATTAGAGTAATTACTCCCAAAATAGGATCATAGCCTTTGACTTCATTGAACAAGAGAGCAAAACGGGTTGCATAACTGGGGTGTCAGCGGCCAAATATACGGTCTTGATTGAGACATATGGGAATATTTTTTTTAAAGACGTAGGGAGCACTGCTTCTTATGATGGTGCTATTCCCCCAGCTGAGCCGTGCCAGGTACCAGCACCCCCACAGAACTTGCGACTCTCCCTTTGCATCATGAATGAACTAAGCTCACTCACAGTTGCTTGCTAAGAATCAAGAGAACTTGCTCAATCAACCCTTATTCCTCCATCTTCTCTCCTGCTCTCTGCAGTCTGCGATGCTCACCTTCCTTTCTTCCCTGGGTCATTTGCCTCCCACCTGGACTTTCCTGTCTGCAAAGTGCCCTTGAACTTGAGCCCTTTCCAAGTCTATTCTCATGATTTAGCTCCCTTTTGCAGCCTTGATATTCACTGGAGAACTTTTTCAATTGTGCCTCGCCTCCCAGCATTGAGGATCTGCCCTTCACTTTGGGGTGCTGACTTCAAGCAGGAAAGACTTCTTGACTCCTGCCGGCAAGCAGGCTGCCCCATGCCCCATGCCCCATGCCTCCTCCTCACCTGTGAAGTGAGGAGATCAGGCTTGATCACTGGTTTCCACTCCAGAAGGGTTCCCAGGAGCCCCTAAGGAGGTCTCTCAACCACCCCTTATGCTCTGTTTGGAGAAGTTTTCCCTTTTCATCAGTTTTTCAAACTGTGATTGTAAGATATATTTCTTTTGGAAAAAAAACTGTGGCTTAAAAGGTAAAGTTTAAAGAAAAGTTTTTAAAAAACAAATGACAAGAAGATCGAATATCCCTGCCAAAGCTCTCAAACACTTCAGAATCTCCTCCTCTCCCAGCTCCTGCCCCCTGGCCTCTCCTTGGGTGGGAAGGCAATAGGTAAGTAATACTTTATAGACAGCATTCTGCACTGGGCTCCAGCCGTCAGCGCTTCTAATGGGTCTTGGGCAGCTGTCCCAGGCCAGATAAGTCACATTAAAGCTGAGAACAAAACCAAAGGATTGGATTTCTTTTTAAATCAGGAGGAAAAAATATGTACCATTTGAAGCTCCCAGTTGGTCTTGGTTCCTGGAAGCTGTTGACTTGCTTTTAAAAGATGTCTTAAATAATCACAACCATCTTCATTTTTGAAACTTCTTGGGCAGGTTTCTTCTTTGTTTTGGTAGAGAGTTGTTTTAAATAACAGCACGAAATTTGCCTGCTCTGGTGTCAGGCTAAGACATGAGGAGGGAAGGGAAGCTAATACTTATCTAGCTCACTTCCAGTTTCAGGGACTAGGTGTAGATTAACTGGCGGAATACTCAGGGCAAGCCGGACTGTCCCCATGCTGTGCATCACTGACTTTAAGAACTTAGTCACATGCCCACAGTCACACAGCTGGTATGACGAGACGCCAGGATTCAAACTAGGGCTGGCTGATGCTCGCATCTGCAAGGTTCTGCAGAGCACATGGAGCCTGGAAAGGAAGGCTCCATTTGAAAAATCCTTCTGGGGTCCAGAAGCCTCCATAAATAGGGCACCATATAATTTATCTTCTAAATGGGTACACTTGCTGAGGATAAATGCTAAAGTGTATGGGATGTGAGGACATCAGGCATAAAATGGTACCATCACGGGGAAACTGGGATAGGCGTTCATCGCCCTCATCAGGTAGGCTAGGCCAATTCCTACAATGCCAAGAAGCAAGGCTACTATCAGGAGAAACGGAAGCAGTGGCATCAGGGTATGAACTGGGTCTCGCTCTAAATCCCTTGTTCCTTCCTTCCCACTACATCATAATCCCTCCTAACACGCTTTCTTCACAAGCCCAAGGACACACCCAATTCCCTGAAGTGTATGCCAGCCAGGTCTCTGGTGAGCACAGGGGAGAAGCCTGGAGACAGTTCCAACATAAAACTTCATCATCACTGAGCCATCCCAGGGAAAAGGTCCAAACTGCATCCTGGTTCTAAAACCCAACTGGAAGCTTTATGCAATCAGCGAGAACTTCATGAATCAGACTTACTGACCTGGAGGTTAAAAGACAGAGCAATCCCCTTCCTACTTTTTCAGATCCCTCTACTTCTCTCTGTCCTTTATTGAAGCTGAAAATTAGCATATTTGTTGGATCATGGCTGACACTGATGGTCTGAAGTAACCAGAAAGCTCCCGTGGATAAGTTGTTCTCAGCCTTGGGAAAGTAAGCCGGATTCATCCCACCACTTTATTTTCTGTGTTTCTGATGCTTTGACATCTTGGGCCTTACTGGCCCTGGAGGGACTCTACTCCTCTCAGGGCTGCCATGTTCCTAGAGAGAGTAAATGATCACCTTCCAGAGAGCCTTTCATATATATGCAAACCGGCCAATCCAGAGCCACACCCCAATACCTCCTCTGTGGACTCTCATACTGGGGCCACTATTCACCTGCCCTAATCACCCTAGTGCAGGTACCAGACACCAGGGCCAGCCCTATGTCCCAGAGACTGCTGGAAAATGTCAAATTAGCCAATCCTAGGCCTGTTTATCCTCCCTCACGTATTCCTTCCCGAATAAACCATAATATTCTTGCCTGCGTTTTCCCCTCACTTCCTCTGCCTCCCAACCGGCCCTGGTGCTTCCCAGCATGGCCCCTGGTGGCCTGGTGCCCCCTCTTGGGAGCTGCAAGTAACAAACTAGCTTTTCAATGACAACTGTCTCCTGATCTGTTGACCTTACAATACCTCATACTAATAAAACCTGCATTTTGAAATAGAAGCCATCCCCTCCAAAAGCCATCAGTGCTCTTTTCCTCCCCCTTACAGATGGTCTTAGTACATAGGAAGAGCAGGAGTGGGCAGAGGCGATGGTGGTTCCAACACGGAATTGCATCTTCACCAAGAACAACAAATGGCTGGCTTTCTCCTCAGTGGCAGTCAAGTAAAGAAGTGGGAAGGGGCAGCTCGTTAAAAAGACGCCCCAGTAAAATGTGATCATAGCATCATCTCTGTGTGCCTCACACTAAGCAAAGCACCACTCTATATTAGAAAAATAAAGCCATCATCAAAAACAAGTAACTAATCACAGCTCTGCCAGAGACATTGCTTCCTATGATTATCATCGTGGGGGTCTGTGAGCTGCCTAAAGTACTTTTTGGAGAAAAATTAATTTAAAATATACAAATTGAATTCACTGCATTCAATTGCAAAAAAAAATATTTTTCAAAGAAGCTTTCAATAGTGAAGATATTAAATGTAAAAGAACAGAATATTCCCAGTTAAAAGGCATCCAAGTAATGCCAGCATTTTCTCCCCGTGGTACTCCTGTTGGTTATTAATCTTGAAATGTGTTTGCAAGAGTTCTCATTTGTTTCAAAGTTAAGAAACAAATGTGGCCGGGCGCGGTGGCTCACGCCTGTAATCTCAGCACTTTGGGAGGCTGAGGCGGGTGGATCACGAGGTCAGGAGATCGAGACCATCCTAGTTAACACGGTGAAACCGGTGAAACCCCGTCTCTACTAAAAATACAAAAAATTAGCCAGGCGCGGTGGCGGGCGCCTGTATTCCCAGCTACTCCGGAGGCTGAGGCAGGAGAATGGCGTGAACCTGGGAGGCGGAGCTTGCAGTGAGCCGAGATCGCGCCACTGCACTCCAGCCTGGGCGAAAGAGCGAGACTCTGTCTCAAAAAAAAAGAAACAAATGTGCTCCCCTGTGAGAACAAAGTCCATAAATATTTTATGTAAGTGAGAGAAATGAATTCATCCCAAGAACATTTGTCATCCACAGTTAGGACAAGAAATTCACTTTGCCCACCTCAGCCTGACAGTGTCTGCCTGGAAGGTGTCCGTAAGCCCAGTGTTAAATGATGCACACTCCATTTTTTCCTACTCACCCTTTAGCCAGCGTTGCTATGCCAACGTCAGTTAGCTTCATTCCTACACCTACAGGAAGAGAAAGCAAAGATGGGAGTTTGTGTTACTCAGGGACCCTCAGAAAGATGGGCCATCTAGCACCAGGGAAGGGGTAATGACAGCTCATCCTCCTTCCCCTTCCTGCATAAACACCCGAGGCCTCTTTCAAATACGCATCCAGCTTTAGGCAGGGACCATGGGGAAGGTGGCAGTTAGGGGGAGTCAAGTCTCATATGAGCAGACAACCCAAGCACTCTTGGCTCTGGAAATGAAGTCCTCTGCCTGCCTGGCCCACCCACCCCATGGCAAGGAGGGAGCTGGCCACTGTGAAAAAATCTGAGGCCTGATGCTTGTCCCGTAAGCAGTCTCCGCAGAAATACTGTGACTTCGGCTTAGGTCTGGCTGCCCATTCTTCAATGAAAGTGGAAACCCTTACATGATGGAAAGAAGAGTAGGCACAGCCTGGGATGGTCAATGCCAATAGCAAGAGGGTTTGATATGGTTTGGCCATGTCCCCACCCAAATCTCATCTTGAATGTAGCTCCCATAATTCCCATGTGTGGTGAGAGGGACCCAGTGGGAGATAACTGAATCATGGGGGCAGTTTCCACCATACTGTTCTCATGGTAGTGAATAAGTCTCAGGAGATCGGATGACTTCATAAGGGGCTTCTCCTTTTCCCTTAGCTCTCATTCTGTCTCTGGCCTGCTGCCATGTAAGACGTGCCTTCCACCTTCCACCATGATTGTGAGGCCTCCCCAGCCATGTGGAACTATGAGTGCATTAGCCTCTTTTTCTTTATAAATTACCCAGTCTTGGGTATATCTTTATCAGCAGTGTGAAAATGGACTAACACAGGGCCCAAGGGGCATGTATTTAGTTTGAAGCCAAACTTCAGACATGTGATTTCTCATTTCCATAAAGATTGTTTTTCAATCCAGGACTGAAGGTTTTCTGGGTGGTCAGTGTTAGACCGTGGGAAACAACCCTGAGTTCTATGTAGACACTGAACCAATGGCCTGGGGAAGCAGACATTTGGAACATGTGGTCCCTGGACTCATCCTAACTGCCACCCGCTAAATCATGGTAGGGGTAGGTGGGGGATACCAAACCCAAAACAATAGAACAGCTACCTGAGCTTCCTACTCTGGTTCAGCAAAGAGCAATAGGCACCCATTGCAAGCATATGGAACACTTTTTTCCATCTGCCTTTCCAGCAGGAGAGGTAGAGAGGGTAGCTAGGGAGCCAGGGAGGCAAAGGGAATAGACTATCCCACTCTTTTCCACCTTGAGGGAGGACAAGAGCTGCCATCTCCTTCTGTATTGGAAAGAGCCACCCTCTCTCACTCTACCCCAGTCTCAGCCTGCATCCTGAACCTCTCCCAGGTCTAGTGGAAAGTAAAGCACTTCCCTGATGCCCAGAGTGTGGATTCCCTCTTGACCTTTCCAGAATCTCCATGTCCTGACCACGTACCAATTCCACTCCTGTCTCCCTAGGGTGAGGGCTATGGGCACCTGCTCCAACGCAGTGGACCTCTGCCAGGACCTTACCTGTGCAATCTAGTGATGACATTTTATCCCAGGGCCCATAGTGCCACCCCACCAGTGTGTCTGCACCTGCTAGATGCCTGTGTCCTGCCTCCTGTGCTCTTGCCCCTGCCTCTTGGGCTCCATGGGCCGGGCTGTGAGCACTGGCATTCTCCACCTCCAGCAAGTGACTTGCCCATGGAGGGCCCTGGCAGTCTAGAAACTAGTTTGGGCTGTGGAAAGAAAAAAACTCAGCATTCCCCTAAAGCCAGCGATGAGGATCAGATCTGCTGGCCACCTACTTCCATGGTTCTCCACCCATGCGGAGTGCTGTTTCTGAGGCCCAGGAAAAGACAGCTAAAGGGTTAATGCTCAGATTCAGCAGTATCCGCTGGGAGCAAGGCAAAAACAAAGGACATGTTTGGATTCAGGCTGGTTAGGCAGACAGAAGCCATGAGGCCTGCTTTTCTGCAGTGCACCTGTGAGCTAAATTAGACACAGCACTTTGGGAGAACTAGTGACCATTTTAAAAGTCTCTTTCGCAGTTGGTAACTAATTCATCTCATTCTTTCAAAGCCGCTAATAACTCAAACATATGTAGAAATGCTTCACATAGCTTTTATTGCAGGGACTATGCTTTGAAAAACAAAAACAAAAACAAAAAAACACCACCACATTGCAAAAGCTGTCTCTGAACATCTTGTTTCATGGAAAGTTGTATTTTAAAATTACAACTCTAAGCCGTATGGAAGTCCAATTTGAAAAAGTCATTTGGCAAAAGGTCCTTGAACTTGGAGAATTGCTTTCCCTTGTTTCCCGCAATTACCAGCTGTCACTTACAGTTTAGAAAGACAGAATATAATTTTTAAAAGAAAACTTCCCCCTGTCAGTTTAATGATTTGCCAGCAATTCTGTCAAGGTTACTAGGAATCTCTAGAGGCTAAAGTTAAATCCTAGTGTGCAGCTATCAAGCTGAGTTGGAGATAACAGTAATCTACAGGTTGTTTCTAACAGAAGAAAGGAAATGAACAGCATTAGAAGTTCATTCTCCACTTGGCTGGGCACAGTGGTTCATGCCTGTAATCCCAGCACTTTGGGAGGCCCAGGCAGGTGGATTGCTTGAGGTCAGGAGTTCAAGACCAGCCTGGCCAACATGGTGAAACCCCCGTCTCTACTAAAAATACAAAAAAATAAAAAAATAAATAGAAGTTCATTCTCCAGAATTCGAGGTCTTGAGTTTCTTGGGTGACAGCTTGTTAGAAAGCATAGTAGTCTCACCAGCATGCAGGTCTCAGGTCCAAATCACAGGCTCATTTTTACCCCACAAACCTGTAGGACCTGGCATAATCTTCTAAATAAGCAAATGCAGCCAGGAAGAATTAACTTTTAAAAGTCAAAAAAGGTGGTGATAGGATTTAATTCTAATTCCAGTGTCTCTGTAAAATTATAAAAAATGGAGTTTCCTTAGAGAATGGATGTGCTATCTCATGCCACAATGACAATGACAGTAAAAATATTTTTTTTCCATCAACAGAGAGTAAATAAACACCATTACTTAACACCACACCACCATGTTAAACCACACACATTATTTACAGAGAGATGCGATATTCCATTACTGTTGTTTACTAGTACCTGGAAGTGAAACTAACTGTGCACGAAGCCCTGGGTGCTGCTTTATAGCAGAAGAGCTATATTTAATACGAAATTAATTCCCAAGGAGAAAAGATGGGGGACAGCAGCAAGTGCACAGCCAGAGTCTAAATAGAACAAACAGCTGTCTGTTAAGACCATATATTTTGTGTGTGTGTGTGGCAGCAAAGTCTTTTCAAAGAGTGAAGTCTGACTTAAATTTGCAGATTGGCTTCATCTGCAAGGAGGTAATGTTGCATTTCCCAGCTGGCCTGCAAGTAGTCCTTCCAAGGGCTTAGGAGGAAGAACGGTACACATACCAGAGCCTTCTAACATCAGGAGAGACTTGGAAAGGTCTGGAAGCAAATATCTTGCAAGTTTGCTAAATTGTTATTTGTGGAAAGAACTTGGAATTTGGAGTCAGAAAATGCGGGTTGGAGTCTTGGACCCCTCTACTTACTAGCTGAGTGACAGCAGACAATTAAATCACGGTCTCGAGGCCTCAGTTTTCTCGTCTGTAAAATGGGGATTGTAATATCTTCTCTGCAGGGTTATTATGAAGATTAAGTAAAAATAATAGAAAAAAATGAATGGATACAAAAACTGATGAAATCCAAGTAAAGTTTCTAGTATAGTTGATTATATTCTGCCAATGTCAATCTCTTGGTTTTGATAATGTACTATAGTTATGTGAGATGTCACCATTAGGTGAAGCTGGTGAAGCATACATGGCAATCACTCCATATATTTTTGCAAATTCTTGTTAGTCTTTAATTATTTCAAAATAAAGGCCGGGGCACAGTGGCTCATACCTCTAATCCCAGCACTTTGGGAGGCTGAGGCAGGAAGATCAACTGAGTCCAGGAGTTCAAGACCAGCCTGAGCAACAAAGTGAAACCCCGTCTCCACACACACACAAAAAGAAAAAAAGAAAAAAAAAAGGAAAGAAAAAATTAGCCAGGTGTGATGGCATACTCCCGTGGTCCCAGCTACATGGCAGGATGAGGCAGGAGGATCACCTGAGTCCAGGAGGTTGAAGCTGCAGTGAGCTGTGTTTGCGCCACTGCACTCCAGCCTGGGTGACAGAGTGACACCCTGTCTCAAACAAATAAAAAAAAATGGGTTAAAAGAAACAGGAATCATTTATTATGTGGCAATGCTGCAATAAGTGTTTTACTATCTCATTTAATTCTCAAAACAACCCTGTGTGGAAGTTACTGAAGCACTGAGAAAGGTAATTTGCCCACAGGCTACCAGGCTGGAAGTGGCAGTGCAGGGAACAGAACCCCAAGGTGGTCTTGCTCTTCAACACCATGTAATAGCTGGAGCTTGAGATCCTCATCTGGGACAATGTCTGACATTTGGTAGGCAGAAAATAATATAGTTCAGATCTTCTTAACAGCAAACGGAAATAGGGAACCCCTTGCGGCAGAAGCTGCTGGTGCCTTACATATTGCCCACACCCTAACCACTTTTGTGCACCTGGCTCCGCCTCTTAGTGCCACACCAGCATTTCTCTGCTTAAGAATTTTCTCTGATCATGTTTTTTATCCAGCTTAGCTTGCCCATGTGGGCAGGTGACAAATGCAAGGGAGGTGATGCCCCCACCCAGAGCAGCCGCCGGCTGGTGATCCTGGTAGTTGGTGTATACACACCCCGGCTCCTTCACTGACAAGTGTGCTTTGCAGGGCTTCCTGCAGATGTCAGCTCCAGCGCCCATGGCAGTCACTGGCTAATAATAACATACTCTACCAGTCGCCTTTCCTTCTCCAGTTGCACTTCCGTACTCCTCTATTGGCATTTCCTGGGATCCCCTTTCAAAGAAGCCATTTGTACGTGAGTACCTGTCTCAGGTCTGTCTTAGGGGAACCCTAATGATGACATCTCCATTCCATAGAAGAAATGGTGTTCCCAAACAATTGTGTATACATTGAAAACATGCTATACATTCAGCAGAGAAGCTTAAAATCTAAAGCATTCTGAAGACTCTTTTGCCTATTGAGAATGAAATACTACATCTTAATTTACCTTATGGCAGATCTGGATTTGGGTATATATTGCTGAGTTTAGGCCTATTGAGGATATAACAGTAAAGCCATTCTGGTTACCTGTTGTAATGGGAAGGCATTATTGGCATGAATTATTAAAATGAAATGACCTCTAGACACAGTGGCTCATGCCTGTAATCCCAACACTTTTGGAGGCCAGTGTAGGAGGATCGCTAGAGCCCAGTAGTTCGAGACCAGCCTGGGAAATCGTCCAGGACCCTGTCTCTACAAAAAAAAATTTTTTTTTAATTAGCCAGGTGTGGTGGAATGCATGTGCAGTCTCAGCTACTCTGGAGGCTGAGGCGGGAGGAATACTTGAGCCCAAGAGTTCAGGCTGCAGTAAGCTATGATCGTGCCACTGTACTGCAGCCTGGGTGACAGAGTGAGACCCTGTCCCCCCCAAAAATTTTTTTAAATAAAAATAAAATGAAATGGCCATCTGGCTGGTCATTTCAGGCTCCTTTATCAAATCTTGTTTCTGATGAGGCATCAGGAGCAGCTTCTGCAGGTAAAGGTGTTTAAAGGTAGCCAGCAGGCCTATCCTTCCTCTCCCTCCCCTCCCTCTCCACCCACAGGAACATCTGTGGCCCACAGCATCCCTGGAGCCCGGGCTAAGCTGCTCTCCTCACCCTGCATGTCCGTCACCAGGAGGCAGCCACTTGTTTTCTGGTACACCCAGTGCTGGAAGGTGCAACATTTCTGACCAGCTTCTGATTCTCTTCTCAAGAAGTTTATTTCTTTCCCATCCCTGATGGAATACTTCACAAATTCTCCAATCAGCTCCTCCTCCACTGTAGCATACGGGATATTGTTCTCAGGCCGATGGATAAGAAAAATAGGAATGATCCTGGCAGGGAAGAGAACACAGGAGCACATCAAGGTCTCTGCTGGGAAGAGAGGCTCCTGCGGCATTTTACTCTCGCCTGGAGCAGCAGGGAGCGTAGAATTTGTCCCCAGTTCTGCTAGGTTTAGACTACAAATCCATCCAATGACTTTTTAGTGGGTAAGATATGTTTCTGTGTTTTCTTTGTTGTTATAACTTCCTCCTTGGGAGGGGGTTTAATTGCTCATGTAGAAATGAATGTCTTCATTGTAGTCATATCTTAATGCCCCCTCAATCAATGACTATAATCTATCTATCAGTCGTCCATTCATCTACTCACCCACCTATCCATTCATCCATCCATTCATCCTTCCTTCTACTCACCCTCCTCCTTCCCTCCCTCCATCTGTTCCTTCCTTCCTTCCATCTATCCTTCCTTCCTTTCATCCATCCATCCATCCACCCATCCATCCATCCATCCATCCGTTGATCCTTCTTTCCTCTCATTCAGTCAACCAATATTTATTCAGTGGCCTGTATGTGTCAGATACTCTTCCAGATGCTATTCCTAAAAACAGCAGTAAAGAAAACAGAGGCTGTGTTCTCGGGGCTTTCACCTTTAAATTAAGGAGACTGGCAATAAGCAAGTAAATGCATGGTGCTAAGTGCTAGGTGGGAAAACTCAGCAGTGAAGAGGAGACAGGGGCATGCGGTGGAGCAGGGCAGCTGTCTTGTGTAGGGAGGTCAGAGCAGCCCTTGTTCATGGATAAAGAGCATTTGAGCAGAGGCATTAGGAAGTGAGGGGAGCCATGAGGACATCGACGGTAGAGCATTCCAGGTAGAAGGCACCCCAAGGGGAAATGCTGAGGGCAGGGGCAGGAGTAGGAGCACTCCTGGCGTGTGGCGGGAGTGCAGGGAGCTAGGGAGATTGGCAGAGGTTGGGGGAGGCAGAGGGGAGAGGAAGCCAGGCCTTGGGGGACCTGGGAGACCATTTGGAAAACTTTCCCCTTTGTACTGAGTTGGGTGAGAAGCCATTGGAGGATTTGGGGCAAGGTGGGAGGGACAGGAGGAGATTTCTGCATGACAAAGATCGCTGCCTCTCTGTGGAGAATAGGCCTGGGGCAGGGCAGGGAGACTGGGGCCAGGTAATGACGTCCAGGGAGCTGGAGAGGTGATCAGACACGGGACGGAGTTTCCAGCATTATCCATTTGCTGCCACTTCATCCTACATGATGATTTCCTACCTACCTCTCTCTCTTCCAAGCGCCTACACCTCCTCCCCCAGCCGCACCCTCAGCTTCCTGTTTCAGTGTGAAAACTGAAGGTTTAGGAGAACCTCTAAGTGCTGCCACAAGCACATCCATATTCTCACCTCCTGGTTTGTGCCCATACACTGCGCCCTCTTCCTACTACGATGAGCCATCCCTGCTCCATCCTGAACCATCTCCTCTACAGGTGCCCTGGTCCCCGCCCCTCTCAAATCCTCCAGGTATTGCTCCAGCAGTTTTTCCTCTCTCTCCTCCATCAATATTCCCTCTACAGAATCATTCCCAAGAGCCTAGCAGCATTCCATGTAACTACACAGCATGGAGACCCCACAGCCCACCCCAACTACCGATTCACATTCGACATCGAAACTCAAATCCGCTGTAGCCTCGCTGTCTCCAGTCCCTCCCCTCCCATTCTCTCTTGAGCATCTGAAAGAGGCTTTCTCTCAAAAGAAGCCTCTGTCAAGGGCAGCACGACCATCATGCTGCTAAGTCCAGTGTTCTCTTCTCGGCCCCCACCCCCTTTGCTCTCAGCAGCTCTGGGCACAGTGGATCTCTCACTTCTTTCTGATACGCCTTTCCCTGGCTTCCTCAAGGCTTTTCTCTGCTTCACTGGCTACCTCTTCTCTGTCTCCTTTGTGAGTTCCTCATCCTCTCCCCAACCTTTAGACTCTGGAGGGCTCTGGAACAGCTCTTCTCTTTCTGCCCACAATCCCTAGCGACTTCCTTGTTTTAAATACCATTCAGATGCCGATGACTTCCACATTTATGTCCCCAGTCCAGCCCTGTCCCTGAGTTCCCTGCCCACCATCTCCACGTGATGTCTCATGGGCATCTCAAATTTAACACTGCATTGGGCACACATGGCCATAAAGATGGCAACAATAGACACCGGGGATTCCAAAAGAGGGGAGGGAGGGAGGAGCATAAGGTTGAAAAACTACCTATTGGGTACCATGTTCACTATTTGGGTGATGGGGTTTAGTTAAAGCCCAAACCTCAGCATCACACAATACAGCCATGTCACACGCCTGCACATGGACCCCACGAATCTAAAAAAGAAAAGGAAAAATAAAGAAAAATAAAAAGTAACCACAATAAAAACATTTAAATGATATTTAAAATTTTACCATGGCAGAAACTGAAGAGCTCATTTGCCCCCACCCCCCACATCTGCCTCCTCTCAGTGACAGTCAGCTTGTGAAAACTGAGAATCAATTCATTCAATAAACATCCACTGAATAGCTGTGTCACAATCCCGAAGACTCACCAGGAGGACACCGGTGACTAAGACACAGTCCCTGCCTTCCAGGGGCAGCTGTTGGGGAAGGTGCATCAGCACATAGTAAATGCTCCTGGCTCAAAATAAGTGTTTGGCAAAATATGAATGAATGAATGCATGCATGCATGAATATTTATATATGTATGTATAGTATTTATATATGTTTCTCAATTTCAGCACTATTGACATCTGGGCAGACAGTTCTCTGTGGGGGTGGCAGGGGGCCATCCTGTGCACGTAGCCTGTTTAGCCGCCTCCCTGGCTTCTACTTCCCAGATGCCAGTAGTCCTTCCCGAATCCTGACCATCAAAAGTGTCTCCACAACCACCACTGTCCCCTGGGGGTTGTGAACCACTGACAGAGAATCCGATCTTACAAATTTGTAAATAGCCAGAGAAGAGATCACCTAGTTTAACGTTGACAACGTAGATATCACTTTCAAGGGCCTAAAATAGAATCACTGATGGCGGGCCATAGAGGCAAGAGGAAAACGTGAGATGCTGACTTTTGACGTTCATTAATTCTTTTTAGTACAAAATGTTTGTCAAATGAGTAAATGAACAAATAGGCTGTAATTATCTAATGTAGGCCCCTAACTATATGTTTAACGGATCAGAAAATCTACTTCTGGGAGGGACCAAGTGACCAGAGTGAAATGGCGACAGGGCAGCTATAACAGAGACCTATGCATGCAAAGATGTGACCAGTTGCCCTGGGGTAGGGATGGGGCAAAACCCCACAAAGAGCCCTTAAATGAAAATGCCTCAAAAATGGTATGGGTTTTGAATCAGGATCTTTAAAGGTAATTGTGTAGAATAATCCCATATAACATAGTGGCCACACAATGTCAGGAAAAGCTGTGGGGGTAGCAGAGATGGGTGAGCTCCTCTGCTGCCCATGTGGTTCCTTTCTCCCTTGAATAGCGCTAGTGAAGACCTGGTCACTTCTCTCTGAGAGGGAACGTGGGCCTCTAGACCCCCTCTCCCAGTAGAATGAACACGTAGGGCTTGTCTTTCACAATAGGAAGGAAAGCTCGAGCTAGGACCTCAGGTTCTGTGATTGCCACTCAGGAAACCATCTGTGCAAAGACTGCAACAGTGAGAAAATTAGGACAGTGAAAGATTTGACCTAACTGACTCCATTTTCCCTTTAACCTTCAAGCTGCCCTTGTTCATTCCTGGGCAGAGGCCAAAGTAACTTTGAGAGGAATTTAGTTTATAGTTTAACAAACAAAGATGGTAACAGCGCCTCTCCAAAACAAACCACCTCCTTGCTTGGGGACCAGACCACCTTTGTAAAACCAACAACTTAGCCACAATATTAGAAATTATGGCTCAGGTGTCATGCAGCCAGAGGCCAGGATATTCCTAACCTCCCCACTTGCTCCCATAGATAACATTATCAGTGTAAATCCTAAGACTGGTGTTTGAGGTATTTTTCAGACCCTGTATTCTGATGGATCAGCTAGCACCACCCAGACTGGTAAAACTGGCTCATCTGGTCTTGTGGCCTTCACCCAGGAACAGACTCAGTGCAAGAGGACAATTTAGTCTCCCTGATTCCATCCCTGACCCTACTAATAAGCAGTCCCTATTTCCTAGCCCCCTGCATTCTAAACTATAAAAAAACAAAAAGCAAAAAAACCCCCTAGCCTCCAAATTTTCAGGGAGGCTGATTTGAGTAATAATAAAACTCCAGTCTCCCATTTAGCCAGTTCTGTCAGAGGTGTGTGAACCAGAGCAGCTCCATCCTGAATCGGAGCTGGGTAAAAAGAAGGCTGAAACCTACTGGGCTGCATTCCCTGATGATTACGGCATTCTAAGTCACAGGATGAGATAGGAGGTTAGCACAGGATACAGGTCATAAAGACCTTGCTGATAAAACAGGCTGCAATAAAGAAGCCGACTAAATCCTACCAAAACCAAGATGGCGACAAGAATGACTTCTGGCCTTCCTCACTGTTACACTCCCACCAGTGCCATAACAATTTACAAATGCCGTGGCAATGTCAGGAAGTTGCCTATTTATATGGTCTAAAAAGGGGAGGCATGGATAATCCACCCCTTGTTTAGCATATCATCAAGAAATAACCATAAAAATGGGCAACCAGCAGCCCTTGGGGCTGCTCTGTTTATGGAGTAGCCATTCTTTTATTCTTCTACTTTCTTAATAAACAGGCTTTCACTTTACTCTGTGAACTTGCCCTGTATTATTTCTTGCGTGAGACCCAAGAACCCTCTCTTGGGGTCTGGATTGGGACCGCTTTCCGGTAACAGCTCTATGTATAATAAACCCTTTTTTTTTTTTTATTATACTTTAAGTTTTAGGGTGCATGTGCACAACGTGCAGGTTTGTTACATATGTATACATGTACCATATTGGTGTGCTGCACCCATTAACTTGTCATTTAACATTAGGTATATCTCCTAATGCTATCCCTCCCCCCTCCCCCCACCCCACAACAGGCACCAGTGTGTGATGTTCCCCTTCCTGTGTCCATGTGTTCTCATTGTTCAATTCCCACCTGAGTGAGAACATGCGGTGTTTGGTTTTTTGTCCTTGCAATAGTTTGCTGAGAATGATGGTTTCCAGCTTCATCCATGTCCCTACGAAGGACATGAACTCATCATTTTTTATGGCTGCATAGTATTCCATGCTGTATATGTGCCACATTTTCTTAATCCAGTCTATTCTTGTTGGACATTTGGGTTGGTTCCAAGTCTTTGCTATTGTGAATTGTGCCACAATAAACATACGTGTGCATGTGTCTTTATAGCAGCATGATTTATACTCCTTTGGGTATATACCCAGTAATGGGATGGCTGGGTCAAATGGTATTTCTAGTTCTAGATCCCTGAGGAATCGCCACACTGAGTTCCACAATGGTTGAACTAGTTTACAGTCCCACCAACAGTGTAAAAGTGTTCCTATTTCTCCACATCCTCTCCAGCACCTGTTGTTTCCTGATTTTTTAATGATGGCCATTCTAACTGGTGTGAGATGGTATCTCACTGTGGTTTTGATTTGCATTTCTCTGATGGCCAGTGATGATGAGCATTTCTTCATGTGTTTTTTGGCTGCATAAATGTCTTCTTTTGAGAAGTGTCTGTTCAAATCCTTCACCCACTTGTTGATGGGGTTGTTTGTTTTTTTCTTGTAAATTTGTTTAAGTTCATTGTAGATTCTGGATAGTAGCCCTTTGTCAGATGAGTAGATTGCAAAAATTTTCTCCCATTCTGTAGGTTGCCTGTTCACTCTGATGGTAGTTTCTTTTGCTGTGCAGAAGCTCTTTAGTTTAATTAGATCCCATTTGTCAATTTTGGCTTTTGTTGCCATTGCTTTTGGTGTTTTAGACATGAAGTCCTTGCCCATGCCTGTGTCCTGAATGGTATTGCCTAGGTTTTCTTCTAGGGTTTTTATGGTTTTAGGTCTAAGTCTTTAATCCATCTTGAATTAATTTTTGTATAAGGTGTAAGGAAGGGGTCCAGTTTCAGCTTTCTGCATAAGGCTAGCCAGTTTTCCCAGCACCATTTATTAAATAGGGAATCCTTTCCCCATTTCTTGTTTTTGTGAGGTTTGTCAAAGATCAGATAGTTGTAGATAAGTGGCACTATTTCTGAGGGCTCTGTTCTGTTCCATTGGTCTATATCTCTGTTTTGGTACCAGTACCATGCTGTTTTGGTTACTGTAGCCTTGTAGTATAGTTTGAAGTCAGGTAGCGTGATGCCTCCAGCCTTGTTCTTTTGGCTGAGGATTGACTTGGCAATGCAGGCTCTTTTTTGGTTCCATATGAACTTTAAAGTAGTTTTTTCCAATTCTGTGAAGAAAGTCATTGGTAGCTTGATGAGGATGGCATTGAATCTATAAATTACCTTGGGCAGTATGGCCATTTTCATGATATTGATTCTTCCTACCCATGAGCATGGAATGTTCTTCCATTTGTTTGTATCTTCTTTTATTTCATTGAGCAGTGGTTTGTAGTTCTCCTTGAAGAGGTCCTTCACATCCCTTGTAAGTTGGATTCCTAGGTATTTTATTCTCTTTGAAGCAATAGTGAATGGGAGTTCACTCATGATTTGGCTCTCTGTTTGTCTGTTATTGGTGTATAAGAATGCTTGTGATTTTTGCACATTGATTTTGTATCCTGAGACTTTGCTGAAGTTGCTTATCAGCTTAAGGAGATTTTGGGCTGAGACGATGGTGTTTTCTAGATATACAATCATGTCATCTGCAAACAGGGACAATTTGACTTTCTCTTTTCCTAATTGAATACCCTTTATTTCCTTCTCCTGCCTGATTGCCCTGGCCAGAACTTCCAACATTATGTTGAATAGGAGTGGTGAAAGAGGGCATCCCTGTCTTGTGCCAGTTTTCAAAGGGAATGCTTCCAGTTTTTGCCCATTCAGTATGATATTGGCTGTGGGTTTGTCATAGATAGCTCTTATTATTTTGAGATATGTCCCTTCAATACCTAATTTATTGAGAGTTTTTAGCATGAAGGGTTGTTGAATTTTGTCAAAGGCCTTTCTTTTCTGCATCTATTAAGATAATCATGTAGTTTTTGTTGTTGGGTCTGTTTATATGCTGGATTATGTTTATCGATTTGTGTATGTTGAACCAGCCTTGCATCCCAGGGATAAAGCCCAGTTGATCATGGTGGATAAGCTTTTTGATGTGCTGCTGGATTCAGTTTCCCAGTATTTTATTGAGGATTTTTGCATCGATGTTCATCAGGGATATTGGTCTAAAATTTAACAAACTCTTTATTGCAATTTCCATGTCTTGATAAATCAGCTCTGTCTGGACAGCGGGCAAGGTGAACCCATCCAGCGGTTACATGCACACACCAGCTGGGGCACAGGTCCTGCCCTGCTCACTTGCTCTTGCCTCCATGAGAGCTGGGATGTTCTCCCGGAAGAATGCCTTGCGCTTCTCCACCCAGGCTGTGCCTTCTCCCGGGAGGTAAGCTGAAGGCTTTACGTGGTTATTAACTTGAGCCAAAGGTGGTTGGAAAAACATTATTTTTTATTAAAACAAATATAGTCATAGAGGAAGGAGGACACAACATTCAATAGAATTTAAAAGCTATAAAATATCACACTTCAAAAAAATTACACCTGTGGGCCAGCTACTTTGGATGAAGCCCCCAGACCCTTTGGCGGGCACACAGGCATCCTCCTCTGCCACTTAGGAGCATTCCCTGGAAACTGTGAGAATCCCATTCACTTCACCAAGAGGACACAAAGGCTTGCTCATGAGCAGAATCTGAGCCAGAACAGTGTCCTTCTAGAACCCCACCCCTGGACACAAGGCAGTGAGCCCCTGTAATACCAGCATACCCTGATTACTGTCATGCCAGAGTCTTTGAGGCATTCTTTCTCATTTTAAGATAGAACCTCTTTGTGTCTTGTTAAAGAAATTTCAAATTTCAGCCAGATGGGAGCGGGCACATTAGGGCAGTGGACCTTTCCCGCAGCCCTGAAATTGGTGCAGCCGCCAAGCCACCCTCTGTCGTTCTTTGTCACTTCTGCAGGATCCAGGGCACCCTGGTTCCCTCCTGAAGACCGACCCCCTGTGGCTACTGACCCTTCTGCCGACAAAAGGGTTCACGGTTTGCTTGGGCCCTTATTAATTCTGCATCCCTGGTGGGGAAAAAAACCAGAAACAAGAGCTGGGCATTATTCAGGGTCTTAATTAGGCCTGGCCTCTGCCCAGCAGGACGCCATTTGCATAGACAATGTGACTCCATTGATATTCATGAATTCAAAAACAGAAGCTGCCCAAATGAGGAGTGTTTTCTCTCCTCACAGGCTCCATTAAAAAAGGCTTCTTCAGGCCTGCTTCATTGCCTGGAAATAAATATGGGGGTGGCCCCAGCAGGGGTCGGTCTAGGGGCTGTGGCAATGGGGGAGGGGGACAGGACTCCTGGTCCTCTTTCTAGACGTGCAGGCTTTCAGAGAAGGTTGGTAATATACAGGGTCAGCTCTGTGTGCATGTGTTGTGTGTATGTGTTGTGTGCGTGGTTTGTGGTTGTGTGTGTGTGATGTGTATACGTATGTGTGGTATGTGTGTGCTGTGTGTATGTGCGTATGTGTGTGTGGTATGTTTGTGTGGTGTGTATGTGTATGTGTGTATTGTCTGTGGTGTGTGTGTTATGTGGTGTGTGTGTTATGTGGTGTGTGTGGTGTGTGTTGTGTGTATGTGTATGTGTGTGGTGTGTGTGGTGTGTGGGGGTGTGGTATGTGTGAGGTGCGTGTATGAGATGTGTGTGTGTATGTGGTGTGTGTGTCGTGTGTTGTATGTGTGCTGTGTGTGGGGGTGTGTTGTGTGTTTATGTGGGGTGTGTGTGGTGTGTGGTTGGTGTAGGTGTGGTGTGTTTGTGCATATGGTGAGTGTTGTGTGTTTGTGTGTGATGTGTGTGTGGTATGTGTGTTGTATGTGTGGTGTGTGTGTTTGTATGTAATCTGTGTGGTGTGTATGCGTGGTGTGGGGATGTGTGGGGTGTGTGTGTTGTGGGTGTGTTTATGTGTATGGTGAGTGTTGTTTGTGTGGTGTGTGTGTGTATGGTGAGTGTTGTTTGTGTATGGGGTGTGTGTGTGTTTTCTGGCTGTAGAGTCCTCTGATTTAGGTTCCATAAACATGGAGTATGGCCCAGAGGCCCTTCTGAGGCCCCTTACTCCTCCCATGTACCATCAGCATTCGTGTGGTCACAAACTCTCCCCTTATAAGGAATGGGAAAGTGGTTTAGATAGAAAAATGTCCTAACCTGTCTTTAAGGCAGTGGCCTATTTAATGTGATGCTAATGCAGCAAATGAATCGGCCTCCTGATCCTTCACTTGCATGAGCCCTTTCCAAGTCCCTAGATCAATCTTGATATTTATAATTTTGTGTTCTTTTCTTTAAAAAGGGCCCAAATTTGCCAGGCATGGTGGCTCATGCCTATAACACCAGCACTCTGGGAGGTGAGGCAGGAAGATCACTTGAGGCCAGGAGTTGTAGGCCAGCCTGGGCAACATACAGAGACCTTGTCTCTACGAGAAAATGTTTTTTAATTAGCCAGGTGTGGTGGTGGGCACCTGTAGTCCCAGTGACTTTGGAGGCTGGATCGCTTGAGCCCAGGAGCTTAAGGCTGCAGTGAGCCGTGATTGCACCACTGCCCTCCAGCCTGGACAACAGAGGGAGACCTTGTCTCTTAAAAAAAATAAAATAAAAAAGAAAGAAAAGAAAGAAAGAAGCCCAAATTGCATAGGAGTGAAGCCACACAAAACTTGGGTCTGTCCCTGCTGGAGGGCACTGTGGTTGTGTGTGTGGTAGGGTTGACTTGTGGGTTAAATCTTTTCTTTTCTGAGGAAAACTTAAGAGGACAGAGACTGGGAAGAGCGGGGCTTGGGGAAAAAAGGAGCCAGTTCCCATATCGTGAAAGCTTAACTCAGTCCAGATGGCTGTCTGTGTAATTAACAGAAAAGCAATTGTAAGTGTGTACTGAAGTGTGTTAAGCATTTCTTGAGAAAGAGCAGAAAGTGTTATACTTTACACATGGTCTTCCAAATGTACTACCCAAGGGAAACTATTTTTCCCATTTCGTGAGTTAACAGGTGCGATGCAGACAAGAATTTCTTCCTTCTTCCTTCTCCCAGTTTTTACTGATAGGTAAATAGCTGCTCTGTCTGAAAGTTCCAACATGCACTAGCTAAGCCCTTTTTCTGTCCATTTAAGCATGCAGATATGATCTCAACCAGACAAACAGAGCCGCAAACACAAGCTCCAGGCTCCCCAAAATTTGCTTGGGCCAGTAAATATTTAGACAAAGAGTAGATAAAAGTGGGTGTGATTTACCTCTGGAGGATTCCAGGAAGCGGTTACTATGTTACTATGTTTCTGATCACCCAATCTACTCTTCCTAATACATTGCCATATTTTATTTTCATCATGGGACTAATCACCTTGTGATATCTCTTGTTCTGTTCTATTTGCTTACTGTTTAGACAATGTAATAGCTATGAGAGTAGATATCCTTTCTTTTCTGTTTAACATGGTAGATTCATTTTTTGGCCAGATTAATCCATACACCCATCCATCCATCCATTCATTTATTTAAAGAATATCTTCTTAAATATTAAATATAATATTATTATATAATATTAAATATCCTACCCAGCAAGGGGTAGGATAGCAGCCGTGTGAGCCCTCATGGAGCTTACAGACTGAGAGATCAGCTGAAACATTTGCCTTAGTGTTCCTTCTCACTCTCTCATCCCTCCCAGTCCCCAACGAGTCAGGAGGGTGACACGAGGCAGGGTAAACACACTTACTCAGGTACTTCTCCAAAGCCTTCCAGAGGCTGTGCTTCAGCAGCGTAGATCTTGGCGTAATACCTGGCGGTATTTTGAACATAGCATTCCTATATCACCAAAATACATAGAGAGCTCCAGTGACTACAGGAAATTCAAACAGTATTGCCCAGTAAGACTATTCAGGAGATTTCCCAGCAAGGTAAAGCCAATGAACTGACAAGCCCATCCCCTGGTTGGGGTCGCAGAGACAATGATTATTAGAACCTAGAGTTGGCCACTTAGGGAGGAGCTCTGAGACTTGAAGGAACTGTCCGGGTGGAGGTCAAGTGGTCTCCAGGACCAGGTGTCCCTGAACTATAAAATTTCTCGAGCCAGCAGGGCCAAAATTCACCCCAGAACTAAGGGAACTGGCCCCTCATCACGTCATCAGGTGGCACTTGGGGCACTACTGGGTTTCCTGTGAGATCTGCCATTGCAATCCCTTTTCAAAGGTGTAATTGGAGTAGTCAATAATGAACAGCACAAGATTTCCGCCTTAGGAAAAGCTAAGTGGATTCTGCATCCTACGCTGTGGGGCTTTTCTGAGTGAGAATCCAGATGCTGGGAGGTTTTCCAAGACTGTGTCATATTTGAGATGGAGGGAATACTCAGAGAGAAAAGAAAAAAGCGGAGTGGATTTGGAGGAGAAAGGAATACAATGGGCAGAATCCTATATTCAGAGAGCAGGCCTGCCTTTAGAAGCACAAAGTCCCACGTGGCAGTGCCACAGGATCATGATGCTTAATACTTGACTGTACCTGAGAGATTCATCTAAGTTTAACCTATGGATTTTAATATTTTAAATGTTTTAATTGTTTTAGATGTTTATGGTAAACATTTTAAAGGGGCACACAGCTGGTGAAAGACCCAACTTTCTTGACAGCTATACCAGTGCCGGTGTAAACAGTGAAATATGTGGACCAGGCATGGTGGTTCATGCCTGTAATCCCAGCACTTTGGGAGGCAGAGGCAGGAGGATCACTTGGGGCCCTCCAGGAGGTCAATACCAGCCTGAGCAACATAGGGAGACCCTGTCTCTGAAAAAAAAAAAAATTAAAACTTAGTTGGGCGTGATGGCATGCACCTGTAGTCCTAGCTACTTGGGAGGCTGAGGCAGGAGGGTTGCTTAAGGCCAGGAGGCCGAGGCTGCTGTGGAGCCATGATCATGCCACTGTACTCCAGCCTGGGGGACAGAGTGAGACACTGTCTGAAAAAAGAAAAAAAGATGGAGTGAAATATATGGACCAAATATGTGGATAGGAGGAGGAAGGAGCGAGAGAAGCTAAGGCTCTCCTGCCCTATCCTCTCATCTCGAGTTCTGTGACTCAATAACACAGAGAAGTGGGAACTCAGCTAGAGACTTGGGTCTGTCTCTCTTCCTCTTTTATACACTACCATTAAACCAAACTCAGGAAGGCAGAAAACAAGACCAATGCTGACCCTTCTGGATATACCCCACCCCTCTCCCTCTCCACAAAACAAACCCAAACAAAACACTCCAGCAACTAGTGCTGATGTTATCTGTTCCTGGGGACCCTGGCATCTAGTATAGCTTAGAATCCCCACTTTCCATATCATCCTAGGTCCAAGTAGACTCGAACCCCCAGGGATGTCATAGGGCTTCTTAGAAACAAAATCAATTACATCTCGGGTTAGAACTGGTGAGGTGTCTCTAGGCATTGGATGAGTCCCCAGTAGCTGGCATAAGGCCAAGAAATTACTCCCGAGAAGTGAGAAGTGATCCCCAGCATTGAGATTGAATTGAAACCCCGAAAGAGGAAAAACACCCTTTTGAAGATATTCCCATCAATCCTGAGTCTGATTTTCATCTCCTCTTATCATGGGTGGCTCTTGCACCAGAAGTGACAGCCTTTGGGCAGATGGACCCACCTGGGCAGCGAGCTTGTAGTTCCTTTGGATGAGCTCATCATTATTTCTGGTCCCATAGGCAACGGCATTGTGCACCTTAAGCACACAGGCATGGCCAGGTTTGAAGACAGGCGTGAGGCCGTGCATCACTGTGCTGCGGAAGGCTTTGCGGTGAACTCCTTCTCCAAAGTGCAGCTCCTCCGTGGCGATCTGACCACGCAGGCGGCCCCCAAAGTAGCTGTCATGGAGGAAGTCTTCTTTGAAGATGAGTTGGCTGAATTCAATCTCTTCACATCCTGAAACACAGCACAGCTTTGGTTGGAAAGAATACCTCCCAGTCCTGCTCCTTGGCTAACTCCACATGGGGAGGGTCCCCACATAAAGACAATGACAAGGCTGACCTGCAGAACCAAGAGGGTGCAGACACACTTACCCTTCAAAAGAGGCATAGCTAAAAGAAGAGATGAGTGGGTTGGTGAGGAGGAGACAGGTCATTGAATGAGAATGTGGGAACATCAGTGAGAGATGGGTTGGGGCAAAACTGGAAAAATCAGGAAAAGAATTCTAGACAGACCTGGAAAATATAAGTGGAACCAAGCAAAATAACAAAAGGCAAGTTGAAAAGATGGGAAAAGTGTAAAGGAGGGAAGAAAGACCAATGATAAGATCTGATAGTATCGGATCAACCTTTTTTTCATTATTGCCCCCCACCCCCCGCAACCACGGAATCTTTGCTGGAATTTAATTGCCTGCCGTGAAAGTTTAATACCACAAATATACTATCTGTTTATGTACCATATGTATATCTGTTCTTTATACAGAAAAAGAGTAACTTTTTTTTGCCTCCCAAGAACCAATACTGCCTCCATTGAGAAAGCATGTGATAAGTATAAGGAACAGGTAGCAATAAACAAAACAAAAAAATAGTAAAAAGAATTGCCTTTGAAGAGAAATTGAAAAAAAGGTAGAATTATTTTGGATTTATTTGTAAAAAGAAAAGTAGAATTATTTTCAGTTTTCTAGCAGCTTTTTTTTTTTTTTTTTTTGTCTGTTTGTTTTTTTTGCAGAGCGGATTCTACACGTGTTTGAGATGACAGTGAATTTAATCAGGAAGGTCCATTTTAAACTAGAGATGACCCAATCGGACTTCTCATTCACTGAGAGAAGAAAATTAGGTGGCTTTCAATGAAATAAGATTGTTTGGATTTTTTAAATCCTTTCTACTTCTCAAAACTGATGAAAACTGACATCTTCCTGAATGTTTACAAGAAGAAAGAGATCATGGGTCGTGTGAAAAATCTTACTTCATGTTTTTATATACAATGCTTAAGGAAATATTTTTCTCCTCCTTTCAAAATATTTCAAATCATACGATTTGAGACTGATGGTAGCTATTAAAACTATAAGGAGACTGAAACTATTCTGATAGGGTATTGGTTAAGGTCTCGGCCTAATTACTGCCAGAAAGAAAGAAAGGGAGTGGGGTTGGGTGGATTTTCAAACAGAAAAACTAGGTGAAGAGCTAGAATCTGCTGGAAGAAAGACGATATTCCTAAAGGTGCTCCTAGCATTTTTGCAAAGGCTAGCAGAAGACTATGGGACCCCTGAATATGCCACCCTCAAATCTGCCTCTTTGGTAAAAGGATTGTTGAGCTGAAGGCAATTAAGAAGAAACAGAGGCAAGAAAGCTCTCTGCCTTCCCTCTATTTGCCAAAAATCGGAACATAAATTAATAAGACAAAAAAAATTCTACTCCCCCTTCTACCAGGAAGAACAAAGGTTAATGACTGAAGACAACTTTAGACCCTGATGGGCCTGGAGATGGGCACCAGACATTAACAAGCATTAATGAGAATCCAGATGCCGGGAGATTTTCCAGGGCTGTGGAAATGCCTTTCCACAAGCTACTGCCCTTACCTGCTCAAAGTCCTTCCCTCTGCCCTGTCACTTCTCTAAAAATGCACCATTCTTTGTCGTAGATGCTGTATAAGCTGGAATTCAAACCCCTTCTTAAATGAGCACTTCTGGAGTGTCTGCCATGTATATATGAATTATACATGTTCATAAACTTGTTTGATTTCTCTCATTAATCTTCTTTTGTTACAGGGATCTGTTCCAACTAAGAACTTATGAGGATTGAAGAATAAATTACTTTTTCCCCCAATAACTCCTACTGAGTAACCTGTCCTAGGTTTCTGGAGAGAACTGGGTTGGAGCTACAGGAAAACAGGCAAATGGGACATTTTCTCAGATAAAGTTTTAGGCAATAGCTGGATCACAGATTTTACTCTAAGTAACAGAACCAGAAAAAAATTAATTGATGGAGAAAAGCACAGTTTTATTTTAACAGTTAAATTTAAAAATTAGGTGAGAAAATAGAGAGGGCTCTACGGCTGGAGTCACTGGGCTATAGTGGTGGTACCATTTCCACCAAATGGCCAGTAGCTCATCCCCACTGGGGTCTCTCGCCTGACTAGTAATCCTTGAGAAATGAGCTCATGCAAACCTAAACCAATAAAACCATAGCAAGTGTCTGAGATGTGAGTGCCAATCAATGCTAAGAAGCTGATGAAACAGAGACTCCCTTGTGAGAGTCCTTTTATTTTCTGAAGTATTAGGAGGAAGGGGATTCTTTTGCATATTTTGCCTTCTGGGGAGATGAGAGCAGAAATGGAGAAAGGATTTTAAATTATAACACACGTATGCTACACACTAAAGACGGGTATTTAGCATCTGAGTGGGTTTGTGAAGAGCTTGTATTTAAGTTTACTATTTTGGGTTAATATCACAATATTTGCTAGGCCATTTCTTTTTCTTTCTTTCTTTTTTTTCTTTTACAGACGCTCTTCCGGTCATGGAGTCTTGCTCTGTCGCCAGGCTGGGGGGCAGTGGCATGATCTCAGCTCACTGCAACCTCCACCTCCCTGGTTCAAGCCATCCTCTTGCCTCAGCCTCCTGAGTAGCTGGGATTACAGGCACGTGCCACTACACCATGCTAATTTTTGTATTTTTAGTAGAGACGGGGTTTCACCATGTTGGCCAGGATAGTCTTGATCTCTTGACCTCGTGATCCCACCCACCTCGGCCTCCCAAAGTGCTGGGATTACAGGCGTGAGCCACCGCGCCTGGCTTATTGCTAGACCATTTCTAAGTCAAGATCTCAGTTTCTTGCTTTTGATACACTGGATGTGACTGCATTTCGATTACTTTTATTACCTGTTTCTGCAGAGATTTCAGGAGTTCTGTTTGTTTTAAAAATCAGTACATGCAGTAAATCTTTAAGATGCTAGTTCAATTAACTGTCAGAATCTATCCATATTTCTCCTAAAACTGACCATGGATCCTCCCTTGTGCTGAAAGTCATGGTCACATGGGGTGAGGCTGGACCGCCGTGGTGTGTGGAGCTGGCCTTCTGCAGCTCCTGAGAACTCATGACGGGCGGCTCTTCCCAGTCCCATGATGTGTGATGTCACACTGGTGGTTTAAAAGTGGCCACACTGAGAGTATTTACATCATGGAAATTGTAGGACCCAGAACTTGCCCAACCCTCAGCATGTTGTTAAATATTTACCCCAGCACACCACCAGGCAAGGGTGGGCATGGGTGGGTGTAGGTGGGTGAGTAATTCTCCTTAAGAGGGAAGACACGGCAAACACAGATTCCACCAAACTGTGGAAAACTCAGTAGGTGGCCCAGGGACAGCACGAGCATTCATGAGCAGCAGTGTTAGGCTGTGGCTAACACCAGGTGCCAAAAGAAAGCAGACAAGCCCATCTTTTGTTTTCACTAAGACACAAACGAATGGAGTGATCCTCCAGACACCTGGCTGTCTTTGGGAGTCTGCTCAGTCAAAGTGAAGGGAAAATTGAACAAACAAAACAAGCTGTAATGAGTCCCAGTAGCTGAAAAATCCCATGCAGAAGGGCTGAATGCAAGACCAATGCTTAAAGGGAAAAGTCAAATCCAAACTCCCCTTCTACATGTTCCCTAAAACTCCACTGCTACAGTGTAGCATCCAATTCTGGATATCTGTAGCCTAATGAACTTACAATAGGAAGTATGGCCCTACATTCACATTGAATTGGCTCAAGAATTGTCATTCATTTCTCAAGTCACGCCATAGCTCTCCTTCTCGGTTGGAAGAGTCCATAGGATTACTGCTTCTACTCTTTACTCCGGGAGCTATTTTATGCTTTACAGTAAGCCCATTTCCTCTGGCAGGCCAACCCCAACTGACTTACCTTTAGTATCCTGGCGACTTGACAGCTGTTTGAGAACTAGAAGAAGACAAAGCAGAGAATGGCTTCAGTACAAATGTCCATTGTGAATGGGCAAGGGCCAGTGGTTTTTCATTGAAAACTGAGAAGCTGTGGTTTACCTTCAGCTGTGAGGTTAAATTCAGCAGTCACTTTTCCATAGCTGTTCTTGATGCAGCAGTAATAGAGGCCCTGGTCCTTCGGACTGGCTTGCACGATGGCAAAGGAAACAGTGGAGTTGTCCCCTGCACTGCAATGAGGAATATTCACATTGACACACTTCATCATTCTACGGTTGCATTTTTTTCTAATATACTTAAGGAGAAAGAAGCTAAGGCTTCCCTGCTCACGTTTTCAGCCAATGAGCTGCCCAAAGGGCAAAATCACGATCAGCTGTATAAATAATTGATTTATCCACAGAGGAGAGTCATTACATTTTGGCTAACACACTCACTCCAATAAGCGGTGTAAATACAAAGAAACGTTCAGTAGGTTTAACTGCCATGAGTAGAGCAAAGAATTGAAATTGTGAATTCTGGGAGCTGTTGTTAACATTTCTGCTCAGAATTCAGCTCAATTATGTGACTAATCCGGGTGTCCTGTGCTTGAAGGAAAGTCTGATAACTCCAAACCCAAACTTACACAGATACAATAAGAGACAAGAGAAAACGGGGTTCTTAGGTTTATGCTACATAAGGATTCGTGACTGAGGGCCCCTTTGTAATAGTGTCCTGTACTCCCCTAGTGAGGTACCAACCATCCAACTATTCACCCACCCAAAATTATTAAGTTCCAGTCACTGTGCTATGAAAACTAAAACTGGTGGTGGTGGTCGTATTGGTGGTGATGATGACAGTGATGATGATGCTGATAGCTAATGTGCACTGAGCATTTGGTATGTACCAGGCATTGTGCCAAATCACATAAAGATCAATTTCATGATGTCCTCAGAACAACCTAATGAGAGAACTACGTTTACTATTCTCAGTTTGCAGATGAGGAAACTGAGGCATAGAAAAATTTAAGCAAATGATTTTGACCTCATTAAGCTGCCTCCCCAAGTAAATTATGGTTCCTGCCCTCAAGTCTGGGATAATTTGAAACATAGGGAGAGCCACATATTTATTCCAAAGTCTCAAACAAAAAACTTACTTTACAGCAAAAAAAAAAAAAAAAAAAAAAAAAAGGATATTCAAATGTTGTTCTGGTTTTGTTCTTTAAAATGAACTTTGTTTAAACATTCACCAAGATTCTGTGTATGTATGTGTATACATGTGTGTGGTGTACATTTTAGCTTGGGTTCGTTTTATAGTTCAACAACAAAAATTCACCTAGCTTGAGTTTGTCTCAGTTGCATGTTCAAAAAACGTGTTCATTATTGGTTGGTTTTTCGGTAGACTTCAAGCCTCCAATATATACATTCCTTCCCTGGAATATACCAGTGGCTTAAAACGAAGTTCACTAAATCATTCTACTTCCTTCATTCCTGGGGTCTCTGAACATATCCCATTGTATGGTTAAAACTGGATGTGAACAAGTCCAGTTACAAGGGGGAGATTTCTGGACAGGGCAGTAAAACACAGAGCAGGCCACAGAGGAGGCTTGTGGAAAGTCCTTCTCCAAAGCTCTAGGATCGGCACAGGCTTTCTGTCATTGAAAGGGGCAGGCAAGGGCTACCCGAAGGGCTGGGTGCTGAACTAGAACTGTCCCGTGAACATCTTACTTCCAGCCTAGAAATTCTCCGATACTTGGCCCAGAACTATGAAGACCGTTTTTCCTGGCTTGGCCCATGGTCCCCACCCAAGGCTTTCTTCTAGAAGGAATACATGTAGGAGTCAGTTCTGGATCCCAACCCTGAGGCCGACCTCAGGTGTGCTATGTAGCCTCTCACCCTCAGTTTCCTCCTCTGTGAAAGCAGAACGAGCAAGATCAGCGCTCAGATGGGTCATGACACCGGCGTGTGAAGCTTCAGCGAAAAGCCCAGTCTTGAGAGTGGTCATGAGTCATTACTTCATGGTGAGCAGTAGTATGAGTGGGGAGCAGTAGTATTAGTGTGCTTTCTCCATGAAACAAAACTACCTCGGAAGTCCCAAAGAGTTCTATCCAACATTTGTGGAGTATCTGCTCTGTGCTTAGTACTGGGGGATTCAATGATGAAAAAAAAAAAGGCATAGTCCTTGCCCTTGAGGGTCTTCTAGTCTGGGAGGAAATGGACAAACAGAAAATACCAATACAGCTGTAGAAAGCAAGAACAAGTGATCTTGTGCCTTTTTTAACCAAGAGGGTAAGTTCAGTTTCATATCCTCTTACCCTGTAAGGGACAAATCTTTTTACCTTAGGAAATGGCCACAGACAGCAGAATGGCAGTGGTGATTAGCTGTGCAGACAAATGCAAAAGAAGCCCATGTCCAGAGTGTGATCAGAGGAACACAAAGAGTGAAGCTGGCTGCAGGGAGAGGGTCCTTAGCATGGGGACTTCTCTGAGAGATCCCATCATCCATCACCAGCCCTACCTAAGGAGCCAGGGCTTGGCAGCACCCCCGCCCACCACTCAGTCTGGGCTGAGAAGTCCTCGGGTTGTTTCTCCCAGGGCCATCCAAGGAGATCCTCGCATCCCAGCAGCCAGCTCCTCATCCACTGGTTCCCAGCAGGAACAACATGACCTGTGCTCCATGACCTTGCTCAGCTATTAGCAGAGCCACTCCACGTGGACAGCTGCCCTTTCAAAAGCCCAGGGAACTCAGAAGGACCTCTCTTCCCAGAGTGGAGAATGGGTTCCTGGTTACCAAGAAGGTACTAATGGCCAAATAGCACCAGAGGGTGCCACCTTGAGGTCTCCATGGAGCCAAGACATCCCACTGCTACACAGAGACTCAAACCAAGCTACCACTTTCTTCTTCTTGGTTTCTTCGAAGTATATTAGTCTTGCCCTACCCACAAGAAAGTCTTCTGACACCTAATTTCCACGCTTTAGCCTGTTAAGGAAAATACCCAAAACTTGTGGACAAAGACAGAAGGAGGATCATAGTCATTGTTCAACAGGATCACTTGAGGATGATCTAGTGAAAGGAGAATGCTTTGCTATTTCCCATTTACACAGAACCCACTCAGACACTTTAAGTTACAGGTTAACTTTTAGGTTTCTGTGCAGTAGAAAAGAAATTCCCAAAGTTTATTACTTGTCAAACATTAACCAGTGTTATATCTATTTCAAAATGTATTTCCGCATTCCTTTGCCTGATGGACTATCTAAATCTTCATTCCTCAAATGCTCCTTTGAACAATCTTGCCGTTGTACAGGTTCCCTCATGATTTAGTAAGTTCAAGAAGACCTTTGCTCCACGTTCATATTATATTTGAGAGATTTCAACTCTTTGAAAATGATACAAGACAGTGACATATTTCATGGAGGCACAAGTGAAGGGAAACGCTGGACTGGAAGTAGGCATGAGAGAAATTAGCAAACATTTGAAAACCCGCTTCAAATAATATAAATGATCTCTCAATAAACAAATGAGTTATGACTCCTAAATATTCTCAAGTGTTAGCATGGAGAAAGCAAATGGGTTCAACTAAGCCAGACACTGTCACCAAGGAGAAATGAAGCAAACATCACTAGGAATCAAAGGCCTTAGCCACACGTCATCAGTAAGTAGAATGCTTACTAATGACATATGCTCCCCAGGGGAAGGTTAGGTTTATGGTAAATACACATCAAATGGAAAACAGACCCACAAATATTCAAGTGGTAATTCTGAGCTCAGAGCAAGGCTGATGAATGGAAAAACAGTGAAAATGCTGGTTAATTGTTCTTGGCTGACAGCTCCAGAAAATAATTTAAAATGAATAATTAGTACCTTCTTAAGTGAAGCTCTAGGGAACCTCCTTGACTTAAAAAGCAAACCAGGCTGGGCGCGGTAGCTAACGCTTGTAATCCCAGCACTTTGGGAGGCCGAGGTGGGCGGATCACGAGGTCAGGAGATCGAGACCACGGTGAAACCCCGTCTCTACTAAAAATACAAAAAAATTAGCCGGGCGTGGTGGTGGGCACCTGTAGTCCCAGCTACTCGGAGCTGAACCGGAGGGGCTTGCGTGACTGAGATCGGCCACACATCAGCCTGGTGACAGACAAAATCCTTCGCAAACCATTTCTTTTCCATTATAATTCTTCTTAAGCCATACCTAAGACAGGCAGGGTAATGGTGACATTTTAGGCAAAGTGGTTATGCTATCAATCACAATCCAGTTAGATGCTCTGGAGTGATGTTAGTAGAAATGAAATTATAGCTCAAGTGTTCCATGATTACATTTGAGAAATAGTTTCCAGACATATGTTCCAAGCAGACATATTATGATTTAATTAAACAGAAAACTCAGATTTTCTCACTTTTTCAGTCTACTGGTGACAAAATTAAGGGGATTGGAACCCCTCCCATATCTTAGGGAGCTAAACTGGGAACCCTTTGGCAGAGGGTTAGTTGACTTTCGAACCAGGTGATTTGTTTCTAGATTGTGTCAGATGAAGCTTGAATTCATCAGTTCACTTGAACAAGCATTTATTGCCAAGAAAAGCTGCTTAAAGAAGCCATTAATGAGGTTCATTCCACAGGGGATATTCTTGGCAATGATTGTCATGCTCATTTCTCACCTCCTCATTCTTCTCTCCTTTATTATTTTAAGACATGGCCAGACGCAGTGGCTCACTCCTGTAATCCCAGCACTTTGGGAGGCCGAGGCAGGTGGATCACTTGAGGCCAGGAGTTCGAGACCAGCCTGGGCAACACGGCAAAACCCTGTCTCTACTAAAATTACAAAAGAAAATTAGCCAAGCATGGTGGTGTGCTCCAGTAATCCTAGCTACTCGGGGAGGCTGAGGTGGGAGGATCACCTAAGCCCAGGAGGTGGAGGCTGCAGTGAGCCGTGACTGCACCACTACACTCCAGCCTGGGAGATGGGAGTAGGACCTTGTCTCAAAAATAAAAATAAAAATCATAGAGACCCAGAAATAAACAGGTTTTCCCATCTTAGCGATGGCTGCTGGTCACCCTCAATAGCTGTTACTTTTCTGTAACCTTATAGATTGCTGTTGTTGTTTTTATTCATCTTCTTAGCTTTGTTTGACCTTTATCAGATTACTGAGACTTTATGAAACAGAAAACACACCCAAGTTAAATTCACAGACATACAGATGAGAGCTCTTTAATCTTAGGACCACAGAACCTCAGACTAGAATATTGTCTGACATGTTCCTTCCCCTGATTTAAAAAATGTAGTGAAAGGTTGTGTGACTTCCCAAAAGCCCAGAACTCAATGGTGGCAAAACCCGGGCAAGAATCCTCCATCATTTTCCACATCCAGACACTTGTCTTCCAATATTTAATCTTTTTTACTATTGTGGATGTGGAATCTCCGCTTCAATTTTCCTTTTCACGTCCTATAATTTATTCTTTTTTTTTTACAACCATGTTGTGAAATAAGCAGCAACTGTGAAAAGTAACCAGGGAAAAACATCGCACCTTCTCTGCACTTGGGCTATGGACTTTGAATCTTTTGTCCAGTAGATAGTAGAATCTTCATGAATTTCTGCAAATTGGCAGCTTAATTTTACATTTCCAGAGTGTTCAGGGAACATCTCAGCTTGGATCTTTTTCAGTAATACTGGAGCTAGAAACAAGAGATTTGAAGGTCAGTGTAGCAAAAGACTTTCCCATTTCATATCATTTAATTTTCATAACAATCCTGAGAGACAGGAATATTAATTATTATCCCCAATTATGGAAGTGAGAATTGAGTCTCTGAGGGGAGAGGGGGCTTGCCTAAATAGTCGGAAAATTAACAAATCAATCTAATAGAAAATGCTCGCTTCCATTACTTAAAATTCCTTAGGTGTAACCTGTAATGCTTAAAGTGAAATAGAACTTGAGAGATTTTTTTCTAAAAGGGATGAGAGGTGGGAAGATTTTAGATATCTATTCTATAAGATCTCAGCCAAATAAGGATGTTTTTAGATGATTACCAGATCATCCAGGTCGAAATCAGAGCTAGGAATTAGGGAGCAGAATAAAATCTGGATTATCCAAAAAAACTACAGCTAAGCCCCCAAAATGTAAAAGACACCTCAACAATAGGTTATTGGCTGAATAATATTCATGCATCTTTTCCCTTTTATCACACTTGTCTTTGCCGAAGATAACCTAGTAGATTGGAGTAATGTCTGATATCAACCTCATTAGCAAAAGAGAATAGAAGCAATAAGGAAACAATTCCCACCGATTGGGCTGAGACCTTTGAAATATCACCTCAGTATCAGTATCAGTGAGAAACAATTAGCATGCTAATGTGTAATTAGCTAGGGCAGCCACTGGGCGGCAGCCTAGACATTAGAACAAGACAAGGATGAGGCCCCTGTCCCAATCGGTCATAACAATTGGGTAGGAAGTGAGATTAGTGCAGATGTGGTGTGAGTCTATCATAAATTAAGTAGCATAACTCCACAGCGTTGGTAACGCAAAAGAGTACATCAGTACAAAACATGTAATCCGTAGCCAAACCAAGATCACCAATACTGAGACTTTGCTCCACTGCCTCAAATTATACTACGGTGAAAATATCCGTGAATTCAAGGTGCTTCTCATCTCTCCTTGGCGCCAGCAGATGCTTAGATGACAGAATGCATATTTAAAAGCTAATTCTCGACCCAGGAAGTGATAATGGGCCTGTTGGGTAGCAAATCTTTCAACCAGAGAGTAACCAAGACTACTAACAGTATCCTGGGAGCCAAGCGGATAATTGAGAGAGAGGAAATGTAACAAGTACGTATTGATGGCAAACCCACATCAGTGCATTTGGGCCTGCTGGCTTCTGCCCAAGCTGAGACCGTGTTCAGGTTCACAGTGTCAAGCTCTTGGTCCAGGTCTCGACCAAGCCCACCTCCTCATCTGGGCCATTTCTTAGAGGGTCCTTCCAACACCATGCAGTAGCCGGCTTCATGGGTGATTTGGGGACACCTAAATACTCCTAAGCTTGCCAAAACCTGTTGTACTGAACACAAGGAAAATTGGGGGATGGCGGGAAGAGCATGAAATGGGCAGCAGAACTGAATGATGGATGATCTGTGGGAGATTTGAAGCTTGTTTAGCCAAGGGGCTTTGGGCTTTGGATAGGACCCCTATCCATGTGAGACAGAGGTGGAAAGTGCAGCTGAACGAGCTCAGAGGAGACCTGGAGTGCAGCTAGTTTTGTCTTCCGTGTGCAGGTTGGCCTAGTGTTGAGGGAAAACCGTAGTAAAGTCCCCAGTGAATAAAAAGTTTCTGTTGTACTAAGCTTTGGACATCAAAAACGATTACTCAGGCCTGGCACGGTGATTCGCACCTGTAACCCCAGCACTTTTGGAGGCTGAGGCAGGAGGGTCACTTGAGGCCAGGAGTTGGAGACCAGCCTGGGCAACAGAGCAAGACCCCGTCTCCAGAAAAAAAAAAAATTAGCCAGGTGTAGTGTGCATTCCTGTGGACCTAGCTACTTAGGAGGCTGAGGTGGGAGGATCGGTTGAGCACAGGAGTTCAAGGCTGCAGTGAGCCATGATCTCGCCACTGCAGTCCAGCCTAAGTGACAGAGCAAGACCCTGTCTCTAAAGTAATAATAATAATTTTTTAAAAAGATTACTTAGGGTTTGTTTTATTTCTAATGATCCAAGTCACTGCTCCCCTTATCCTAATTCCCGCCCCACCAGTTAACTGGTGGGAAGGCATTAAATCTGTGCTCCTTTGGGGATAGCAGGGTGGGTATCAGACTGCTGGGCAGGGCACAGTCAAGGTGTCAGCCAAGGGGTCTGAAGTGTATCAGCTGGAAAGCAGTGACAAGGACTCAGGGTCTTACAAAAGCCATCACCACAAGAAGGAAGGAGAACTTCCTAATCTGGTGTCTTCCTGGTGGCAACTTTTGTTATTTTGAAGCAATGAAATTGCTGTCGCTTACACTGAGAAAACAAAATAAAAAACCTTTGAGTGTTCGATGGTGGAGTAGATTCTTAAAAGAATTGGTCCACAGCTAGAAACCTGTAACAAACAACTAGAAGGTGATAAGTTTAAAAAAAAAAAGGACAGGCATGGTGGCTCATTTTGGGAGGCTGAGGCGGGCGGCTCACAAGGTCAAGAGATCTAGACCATCCTGGCCAACATGGTAAAACCCTGTCTCTACTAAATATACAAAAATTAGCTGGGCGTGGTGGTGCACGCCTATAGTCCCAGCTACTTGGGAGGCTGAGGCTGGAGAATCGCTTGAACCAGGAGGTGGAGGTTGTAGTGAGCCGAGATCGCGCCACTGCGCTCCAGCCTGGCGACAGAGCAAGGCTCTGTCTCAAAAAAAAAAAAAAAAAAAAAAAAAGGCAGGGTGTTGTCAAGGGCTGGCCCTCTGAATGCTGCCATTCCAAAAAGTAAATGCCGGAAGAGAATTATTTTTCCCGTCTCTTTTCATCATCTGTGTTGATTCGTATGGATTAGTGCCCACAGTGGATTCATATTAGATAAATATTCAGTGCATTCATTATCAAAGTCACCATGGAAAATAACATGTCCTTAATAAATGGATGAATATGTTGGTCAAGCAGTTATTTCCCGTCAGTCGATGGCCTTTCCAGTGCAATAACCTAGTGCTGGTTTGTAGTTAGATCAGGGAGCTGTGATCCTAAAGAAAAGTGGGTGCCAGTGTTCCAGAAACCCGTTCTTCTAATTTTCTCTGCAAAGAAAATCCCCACACGAGAGGGGAGAGGTTGGCTGCCAGTGGCAACTCCTCCGAAGCTGGGAAAGGACTGCAGGGTCAGAACGTACCCCGGCGTGGGCAAAACCTGCCTGGGACTCCCATTTACCTGCTGACTCAAGGGTAACTGGTGAACCTCCCCAGCCTGCTCCGTCACCAGATGACCCCTACCTTCTGGCCGAGGCCCTGAGTTCTTCAGAGAGGAGAAGCTGTGGATGCCAGCACCACTCTTTCTCCCAATACTAGGTTGGTATCAACTCAGACACAATGATTTTCTTTTGCCTGAACTAAGCTCTTTATTTATTTCATGAGCATAATGGGCATAAGCATTGCCTCATTTTTTATTTAAAAACACTGATTTAAAAAAACAGTAACTAACAACCATGAGAGCTGTGTTAGGCCATGTGCCATTCAAATTGCTTTGCATTTTTATACCTGAGAGGAGTCTTATCATTAGCACCCCCATTTTACAGGTGGGAAAGTGAGGCACCCGCAGGCTAAGGTATTTGTCCAGGGCTATCCAGGTACTGCCAGAGGCCAGACTTGAACCCAAGCAATATAACTCCTAATCTATACCCTAAACCACCATGATACAACTTGCCCCAGATGGACCCAAACACCCACTAGTATCTCCAACTCTGAATCTTCGCCTCTTAATGGCTCTGTGTTGTGGGTAGCATGAGTAACAATCCTTCAGTGGTCTGGCCTGGAAAAGTCTTTGGTTGTCTCTACCCCGTAGTCTCCGGCAGGGCCCTCTCAGGACAAGGCTGGCTGCCCTCGCATCTACCTGCTTTGCTCAGACCAGTGCCTCCCAGAAGGCTCCGTGCTCGGTCTTTGCAGCCTTTAGTGCAATGGCGAGATTGTGCTGCAGCTGAAATCAAAGTCTTTGACAGCGATTGATTTCAACAATCTGCCTATCTGGACAGTCCCCTTACCCACGGGTAACTTGAATAGTCATGGGCAAGAATTCCAAAAAGGTTGTTTTGCTTGTCTACCTTTACCTGCAAAGGAACCCCCATCCCCAAACAAGGGGGTTGAGGCCGGTCCCCAGAGGCAATCTATTCAGCCTCTGGGCTGAAACCACTTTTGAGAGCTTTTAAAACATTGCTTCATTCTATTTTTTATTATTATTATTATTTTTTTTTTGAGACAGGGTCTTGCTCTGTTGCCCAGGCTGGAGTGCAGCTGGAGTGTGGTGGTGTGATCACAGCTCACTGTAGCCTCGACTTTCTGGGGTCAGGTGATTCTCCCTCCTCAGCCCCAGAGTAGCTGGGACTACAGACGTGCGCCACCATACCCAGCTAATTGTTTGTATTTTTTGGTAGAGATGGGGTTTCGCCATGTTGCTCAGGCTGGTCTCAAACTCCTGGGCTTAAGCAATCCTCCTGCCTCGGCCTCCCAAATAGCTGGGATTACAGGTGTAAGCCACCATGCCCAGCCATTCTCTTTAAATATGTTTTAAAATGTAGATACTAATAACCTGATAGGATACTTACAAACTCTTCAGAAGGCAGTTTTGTCTTTAAACCTTTCTGCAACAGGGGTTAGGACGCATTTGATGGGATGGGAATAACAAACGCCAGTCTCAAAGTCTAAGGACTCAGGTTAAGACAGGAGAAAATTCTTCCCTTCTGATCAGAGCCATCCATGGCTTTTCGCTCCAGAGCACACAGGCCACTGTAGCTTGCTGCAATATTTTCTCTTCTGACTTCTACCAGGGTGTGTGGGGAGGGAAAGAAGAGCTCTGAAATAAAACAGGCTAAAATTTGGTCTATAAATGGAATTTGGGACTGAAATGATTCCTTAGACAAAGTAGAATTAACTGCAATTTCAGGACTTTTTTTTTTTTTTTTTTTTTTAACAGCATCATAGGTAGAGATTGATCAAGGACTTTTGAGGCTCAAGTGGTCTGAAGCCTGGAACAGAGATCTCAGAAGACTTTAGATTTAGAGAAATGGGAAGAGTGAGTTGAAAAGAAATGTTATACTCAAATTTGGAAGAAAAACCAAGGTTCAAGGAAGCTATTTTTAACGAAAAATCAGTGATTAAAGAGGAGAATCCCAATTTGTACCAAAATATTCATTTCCACAAATCCTGCTTAGTGCATGGTCTATTTCATTATACTAATTAGCTACACTGATTAATGCTTCTGTTTATATTTTTAAATAGATTTTGTAAAAGAGGATAATTAAACGGAAAAGCACCTTCATCACATTCCCCTCCAACAGACATGCCTACAGGCGGCCTTTATCAGTGGTTCTCAATTGTGGTTCTCCCGATAGATCACCTGGGAACTTGTTAGAAGTGCAAATTTCGCCGGGCGCGGTGGCTCACGCTTGTAATCCCAGCACTTTGGGAGGCCGAGGCGGGCGGATCACGAGGTCAGGAGATCGAGACCACGGTGAAACCCCGTCTCTACTACAAATACAAAAAATTAGCCGGGCGTGGTGGCGGGCGCCTGTAGTCCCAGCTACTCGGAGAGGCTGAGGCAGGAGAATGGCGTGAACCCGGGAGGCGGAGCTCGCAGTGAGCCAAGATTGCGCCACTGCACTCCAGCCTGGGCGACAAAGCGAGACTCTGCCTCAAAAAAAAAAAAAAAAAGAAGTGCAAATTTCACGCACTGGGGGAGGGGAGCAATCTGGGTTTTAACAAGCCCTCCAGGTGATTCTGATGCCACATGCTGAAGCCGCTTGGCCACAACCATAGCATCAGTGCCCACCTGGGGGACACTGGCCTTAATTGCAAAGGACCCTCGAGGACACAGGAACTGGATACCTGGTCTACAAGCCCAAACTTTAACAATGATGGACAGCAACAGAGCCTCACCTCTTCCTTCTCTTTTGCAAGATGGGTTTTTTGTGTCTTGTTTCTCTTCTGTGCGTGATAATGATGTTTCGAGTTTGGGCATCTTTTTAAGAAAGGCTGAATTCTTTCTGGCATTTTCCTTTTCTTCCAGTTTCAGCCTCAGGGCTGCCACCCTGGACAAAATTTTCTTCTTTACTCCCTCAGCTAAATGTCCACTGCCTGGGGCTTCTGGCTTCCTCTTGATGTCCTCTGACCCCGTCACTGCTGTGAGGGCCCCTGGCGATTTGCCAGCTTGGGCTTCCAGGAACTTCTCTCTCTCCCTGGAGTTTTTCACACAGCCCAGGGTGCCCTTTTGATGTGGATCCTGCAGTAACTTAGGGGCTTTCTCTAACTCATGTTCTCCTGAAATAAATGCCAAGGTCTTTGCTGAGGAGCTAGATGAGCTTGGGGGTTTGGTTTCCCCAATTTGAAGCACCTCTATTTTAGGTTTCTCCATTTTGTGGCTTATCAAAATGTCTGTGACATTTCCTTCAGGAGATGAAGTATAAGGCAACCTGGTAAGATCAGGAGAAGAGGGCAAAGATTTCCCACGCTCATTTTCAATAGTTCCCCTTTTCTGTGAAACAGGAAACACATACTGACGGTTTCTGGGCTCAACTATGTCATTTTCAGGGACGTCATGAATTTGGCCTGAGGAGTTGTGCGCGTCAACCCCAAGAGAAGCATGAGTCATTATTGGAAGACAGCCAGAAAGAGGTGAAGTGGGGGAAATCAATTCTGCTTTGTCGTTTTTGCTCTGCTCATCCTCTCCTAAGCTCCCATCACTGCTTTCTTGTATTTGGCCTATGCTACATCCACTTGGAATTCTTTCACCACCTTTGCCGGGTTGCAGGACTTGCCAAATGGTAGTTTTTGCCTCATCAGGTTGAATTTGTTCAGCCTCCTGCTTCATACAGCCATCTTGGCTTCTGTTGATTCTGTTTTCACTCAGAATGGTTCCCTGGAGACATGGAACTTGCAAGATGGCAGGCTGGATTTCCGCTCCATGGCCCACGTTTCCGTCATTTGATTGACTCCCTTCTCTGGCGCCCTCTGGTGTGGTTTCAGAGGGCTCTGGTTTTCCAGCCCTGGTGTACTCTGTCACACTTGTCTCATCAATGGGATCTACAGAGGACTCTAGGATTTTAGCGCAGGTCAGAAACTTTTTAAAGAAGGCAGTGTGATCCATCTTGAGTTGTTTTTCCTCCTGGTCTTGACTCACATTGTTAACATTTTCCTTCCCTCCAGTTTCAGAAGGCACTGACGGTGAATCTGTGACACATAACTCCTTTTCATCTACAGGGTCCACGGATGACTCCAGGAGTCTGGGTTGGCTGAAACCCCGGGAAGAAAGACTTCTCCAGTGTGCACTGATGGTGGGCTCTTCGCCTTTATGGCTTTCTCTGCTATCAGCAAGGGCTGAGTCAGCATCCTCTGGACTGTGAGCCGATGCTGCTATTTCAGAGGGGGCCAATTCAGGCACAACAGCATCTGCCTTTAGACTATCAGGTACAGCCCAGACCTTGTCAGGAATTATGGGACCACCGTCTGATGCCTTGCTCTCAGAATTTGTCAGTTGTCTTGGTGGCCAGATTTCAGAAGCGGAAGCCTCTAGAGTTATAATCTTCAGCTTGTTGCCTGCCTCCCAATTTCCAGGTCTATATTCTTTAGACTCTTCCAAAAGGATATCAGAGAGAGATGGAACGTTGCTCGGAGCCTGACTGTCTTGTTCCCTGACAGTTTCAGCCACCACGGAGACCCTCATCCCCCAACCTGAGCGCTGCCCTGCTCCTTCCCTAGAGCTTGCTGGTGAGTGGGCCGAGGGCACCAAGTTTCTTTCCTCTTGTGCAGCAGATGTCACAGGCAAACTTTCTTGGAAATCAGGTGCAGAAAGAGAACCCGGCTGGGACAGGCTCTGCTGCTGGAGCCCCTGCTTTGTTTCACTTCCTCTTTCTTGGAAATTCTCTTCATAGCTCCTAAAGTCTGCTCTGTCCACAGTCTGGCTCTTATCTCCAGACAGGTTATCAACCTGAAGAGGGGAATTACTGCAGAAACCCTCTCCCTCTGGGAGCTGCAGGACATGGTGTGGGACTCCTGGCACACTGGGTGCCCTGCAAAGTAGCTCTTTTGTAGATTTGGTGGTAGCACCACTTAAAATATGACCCAACTGCACTTGAGAAGGAAATTGGGAAACCTTTTCATGGGATGCATGAGGGAACCTCTCCTCAGTGCCACCTGCATGCTTGTCCTCAGGAATTGACACAGCAAGGTATTTGGCTGGGTGGACTTTGGTGGCAATGGTAACAGTTGATGTGTCCTCAGTTTCCCTGGTCACTTGAAAGCACTCATTATTAGCAGTTAAGGTTGTTGGCTTCTCCCAAGGAAAACTCACAATTGAACTATAACTGGCTGGTGTGGCTGTGGTGTCTGCGGCACTAGGACTGGGGCTCTTGTCACCTCCTTCTTTAAATTGTACTAAAGGATTGTTCTCAGAAGAAAGGAGCTGTGTTTCCTCGAGCCCTCCTGAGTTGCTGGGGCTTGGCTGCTCCTGGCCAGCCTGTACTGTGGAGGCCAGTGGGTAGGTGGAATTCTCCACCTGGGCTAGATTTTCTCCTGTGGCACCTTCACTAGCTGTGTGTGAAATGTTCAAGTTGAAAGTACTGATAAAAAGAGGGGACATGACTGAGTCACCGTCCTTTCTGCTTTTGCACGTAGACACTGAAGTCTCAGACACTTGTGTCTGAAAAAGGACTTCCAGTGTCTTGTCATTAGAAGAATATAAATCAGATACTTTGCTTTGACCTTCTGCCAGTTTCAAATCTATAGAGCAAATTTCTTGAGGCAAATATTTATCAACTGGTGCCCCAACAAGAGAATCTATGGTATCAAAACATGTTCCTTGGTCACCAGCCTCAAAACACTCCATTGCACACACTGCTTCTCTGTCCCTTGGCCCATCACACACATTTTCCAGGGTGAGGGCAGTATCTGTGGGTTCAGGGGAAGCAACAGAGACAGCCACAGGCTCCCTGAAGTCAGCACGAGCATCCTTGGGGAGATGCCTTGAGAACACACCTGGGGACATATTCTCATCATTGGCTTCTGAGATGTTCAGCTCATATTTTAGGTCTTCCCCGAAGTTGTCAGGTATGTTGCCATCTCTGTCTTGTTTTTCTTCCTGCTGTGGACCACAGGTACAGGGTTTGACCTCCAAGTGTTGAGCTACTGATGCATTTTCCTTGTGGACCCCTCCTAAGTTTGAGAAGGAAATTGTTGCGGTCCCAGGGAATGGGGACTCCTCCCCAGAAGGCTCTGAGAAAGCTGGCATCTGGCTGCAAGAGATTGTCTCTCTGACTGTTTCCTTAATTTGTACCTAGGAAGATGAAAAGTGATATTAATAGAATTGTTCATGGGAGAGCCCACAATAGGGCATAACTGCAATCCCAAGAGTGTTAATCCTCAGTGACTGTAATAATGGACAAGAATGATTGAAATCTAAACATTAATCCCCCAACTCCCTCTAGCTATTAGAGATTTCCTAGCAAACTGCAAATTTAAGAAACTCTATGTTCCAGGGGGCCCTTTGTCAAATTCATCATTATAAGCAAAAAGCCTCCTGACAACCATCATTTATTTAATGATTTTTTTCTCAGGAAATAGATGGAAATAAATTGAATGTTAACTTTTTTGATCAAGTAAGTCACAACAAGAGCTGTGTGCATCTTTCCAGAAAGATGAATCTCACATGATCACAATAAATGAAATAAACAGTACTTGCAACATAGCAATAAGCAATCTTTGTCCCCAAAATATAACAGCTTGCTGGTTAATAATTGCTATGGTTTGGATATTTGCCCCCTCCAAACCTCATGTTGAAATTTGATCCTCAGGATTGAAGGTGGGGCCTAATGGGAAGTGTTTGGGTTATGGGGGTGGATCTCTTACGAATAGATTTATGCCATCCCTCAGGGGTGGAGGGGAATGAGTGAGTTCTCAATCTATTACTTCCTGGTTGTTAAAAAGAGTCTGGCACCATCCCCACCCCCACCCTGCTTCCTCTCTGTCCATACAATCTCTGAAAATGCCAGCTCCCCTCTGCCTCCCATCGTGAGTTGGAAGCAGACTGAGGCCCTCACCAGATGCAGATGCCTAATGTTGAACTTTCTAGCCACCAGAATCATGAGCCAAATAGGCCTCATTTCTTGATAAACTACCCAATCTCGAGTATTCTGTTATAGCAACATGAAGTGCACTAAGATAATAATGTTACTAAAAAACAGAGAGAAGGCTGCCTTTGAACCCACCTCTAATGAATAAATGGACTTATGATTGGCCACCAGCACTGCCAATCATTTCTTTCCTAGAGAAGCTTATAAACATCCCAGAATGTATCCCAGACTTTAAAATAGATGCCCAGTGGCAGGCAGACCACCTCTACAGGAAATAGAAGATTCAGGACTGCTTAGGTTTTTGAGAAAAGGGGAGAGGGGGAGGGAGGGAGGAAGAGAGGAAGGCAGAGAAAAAGAAATTTCACATTCTGAGGATTGAGCCTCTTTCATGGTACTATATGAATGTTCTATGATATTGGATATTGTTCAAGGAAGCAGCAAACTCTTTGACTATATCCTTGTCTCATGAAACTTTTAGCTCATTAATTATTTCAAAACAAAGAAAACTTATGTCCAGCCAAGGAGAAGAAAATTACTTCTAATTTCTGAAGCAACTCAGTCTTTGCTCCCAGGACTCCTGCCTTGGACAGCCCCATTCAGATGTGCAGGGAACAGATGACTGGCCTTGGCGGGATGGGGTTCAGGGGTGGGGATGAAGTCTGTCTCCCAGCATATGACAAAACAGAGCTGAAATGTTCATGTGCATATTATGGCTCCAATGTCATGAGACTGATTTTCACAAATCATACATGACAATCAGTCTTACTACCTTGTGGTCAATCCCTGTACATACTGCCCATAGGAAACAGGACAACAGCATAACCACACCTCTTTCCACACTTCCCCCAGGCTGCTTACAGCCTGTCAGTCATGCATCTCTCATTTTCTCTTTTAAAGCTACTTTGAGGTTCATTTAACTCATATTTGATGGACATAAAAATGCTAACTAAACAAGAAAGAAATTTAATATAAACTCCATGAGGGCTAGGACTACTTAATCTTTCAACAAATATTTAGTGAATGCCTCCAAAGTACTAGGGAGTGTTTTAGATAATGGGGATACAAGACAGGCAAATGCTCATCTACAGGGAGCTCCCATTCTATGTTCTAGTGAAGGCCTGTTATAGCGATTAGCATGCAGTAGGTGCTTACTAAGTATTTGTTGAGAGAATGAATAAATGAATGAACCATGTACCAGTTGAGACAGCTGTAGCCAACTTCACCCATTAAAGCTCTACACTTGAAAGGGTTTGAACTTTCATCTGCTCCTGACTTTGCGACAACCCCGTTTTAAAGGAGACTTTGAACCATAAGCACTACTGGTTATCCTGGTGTTCCTGGAAAGAAAAGTATATTTATTCCCTTTCTATATCCCTTTATTCTTCCATGATTGATTACTATTACATCAGCAAAGTAATAAGCGGGTACCTAGAAGAGACTGACATCTGAAAAGAATTAAACACAGGACAAGTAAGTTTTGATTAGGATGAGCTTGGTCACTGGAGTAGATCATCATACTATCATGCCGTGATTTACAAAATAATCATATTCCATTAAGATTTATTTGCACCTTTCCTCTTGTATTAGTCAGTTCTCGCACTGCTGTGAATACCTGAGACTGGGTAATTTATAAATAAAAGAGGTTTAATTGGCTCACAGTTCCACAGGCTGTACAGGAAGTATGGTGGCAACTGCTACTGGAGAGGCCTCAGGGAACTTTGACTCATGGCAGATGGCAAAGCCGAAGCCCACATCTTACCCGACAGGAGCAGGACGAAGAGAGAGCAAGGGGGAGGTGCCGCACACTTTTAAACAACCAGATCTCACAAGAACTCACTCATTGTCACGAGAACAGTACAGAGATGGTGCTAAACCATTCATGAGGAACCAACCGCATCATCCAATCACCTCCCACTGGGCCCCACCTCCAACACTGGGGACTACATCTCAGTGTGAGATTTGGTAGAGACGCAGATCCAAACCATATCACCCCTCTTACTTTTAAATTAAAATTCTACTTCAAAATACCCTAGTGAATCTCCACATGTAAAAAAATTGGTTGAATCCTTGACCGTGTAAATTTATACATTTGACACACATTTAGTGACCATCTACTTTATACCAGGCACTGTTCTAGGCAGCTGGGAAACATCAATGAACATAACAAAGATTGCTGGCCTGTGGAAGTTATGTTGAAGCAACAAACCGTACAACTGGCCTGCTGCTAATAAGCAATTCCATAAATTTGATTTTAACCAATGGGGTTTTTTTTGAAGTGAAGCCTTTAACAGCCCAGTTCATATTTGTACTTGCTTACGGCATCAGTTTCAAGGGCAGGCTCCTCGGTTCTCATCCAGAGGCCAGCTCACAGAGAAAGGGAAACCACAGACTCACACCTTCCCAATGAGTCAGACCTTTCTTTTAGGAGGAGATTTCTTAGTTAAGTCATTACAAAAGAATGCTAGCAAATGATTCTTCTGCTGTGCACCTACTCTCAGCATAGAGTGAGTGCTGAAACAATTTCCTTATGTAGGGAAATTGTACTCATTCAAGTGAAAAAAAGAGTGTTTGGGGCTCTAGGAGCAAGCCCACCATTGTGTGTGGTGCGTGGACTGGGAGGACTAGCAACCAGCGTTTGTAGCGCAGCTTAATTGGATATACCATGCGTGACCACAGGTAACCTCTTTAGCTTCTCTGACCCTCTGTCTCCTCCTCTAAGACTAACCACATGCATGTCTGCACCATCTTGTCAAGTGCCTGGCATATTGCCTGATGCCCAGAAGGCACTCACTCACTGATATTAATTTTCCTTCTTCTCTGTGAAAAAACAGCAGTAGCTCAGGAAAAGAGGAAGTTGGGGAGCTCTGACAGGCAGAGCCTTGAGCTATGAGCTTTATGAGGGTTTTCTCATCTGATCTGTAAAATAAATCTGAGAAAAAGATGTTATCATCTCTTCTTTACTGATGAGATGAATAGCCTAGGTCCAACCATAGAAACCACACAGTAGGTTATATAAGAAAAGTTCAATATAAAGAATTGTTGACTGTGATAGAAGAGTGCTATAAGGTATAAGGAAACTGTCTATAGTACTCTAGGTAAGGGAAAGTACCAAGGAAGGACGAAGTTGGAAGAGGTTTAGACCTACTTGGAGAAGGTGTGGTTAGGCCTCCAGATAGCACAGAAGTTCACTGGTGCATCCAGACCAGAGCTGGCCTGGAATTGCTGAGAAAAGCAATAGACCTCCCTTCCAAGTGCAGGCCGGGAGTAGGTGGTCAGCATGCAGTGGCGTGGGTGTGCAGGGGAGTCTGGGCATGGGTGGTCACAGGGGCTGAAGCCTTCAGAGCTTGTGGGCTACATGTGGTGTGGGTCAGGAGTTTGCAAAGTGCTAGTTTGAATGTCCACTCCAAACTCATATTGAAACTTAATCCCCAGTGTGGCAATACTGATGGGTGGGGCCTTTAAGAGGCGATGGAATCATAGGAACTCTGCCCTCATGGAGGGATTAATCCATTCATGGATTAATGAATTAATGGGCTAAAGGATTGATACGTTCTGGGGCCCAGGGCTGAGGCAGGATGACCACAGGCTCTCCAACTCCACCAATGCTGAAATGACAGGAATTCTGTTCCTCCTGCAGTGTCCTTCCACTGCCTTCTGCTGAGAAAGCATAATACTGTGCTTACTTTAAAGAAGAATAGTGGAATTTCGTTAGTACAGGGCACATATTAAAGGGTGAATTCAGAGCTGAGAGGCATGAATTAAAAACCGACACATGAGGTCAATGATGTTTGGGGATGAGAAGTCTCCCCAGGGTCCCACAGTCAAAGGCAGAGCCAGGATTTAAAGCCAAGTCTGTGAGGCTACAGAGCCCTTTCCAACCCAACATTTCTAATCAGGTAAGTTGGAACAAACCCCACCTCACCAAGGGCTGGGAACTCCCCCTAATTTAAATCCAGAACTTCTGAGTGGATATGAGACTGCAAATGTCCTTCTTAGGTGCAACATGGCCATCTGTCAATTTGTCTACTTCCCTACAAGGTCTAAGGGCAAGGACTCTGTTATTCATTTCTGAGTCTCCAGAGCCTAGCACATAGGAACGCAAATAATTTTGCTGAATGAATAAGCAGATGAATGAATACAGGAGGGGAAAGGGTAAACCAAATTGAGTAATGTTTCCAAGCCTCTTTTTGAAAGCAGCATTAAGCTTAGAAACTTAAAGCTTGAATAGCATTTTTCAATTGAAACCCCATTCAACATGCCTCTGATTCCACAAACATTATTTTCACTTATTGGCCTTTCCAGAAGTTCTGCCTCCTAGGAATGTCTGCCATGGATTTAATGGAAAGGTGTGTTTCCTCTTTGTGCACCCCAGGATGTTCAAGGTTATGCTTTTCGTCATTAATGAGTGTCTTTTATGCCAGCCAAGTGCATGACACTAATTTGAGTCACTAACAATAGAAGGTTGTATAAGATAAGATCCCTCTCCTCAAATAGCTTATAATCCAGTTGAAGAGACAAGATGTACATGGAAAAGATAGATAACAATTCTTGACAAGTTGTGCTAATAGCCAAGTGGATGAAACTTAACTAACATCACTGCTGCATGACAGAGTGTGGAAGGTCACCACTGTATCATCTTCTTCCATTTCAACGATAACATTCCTGCATTGCAAAAATCAGAGGTTGAACTCTTATGTCATATGTGTCAATTCTAAGATACTTCTTGAACATTTCCATGCAGTCTAAGGGACTTCTCTACTGATTGGAATGGGCAGATGTGGTAGATACTGTTGGCTGACTAATTCAACAGTATCCCCAATCCCCTTGTCTCTTGCTACCTCCAACAAAGAAGGCTGGAAAACCACACACTCTCCCGGCCTCTTACATAGCTACATGGGGCAAAGGGGTCAGTCTGCCTAATGAGATGTTCAAGGAATCCCACCAAGGGACTTCTGGGGAAGCTTTGCTTTCCTTGTGTAAGGTACAGACATGGTGGGTACCTTGCCTATCCCCTCCTTCTTCCTTCAATCAGGATGTAATGCCTGGTGCTGCAGCTCTCATCTTCCAGTCCTGGGGCATGAAAATGAAAAGCCAGCACACTATGACTGGTGCAGCAGAAAGAGAGAAGGAAGTTGGAGATTTGCAGTCATCGTCGAGCTACTGGAATGACACACAGACTTTCACTAGCCCCAGACTTCTTGTGAACGACAAAAAAAAACCAAAAAAACACTTTTAGCTAGCTGACTATTCTGTTAACTGCAGCTTCTCAGCAGCCTAATGGATAGAAGAGAAAAATATATGGCTGAGGGAAGAAGGAGAAGCCAGGTGAGGGTCACCTTGGAACCCTCTGGAGGCTCTGGGCAGCTCCTGGTAGGGATTAGCTGGAAGGACAGTGTCTCGTAAAGCAAGGGGTGTGGTCCCTGGAAGGGAGCTCAAGGTGCTGGTCAAAATGCCAAGGGATCAAAGGGCCTGAGGCAAGGTGAACTTGAAGTAGAGTGGGGGAGGGAGAATGGGAAATATGAGAAGATTGATTGTCAAAGGAGAGAGGCCACAGTTCTAAAACCAATCAGAAGCCCCAGGGCCAGGAGGGCCAAGCCACTCGGTCCCTAGCTTCAACTGGTCAGTCTTCCATGTGCCAACATGCCCCACCATGCATAATTTTCATTCTCCAACTTCTTTTTCTTTTTTTTTTTTTAATGTTCTTTTAGTGTTCTTTCCTTCTTATCTGGATGAGGTAGGTAGAAATAGCACTGTGTGCTTCAACAGTTGTCTACACATCATCAATTTTCCCTTGTGGTTCCAGGAAACTTTAAATGAGACCTTCCCCTCTCTCCAGCCATTCTGGGCTGCTGTAGCCTCCCCAACGAATAACCTTTCCTAAATATCTGCTGAGCTGTCACAACAGGCAGAGCGTCATTCGGCCGTTTGTCATTCGATAGATCAAATCCATACCACCTGGGGCTGCAAAACTGAAAATAGATAGCCCAGTCCCCAGCCAAAGAAAGCTTAAAGGCAAGCTAGAATATTTCAGGAACTTGAGTTTATTTTTAGGAGTTGCCTGATTGCCCAGAAAGAAGCTTCTCTTGAAGGCTTTGAATGTTAGAATAACACATAATAGACTGGAGGACTGTAACTTCCTTGATATTCATCTAAAACCTCCAGTCCTGAAACAGATCCTAAACACCCCTGTATCTGACCAGCTCTTCTTCATTCCACTCCCTCCTAAGGGACAAGAAATCCTCAGCCAACTGGTGTTACAATTCTGTCTTCATTTCTTGGGAGTCATACAGTTTGTAAAATACTGATTTGATCTTTTGCTGGGAGGGGCCTGGGTTTCCATGGCTCACACCCTTCCTAGTAGCTCTGTGCATTCAGTGGGAGTCTTTGCCTGGTGACATGGTACGAGTGGAAGAGCACTAGAGCATGAGCCATCAGCATATGAATTTATTGTACATCTCAGGTGAGGTGAGCTGAGTAGTAACGCTACTATTAATAGTAATAATTGCTAATCCCTACAGCCTATTTAACACATGGCAGGCACTGTTCTAACTGCTTTACTTACATTAATGCAGTTAATGTTGGTAAAATGGCATAGAAATTTATGACTTGAGGATTTTGGGTTGTACATTGCAAATGAAGGGATATACCAATTATTCCAACACAGGCGGGGACCATGTAATGGCAAACTCATGTGAAATGGGTCACAAAACAGCTGTCTTCTTTTCCTGCATGCATCTGTGTTTTCCTGCATAGATGATGGGAGATTTCTGGGAAATGAGAGAGACAGAGTGAGCCATAATTTCCATAAAGTGCAACTGTATGCAAACATAAGAAAAGATGGCGCTATGAAGGCCCATGATTTCTCTCAAATTCCACTAGGCATTTCTGAGTAGTCTCTGGGGGGTTTTTGGTTTTGTTTTGTCTTTTTGCTTTTTTATTTGCTGTGTCTTAAAGACACAGGAGGTGAGAGGAAAATGGAGTAGAGTGATGGAAAGGTGATTGAGTCTCAGAAAACTGGGGTTTGGTCCCGGATCTGCTACTATACAGGAAGTGGCTGTAGAGAAGTCACCCGGTCTCTCGGAGTCTTTCTTCCACAGTAAAGTATGAGTTAGATAACACCGCTTGCTTCCCAACAGCTTCAGTGTTCTGTGAAATGGGGCTTAAGCTTCACCCCTCATTTGCAATCAGATTTTCCTTGGACTCCTAAGGCTTCTAGATCTAATCTTCTCTATTAACAATGAAAGTTGTTAGGGAAAAAGACACAGCATGTCACCATGTCACCATAGGTAGACCGATCCAAGAATGAGCCAGTGGGGCCCCAGAGAGGGGCAGGGAAGAGACAGTGGGCTGGAGAACGGCTCACCATGAACATGCACTCTCTGGATTCCAAGTTCCTCTGCTTCCCTGGTCTCTTTGCTTCTCCCTCCTCTAGGCATTAAGTGCCTTGTGTCTTTGGTAGACTGCACTGTGTTGGCGTATAGACCCTATGGTTCATCCTGCAGAGTCCTAGAGGCTCACAGACCTAGTCCCAGCCAGTGAAAATCATCACAGCCACAGAATGCAACACCAATGGCCTAAGCCTCCAACCTTGTTAGCCCTTTGTAAGATACAGGCTGCTTTGAAGAGCCAAGAAAAGTTATGGCTTCTTCCCAGAAAGTCTTGTTTTACCCACACAATGTTGCACATAATTTCAGGGGGGTTTCTGACCCCCTTGGGCCTATGGATATCCTGTTAAGGGCTCATTGAGCCTCAGAATGAATCCCTGCTGTAGACCATGAGCCTGGGGTGAGTGGGATGGTATTGTTTACGTCCCACAAACTGAAACTTTCCTGCAGATTTCAGACAAAATGATAAGGGGAAAAAATTAATTCTTAGTCAGGTTCTAGGAGAGTATTTTCAAATCAATATCTCTCTTTATAGTTTTTAGAATTTGTGAGTAAAAGCAAAACCAAGGTAGTAGCAATTACCACACTGCAATGACAATAATACATTATATAAAGCAAGTTCTTGTAAACTTTAGAAGCAGGAAATACTTGTCACGATTACTACACTAGTACTTTGCCTATTCAGCGTGGGCTTTAAAGTGTACAGCAGTGATGGTATTCAGCTATTGGAAAATCTGAATATAAACATAAATATTAAGCCAGTCACCTGCCTCAGATGCTCGTACCAAAAACTGATGAGAAAATGCAGGTTTGGGAATTGATGATTCTTTATATCCTGTATCTCTTCTCTAGTAAGTCAGCAGGATAGTGATAGGACCTCAGGTTTGGTTTCTTGTTTTTTTTGAGATGGCATCTGCCACCCAGGTTCAAGTGATGCTCCTGCCTCAGCCTCCCAAGTAGCTGGGATTACAGGTGAGTGCCACGATGGCCAGCAAATTTTTGTATTTTTAGTAGAGATGGGGTTTCGCCCTGTTAGCCAGGCTGGTCGCGAACTCCTGACCTCAAGTGATCCACCCACCTCGGCCTCCCAAAGTGCTGGGATTACAAGCGTGAGTCACCGTGCCCCGCCAGGCTTGGTTTCTTGATTGGCAGAAAATGAACCCTCTGGCAGTACAATCACAGGTGACAGAGCAGGCAACAATGATTACCCACTAAGATTGAGAGACAGCTTCGTTCCAAAAAAGAGACAAAATTTCCTGGGATATTGAGATCGCTGAGAGGGACAACAGCATTAGTGTTGTTCTACTTGGTGCAATGAGCATGGTAAATGCTCAGAAATTATGTCAAATGAGTGAACATCTATCCAATCTGATCTTTGTCCAACATCCCTTTGCCAACATATGTAGGAAGGTTTTGCCTCTTCAGTCTGGTTCTCTTCTCTGTGTCAAATCTCACCATCTCTCTGTTGAGACCTTGATCTCCTACCTGAAAATTGCCCCAGACTCCTGCGTTTTGGTTAATATGTATCTTCTACTAAACTAAATCTCTTATTCATCACTAATAGTTTGGTGCCTGGTTTGCTGGGGTCTTTTTAAGATCTAAACTAAAGCTTTATGTTCTCTTTTGAGTAGAGAGAGAGAAGCATCTTTTGTTTTAACCACAAATAATTGAGGTTTCAAGTATGTACCACCTAGAAGACATCAGCATAACTGTACCGACTATAGCCAGGCACCATGCACTGAAAGTGAGGATGTCCAGTTTACTCTGGGCACAGAGCTATAAAATTGCAATGTACAACAGCAGGGTTGCATTTAAAGATGAGGGAAATCAAAGGTAGGATGTGAACTGAGGAGGACTATGGTGCAGATTACACCAGAAATTCAGGGGCCCCTTTGGATGGATCCATCGAAACAAACTTTCCCCTTGTAGATGGAAGGAAAAATAACAATTCTCAGAAAAGTTTCTGGGAAGCTGAAGTTGGTGGGGAAATGCTTGGAGAACCAAGAAGGAAGAAAACATCTGGAATTTAATGTTGTGATTTGAGCTAGGAAGGCAAAATATACACTGAGCTGATATTTGTGCATATGGTGGCTTGAAAATTCACACACCTTACTTCTCAGGTGCCTGAGTAAATGCAATCTCTTTATTTTGTCTCTGGAACTGATCCTGTCTTCCTCATGGGCCCCCAGTCAGGGATGTGGGAGATGAGTGGAAAATAACAAAATTTTCTTTCTGATTAAGCCTGCTCTGGTCCAATCCCTTGGGTGGTCCAATCCCTTGGGCAGTCCTCTAGGAAATGCTCACCTTCTAGTCCTGCTGACCCCCGCCTCTGGAAGACGGTGTCTGAGCTGCCCCACATGGGTAGGTGGAAGGGTGGCTAGTTCCTGTGTCCCTAAAGGGAAGCAGGCAAAGCTCTCCTGTCCTCTCAGTTTCCCTTAGCTTGCTCCACCACAATCCCGGCATCGCAAAACGTGAAGTCAGGACCTACGTGCCCCTCTCGCCCTGACTCTGTCTCTGTCACCTTCCTCTCCCAGTAGCTCTCAGCAGGGAAGACTGTGTCCACTTGTCCACACCCTCACACCTGTTTGCTTTCAGATTGTGCACAGATAAGATTCTCTGATCTAAGAAGAAAGGAACATAGAAAACTCTCTCAACAAAGCCAGACTGTAAGGTTATTGTCCTGCTTAAACAAATACAAAACCTGTTTATTTTCATCTGTTTGCTTTCCACAGCACAACCCTTATCTATGCCTCTCTCACAGTACAACCCACATTCTGGTCTTTATGACATACAACCCCCATCCTTTCCTCCATCACTTACAACCCCATCCCCATCTCCATCACGTACAACCCTATCCCTGCCTTCATCATGAACAACCCCATCCCTGTCTCTATCACATACAACCCCATCCCCATCTCCATCACCTACAATCCCATCCCATTTCCATCATATATGATTCTACCCCCATCTATATCATATACAACCCCATCTCCATCTACATCACATACAACCCCATCCCCATCACCATCATATATGACTCTATCCCCACCTATGTCATATACAACCCATCCCCGTCTATATCACATACAACCCCATCCCCATCTCCATCATGTACATCCCCATCCCTGTCTCTGTCACATATAATCTCATCCCCATCTCCATCACCTACAACCCCATCCCCGTCTCAATCATATATGACTCTACCCTCATCTATATCAGATACAACCCATCCCCATCTATATCACATAAAACCACATCCCCAACTCCATCGCATACAACCCCATCCCTGTCTTTATCATGTACAACCCCATCCCCATCATGGACAGCCCCATCCCCATCTCCATCATATACAATGCCATCCCCACCTCCATCATGTACAACTCCATCCCCGCTTCCATCACATACAACCCCATCCCCACCTCCATCACATACAACCCCATCCCTATCTCCATCACATACAACCCCATCCACATCTCCATCACATACAACCTCATCTCTATCTCCATCACATACAACCCCATCCTCATCTCCAAAACATACAACCCCATCCCCACCTCCATCACATACAACCCCATCCCCACCTCCATCACATGCAACCCCATCCCCACCTCTATCACATACAATCCCATCCCTGCCTCTATCATATACAACCCCTTCCTCATCTCTGTTGCATACAATCCTCTTTACCTCATCACCATCTCACCCCCGAGATGGAGGTAACCCTAGTTTCCTGGGCTTCTTTAGAAGGTCCCAGAAACAAAAATGGAAAAAAAAACCCACATTTTTTTCTTAATAATTCACTGTATCTACACTATTGGCAACTGTACATGCTTCCTAGGGCTGCAAATGACCACAAACTGGGCAGCTTAAAACACCACACCTTCACTCCCTCACCTCTGGAGGCCAGAGGTGTGCATTCAAGGTGTCACCAGGGCTGCACTCCTCTGAAGGTACAAAAGGAGAGTCCTCCCTTCCCTCTTCCAGCTTCTGGTGGCTCCTGGCCATCCTCGCCATTCCTTGACCTGTAGATGCATCACTCCAGTCTCTCCCTCCGTCTTCATGTGGCCATCTTCCCTCTATATCTTTTCATGTGTCCTCTCCTCTTCTTATAAGGACACCAGTCACTGGATTTAGGGCCCACTCTAGTCCAGTATGACCTTATCTTAGCTAATTATATCTGCAAAGACCTTATTACTAAATAGGGCCAAATATTGAGGTTCCAGGTGCACAAAATTGCAGGGAACATGATTCAACCCACTAAAGCAATCCATTCTTTTCCCAGCCCGTCCTTTTGGCCCCCCACTCCATGGTCTCACGTTTGCTGTCCACAATCAGCAGTGAAGCATAGTCACTTGACTGGGTGGGTGGTGTACACTTGAGAAAGGTTTCAAATGAGATTTTAGTGGCAGGACAGTGACAGGGAGGTTGTCCCTCTCCTGGAAGTTATGCCTACTTCTGTGCTAAGCAAAATCTGTCCAGAGAGTGGAATTCAGTGCAGCCAAGTCTATTCCTTGTCACTATCCTTGTCACCAGCCCAGCCTTCCAGACCCTGCAGTCAGCACCAGCCACTTCCGAATGTTCTGATGAAGATCAACCCATGCCTGAGTGGAATGTTCTGCTATCTCCTTATGGAGAGGCAGGGACTGAAGGGTTCCTTAAGTTTATGGTCAGATTTAGACCCTGAACTAGAAATTTAAAAGATGAAGGAGTAAATGGTTCTCATGATGGTTATTTTCCCACCCAACCCCATCAGTTTGATGGTAAATGTGAAAGCACTTGTTTTTAAATCATCACTTTTAAAAAAAATGCCCCAAATCGCAAGGCAGTATCAAAATACCTGTGCTGACTCAGAAAGATAATTTTTCAAGCATCAGCAGAAAGGGGAACTTACAGAATTTGCAATTTTACCTCCTGCCCTACCTCCCACCCCCACCCCAGTTCTGCAAATGTGGTAGAGGCAGTCAATTGGAGGGGGTGGGGGAATATAATTTTTCATGTTTCTGTCTTGCCTCATTAACTAATCTAATTCCTTTCAACAAATACTGACAGACACTGTGTTTCTTCTGCGCATTCCAAGATGAATCAGACCTAGTGCCTGTCCCAACCCAGCTCACAGAATAACACCCCAGCTGGGCAAACAAATGACTATACGTAAAGGCTAGCACAGAGACAGAAATAACTTGCTACAGTAGAAATAATCTATTTGGGGGAGAAGAGAAGGGACAAGTGTATCAAGGAAAGATACAGAATCAATATATTTGCTGCTGATGCATGTACATTCATTAATTCCTTTATTCAACTAATACTTGTTGAAAGCCGTCTATGTTCCTGGCCTTGTCTTAGCTTCCAAGGAAAACATCACCAGACAAAGTCTCTGTCTTCTTGAAACTTACGTTCTGTGTAGGGAGGTGGTCAAGACTTAGGGTTGGCAGGTGTTCTATAAGGAGAGAAGGTTGTTAATGATCTAGAAAGAAAGCGATGGCAGTGGCCCAGATGAAATTATGAAGCCTGGGCTACCATGGTGGCTGGGGGAATGGAGAGTGGTTGATTGTGTCCCCCAAAAATAGGTTCAAGTTCTAACCCTTGGTACCTGAGAATGTGACCTTACTTGGGAATAGGTTTTTACAAATATAATCACATTAAAATGAGGTCATACTGGATTACAGTGGGCCCTAATCCAGTGACTGTTGTCTTCATAGGAAAAGAAAAATTTGAACACAGAGACACAGAGGGAAGAAGGCTGTGTGATGATGGAGGCAGAGACTGGATTAATATTGGTTCCAAACCAAGGAACCCCAAGGGCTGCTGGCCACCACCAGAGCTAGGACCGAAGTGTGGGATGGCTTCTCTCTCAGACCTCCAGGGAAAACCGATACTGCCAACTGTCTGCTGATTTCAGACTGTGCCTTCTGAATTGTGAGAAAATAAATGTCTGATGCTTGAAGGCACCCCGGTTTTGGGTGCTTTATTATGGCAGCCGTTGGAATTTAATACAGAGAGGAAAGTTCCAATGTAGGAGACACTGCGGAATTAGAACAGACAGGATTTGGGAATGGGTTAGACCCAGGGCCTGAAGGCTAAGAATACATCAGCAACCACCCTCAGGACTCCAGCTCAGGGAGTTTCACTACAAATAGGCTCAGTGAGGGATGGAGACTGCTTGCTCCAGTACTTGATACACCAAGTAAGTGCTTAATAAATGTTGATATGGTTAGGCTTTGTGTCCCCGCCCAAATCTCATATTGAATTGTAATCCCCATAATCCCCACGCATCAAGGGAGAGACCAGGTGGAGGTAATTGAAAAATGGGGGTGGTTTCTCCCATGCTGGTCTCAGGATAGCGAGTTCTCGCGAGATCTGATGGTTTTCTAAGGGCCTGCTCCCTGCTTCACTTGGCATTTCTCCTTCCTACAGCCTTGTGAAAAGGGTGCCTTGCTTCCCCTTCACCTTCTGCCGTGATTGTAAGCTTCCAGAGGCTTCCCCAGCCAGCTGAACTGTGAGTCATATTAAATCCCTTTCCTTTATAAATTACCCAGTCTCGAGCAGTTGGTGTTTTTGGTTTGTTTGTTGTTGTTGTTGTTTTTTTTTTTTTGAGACAGAGTCTCACTCTGTCACCCAGGCTAGAGAGTGCAGTGGCATGATATTGGCTCACTGCAACCTCTGCCTCCCAGGTTCAAGTGATTCTCCTGCCTCAGCCTCCTGAGTAGCTGGGAATACAGGTGTGCACCACAAAGCCTGGCTAATTTTGTATTTTCAGTAGAGGTGGGATTTCGCCGTGTTGGCCAGGCTAGTCTCAAACTCCTGACCTCAAGTGATCCACCTGCCTCAGCCTCCCAAAATGCTGGGATTACAGGCGTGAACCACTGTGCCCACCCTCAGGCAGTTCTTTATGGCAGTATGAAAACGGACTAATACAAACGTGTTAGATCAGCTATCGTCTTTGGGGCTAGAATGATGGACATTCTTGTGGATGCTTCACAGGGTAGGTCTATGTGGAAGACAAAGGCAGTCTGCCCAGCACAGAGTTGGTTCAGAATGGTAACAGTAGGAAATCTGCCACTCCCGTGTCTCTGACTGCAGGGGTTTGGAGAAGAAAACTAGGCAGCACGGTTACTGTTAGTGTGATGGGCTTCAGAGTTCATTTCTCACTCCCTGTCACTGAAGGCCACATCCTGATTCACCAGCCCTGATCATAAGACAGACTGTAGCATCGCAGAGTGGGCACTGACCTGCAGGTGCTCCTCCTTCCACCCCATGGGGGATACCTCCTCCCCAGCAGCCTACCAAGGGTCCCCAGCCTCTAATTCTCTTGAGGATCTTGCGTAGGGTCCCTGAGATCAGTGTGTCTTGTGCTTCAGTTGGTCCTTTAGACCAGCCATGAAGTAACAGGCTTCTCTGCCCTCCCTTTTCTCAGGTCTGGAGAGTCAAAGGATCTGGCCTGGGGGTTAACAAACCTGTTTATGCCCGTCATTGGAACCAGCTTGATATGGTTTGGCTGTGTCCCCACCCAAATCTCATCTTGAATTGTAGCTCCCATAATCCCCAAGTATTGTGGGAGGGACCCCATTGGAGGTAATTGAACCATGGGGGGCGGGTTTTCCCGTGCTGTTCTCATGATAGTGAATAAGTCTCACAAGATCTGATGGTTTTATAAAGGGGAGTTCCTTGCACACCCTCTCTTATTGCCGCCATGTAACACATGGCTTTGCTCCTCCTTCGCCTTCTGCCATAATTGTGAGGTCTTCTTAGCCATGTGTAACTGTGAGTCCATTAAACCCAGTCTCAGGTATTTCTTCATGGCAGTATGAAAATGGACTAACACACAGCTCAACAGGCATATGGCAGGGTCTGCCTGGTACAATCTTAACACACAACACTTCAAGGGGGTGGGAACACAGAAAACTGCAAATTCGAGTTGTTCAAGTAACAACTGGTTAAGCCAGAGCCTCTTCTTAACAATTAGATTCACTCCATATGTGGATTTGGAAGTAATTAACCTGCACTTCTTTAAAATATGTTAAAATTCACATTTTCAGGAGTACAGTAACTAGCTTAGGTTATTGAGATAACACTGAGATTCGAATCATATCTAGGTACCCACAATGGCTAAGTCTAATCATTTCTTGGTTGTTATCCTGATTTTCTCTTCTTTGTCAATGTATAATATCACAAAAGAGCAAAGGTAAGCACTGAGCAATTCAGACTTGTTCCAAGCTGTCTGAAGGGAAAGAATTCTCGTGTCTGACTTTGAATAGCACCATTATTAACCAATATTACTATTTATCGAATTGTTGTTATAAAATGTACCTACTCTGGAAATGTCCTCGCCAACCAGGTGCTAAGTGTACCCTTTATCATCTGGTGGGAAGTTGCAGGCCAGCTTTGCCTTGCACACTCCTGGAGAGTGGGAGGGGCATGGATGAGGCCCGAAGAACCCCAACCATTTCAGTGGAGATGGTGGAGGTCCAACATGGTGAACACTGTCTCATCCCCCTGCCCTGAGAACAGGCTCTGCTACTTGTACATGGTTCTAACTGTGAAGGCCCTGGGCCTTTTAAAAACTTTTTTGAGACAGAGTCTTGCTCTGTCACCCAGGCTGGAGTGCAGTGGCCCAATCTCGTCTCACTGCAACCTCTGCCTCCCCAGTTCAAGCGATTCTCCTGCCTCAGCCTCCCAAGTAGCTGGGATTACAGGCACCCGCCACCGCGCCTGGCTACTTTTTGTATTTTTAGTAGAGATGAGGTTTCACCATGTTAGCCAGGCTGGTCTCAAACTCCTGACCTCAAGTGATCCACCCGCCTCGGCATCCCAAAGCCACCACGCCCAGCCTTAAAAACTATTTTTTAAAGCTATTCATTAATTTATTGGACTAGATCACACACACACACAATTCATAAGGTAGGCAGTGAACGGGTATATAGTACAAATTGTGTCCCTCCCACCCAGTTACTCAGTCACTTTCACCAGAGGCCACCACTGTTATCGACAGTTATTTTAGTTTTGAGGAGAGCTAAGGAACTCAGACCTAAAATGGAATTAGGGAAGCTATTTAACCTCATCAATAGAGACAGAGCCTGGAGTCAGGCAGACCACATTCAAAGCAAGGCTTGGCTGCTTCCTGACGTAGAGCCTGGCCGACAGGCTTTATCTCACAGGGCTGTTGAGATAATGAAATGAGCGAACCGCTGCAAAGTGCTTAGCCCAGGCCGCGCACATTTCTACCTTCAATACGTGTCAGCTGTTATTAGCTACTGGGTGGTGGAGCTGGTGGAGGAAGGTGGGAGGGAAGGGTGGGGATATTTAATCCTTTCTGGGGAAAGCCCTAAGCCCCCATTATACCAAGGGTAGAAATCTCTAGGAGTCTGTTAGAAATGCATGGTCTCAGGCCCCTCCCCAGACTTGCTGAATCTTGGCAAGCTCCCCAGAAGAGAAGCACTGTCCTGTATGAACCTAGAGCCCCTGAGGGCCGGGCCACTGTCCTGTATGAACCTGGAGTCCCTGAGGGCTGGGCTGTGGCATCCCTGCCCCAGGGGAGATGGTGCTGCTGTCTCTTCATTGCAGACATGAGCCCTTAGACTTTGCATGATGAAAGCTCATGACAAACGCTACCTACCCCCGACCCCCCAGCTTCCTATTCCACATAAGATCTCCTAAGCCCAATAACCTGTGACCTCACAGATGAATGGAATGTGTCCTCTTTCGTCCTGTAGCTCCACAGTAACCTGAGAGATGGCCTGGAGGCAGGGTGGCATGTTGTTTTTAAAGTGATACAAGAGACACAGTGGAGACCATCCAATGAGTGGCAAGGCTGCCAGGATGCCAACTGGGACACTAAAGCCCTGGCAGTGGGGGCTGCCCAGCAGGGCTGGCCACTGGAAATAAGGTCTGCGAGGGTTGAGGGCTGAGAGGCTGGTGGGGCTCATGGGTGACCGGTGCTGCTGTTTGCCACTTGTTCTAAACCAGCAGACCGTGGCTAAGAACACTGCCATACAGGAAGCAGCCCTTCCTCTAGGACAGAATCACACATGACGGTGGGGAGGCATGTCATTAGACATCGTCCAAACCCACAGAATGGGCACCACCAAGAGGGAAACCCCATGTAAATAACGGACTTTGGGTGATGGTGATGTGTCAATGTAGGTTTACCGATTGTAACAAATGCAGTCTCTGATGCCGTGTGGATAGTAGGGGAGGCTGTGCATTTGTGGGAGCAGGACGTATATGGGAAATCTCTATACTTCCTGCTCAATTGCTCTGTGAACCTAAAAGCGCTCTAAACAATAAAGTCTATTAAAGAGAAAAAGAATTATAAATATGAATTATGTATAAACTATTGTTTGTGTATATATATATACACACATATATGTGTGTGTGTATATCTATATATATATATAGATATATATATATAGTTTGTCATTGGATCAGCTGTAAAAGAGGAAAGAAAACCAACATTGAGGCCCAGGACAATAGCTTTTAAAAAATTACAATAGAGCTGAGTGCATGCAGTCCCAGCTACTGGGGAGGCTGAGGTGGGAGGATTCCTTGAGCTCAGGAGCTTCCCGGCTGCAGTGAGCTATGATCACACCACTGCACTGCAGCCTGGATGACAAAACGAGATCCCGTCTCTAAAATATATAAAAATAATCACAATGACAACAGAAATCACTTAGAAGTGGACTATCCAACCTGGGAGCCTTGAGCCACATGTGGTTAGTGAGGCTCGAAATATGCCTAGTTTGAAGGTGGAACTGAATTTTTAATTTTAATTAATGTGCATGTAAATTTAAAAGCTGATACGTGATATTGTTAGGAAAAAATTTTAATAGGTTTGGAACAATTTGGATATGTGAATCTACCCTTCCAAATTAATTTCATGAACTCTAAATACAGATCAAGTATTTCCAAAGAATAATTAGCATCCAAATTGAGATATGCTATGAGTGGAAAATATACACCAGAGTTTGAAGACTTAATATCAAAAAAATTTTAAATATCTCATTAACAATTTTTGTATTTACATATTGAAATATTTGGTTATACTGTTAGTAAAATATATTATTAAAGTTCACTTCACCTGTATCTTTGTATTTTCTAAAAATCTGGCTTCCAAAAAAAGTAAAAGACATAAGTGTCTTACCATCATACACTGCTGGTAGGAATGTAAAATGGCATAGCTGCTTTGAAAACTGGTGTGATGATTCCTCAAAAGGTTACACATAGAGTTACCCAGCAATTCCACTCAGGTACTTACCCAAGATAATTGAAAACATACGCCCACAAAAAGATCTCGTACATAAATGTTCATAGCAGCATTACTCGTAATGGCCACACAGTGGAAATCACCCAAATGTCCATTAACTGATACATGACTAAAACCAAACCTGGTATGCCCATACAATGGAATATTATTTGGCCATAAAAAGGGGTAAAGTATTGATAGATGCTCCCACATGGGTGACCCTTGGAAACATTACACTAAGTGAAAGAAGCCAGACACACAAAAGCCATCTACTGTATGATTACATTTATACAAAACGTCCAGAATAGGCAAATCTATTCAAGACAGAAAGTACATTAGGATTTGCCAGGGGCTGGGGGAAGAGGGGGAGAGGAGGTGACTGTTAATAGGTATGGGTTTCTTTCGGGTATAATGAAAGTGTTCTGAAATTAAATAGTGATAATGGTTGCACAATTTGTGATTGTACCTACAAAAAACATATTTGGCTTGCATTAAATTTCTATTGGACAGCACTAATTTTAATGAGATAACTATTTTCTTTCCCAACTGTCATTAGTGATGGTATATAATCTAGCCAAAGCTAATCAACGTGGGGTGATTTTTGCCCCCATCCCCACCCCATGGGACATGTGGCAATGTCTGGAGACATTTTTGATAGCGACAACTGGGGTCGGGGTGAGGGGAAGAGATTGCTACTGGCCAGGGATGCTGCTAAACATCCTACAACCCACAGGCAGCTGCCCAGAACAAAGAATTATCTGGCCCACAATATTAGTAGTGTGGAGGTTGAGAAACCCTGCACTAAAGGCTGCTCAGAGGATCCCTGCCCCAGCTACAACCTCCTTTGCTCCATCTCTGCTGCTTTGACTTTCCAGGGGTCTGATTCAGGGTGTGGCCTTCTCAGAAGACTTTCTCCGGGAGTGCACCCCATCACAGTCCTCAGGCCAGGAACTCCTAGTTATTCTGTGGACTTGGAAACTTCCTAAGAAGAATCCTGAAAGGGCCCAGGGATTCTATAGTTGATTGGCTGTGGAGTCTCTGACTCAGGCCTTACCTTCTGAGGCTTCTTGAGTCCCCAAGTGTGATACTCTCAACGAAGCTGGCTTCATGCCAGGTAGATTGCCATTTTTCTTGTTGTTTTCTCTTCCATGTCAGATTTTCTAAGCCAAAGACAACTGGAATTTGCAAGGTCTGCGTGAGGAATGGGCTGCTTCTCTGACACCTGAAGTAAAAACCCAACCAGGAATATCCAGACTTGCCTTCAAGCATGTTATTTTCAAATTACCTACTCTGTCTGTTTCTGATAACTGCTGTAAAAAATTACCACAAATTTAGTGGCTTAGAACAACATAGATTTATTACTTTACAGTGTGGGAGGTCAGAAGTCCAACATGAATCTCACTGGGCTACAATTAAGGTGTCAGCAGGGCCATGTCCTTCTGGAGGCTACAGAGGAGTGACGTGGTTTGGCTGTGTCCCCACCCAAATCTCATCTTGAATTGTAACTCCCACAATTCCCACATGTCATGGGAGGGACCCAGTGGGAGGTGATTGAATTATGGGGGCAGTTCTTTCCTGCACCGTTCTCATGATAGTGAATGAGTCTCACAAGATCTGATGGTTTTGAAAACAAGAGTTTCCCTGCAGAAGCACTCTCTTTGTCTGCCGCCATCCATGTAAGACATGACTTGCTCCTCCTTGCCTTCTGCCATGATTGTGAGGCCTGCTCAGCCATGTGGAACTATATGTCCATTAAACCTCTTTTCTTCCCATTCTTGGGTATGTCTTTATCAGCAGCGTGAAAACTAATACAGGGAGAGAATCCCCTCTGTCCAGCTTCTGGAGATGGCCTGCATCCCTTGGCACATGGTCCTTTCTCGACCTTCAAAGCCAGCACGGTAGCATCTTCAAATCCTTCTCTGACCGATGCTCCTGTCTCCCTCTTCCACTTATAAGGACCCTTGGGACCAAGTGGGACCACCTGGGTCAAAGCTAATCTCCCCATGTCAGGGTTGATAACCTTAATCACATCTGCAAAATCCCTTTTGCCATAATTCACTTCAGTAACATATTCACAGGTTCTGAGAATCAGGATGTGGATGTCTTTGGAGGGAATTATTCTGCATACCATACTGTTACGTGGGCATGGGCAGTCTACTGCAGGGGGCAGGGTCGCTTAGGCACACTCTGCTGCCTTCGTTCCATAGGGAAAAGAAATAGGGTATTTTTGTTTTTCCAGAGTTGGAGAATTTGCCCAGTCTGAGTTCTCAGGTAGATAGATGCTGATTTTCCAGATGTAATTCTCAGCAGGCCTATGCCCTAGAATGGCCAATGAGAGATTTACTTTTCCATTTTTATATCTTTGAATAGCTTCAAGTGAATTACTGTGATTCAGATTTTTTTTATTATTTGGGATTACAATGCTTCTGAAGTTGTCACGCTTGCTGAGTTTAAATCCCCTCTAAAGGTAAACGTATCAGATTACATGACAATGTTCAACTTAACATTTATTGAGATCTATCAGATACTGTGTGTGCCCAAGAAAGCTCAGCACTGACCCACAAGGAATATAAAATCCAGCACGGGAGATAAGTATACTGCCAATCTAACCCCAGTGTGACCTGCAGCGAAGGCTCTAAAGTCAGCAAAATAAAGAGCAATAAAGAGCTTTAGGACTACTGGGGAGGGTGTGAGGCAGGGCTGGATGGTTATGCGAGGATTCTGAAATACTGAAAGGGTGATGAAACAAGCTGCATTGGAACACTGGGCCTTCAGGAATGGGCCAGAATCCTTTAAGGTCAAATCTGAAAAGGGGATGTCCTCAGTGTCCTGGAGGACAGGAAATCAAATCTTAATGGTAGGCATTAGGAAATTGTCTTAAAGATCCCCCCCCAAAAGCAGACCCTGAGACAAGAACGTGGATGCAGTTAGTTTATTCAGGAGATGATCCCAGAAAACATGGGGAGGAAGGGGGAATATAAGATGGAAGCAAAAACCACCAGGAAATGGGACATGAATGAATGACTATGGACTGCTGTGGACAACAGGGGCCTAATCACATGGGGATCCTCTAAGGAATTGTGTGATGAATGCCTTAGACTCACTCCACAGGAACCTATGGAGTCTGGGACACTGTCTACCAACTCCTACCCCCATTGGTGGAGGACTTTCCTGACTTCCAGATCCACTTTTCTGGTGTGGCCAAGCAACCTCCCAGCTCATGAAGTTCTCAGGCTGTGGGAGCTGTCAGGTGGTGGAAACTCCCTTCACCTGCAGCTGCAGGGAACCTAGGTGGACTGAGTAGCTATGGGGCGGGGCATTATCAGCACCTGCCTTGGGAGTACTTGAGTACTTTCAACAATCTGGATGTTGGGGCCAATCCATGGGGTTCTTTCACCTGAGTTATTCTGACTACGCTCAGTCAGCATTCAGTGATCATCCTCACCTGCTTCAATTTGTGCTCTGTTGATCTGATTTTCTTATGGAGCTTGAGTTCCAGTTTTGTCACTTACAGATAGAGATGCCCTGGGCATGTTAATTAACCTCTTTGAGCCTTGTGGGCCAGCTCACAGTTTTGTTACATGGACTACCAGAAATGCCAAATGTTGGGCATTAATATAGTACTTGGAACACACAAATATTCAATAAACAGTTATGATTTTGTGGCTGATGACAACACTTCTGTTTCTCTCTACCATCAGTGCAGACTTTTGACCTGGTATAGAAGTTGAGATGATGATCCAAACATTTACCTCTAAGATGGTTTCATTTTCAGTCTTTTTAACTATAGAACTGACTGATGTAATTTGTGACTTACTGCTTACTTTTGGTAAGTAACAATTCCATTTCAGAAAAATGCCTTACTGAAGTGTCAGTTGGTGTCGTGCCATAAGCACAATATCAGCATCATTCATAAGAACCTAGAGCCTCCCAGTGAACAGTAACCTCTGGTATAAATTAGGTACACATGGAATCTATTTTTGACTACAGGGATGCCCTTTAGTGGTTCACTACATTTATGTACCAAATGGCTCCCAAATTACCTAGAGCTATGGATGTAATTTCTGAGGGTGAATTTATGACTTCACTCAGGCTGCTATCACAAAAGGCCATATATTGGGTGGCTTAAATAAGAGATATTTATTTCTTCTAGTTTTGGAAGCTGGGAAGTCCAAGATCAAGGTGCTCCTGATTGAGTTCTTGGTGAGGGTTCTCTTCCTGACGTGCAGGTGGCTGCCTTCTTATTGTGTCCTCAGATGGCAGAAAGAAGAGAGGAAGCAAGCTCTCTGGTGTCTCTCCTTACAAGGGTTCTAATCTGGTCATGGGGCCCCAGCCTCATGACCTCATCTAAACCCGATTACTTCCCACAGACTCCACCTGCTAATAGTATCACATTGGAGGTTAGGACTTGGACATATAAATTTTTAGGGGTTACAAACATTAGCCCATAGCACCTTAGGATTACAAAGTGATGCTCCCCCTGGGGGAATTTGGCGGCTCATATAATACAGTCTTACCATATATGATTCTAGAAATATAAGAAAGGAAATTTTATCCATATCTACTGGCTTAATTTTTTTTTACAACACTCATTTTTAGAGCCCTTGGACTCTTAAGGGGCTCCTATCTAGCATCTAACTTTCAGTATCTGCTCATGATCACACTATTCCCTCAGTGATCAAAGAAAAACATTCTCTTGCTGGCTTTTTGTCTCTTAAAGGATTTTTAAAAGCTGTAGTATTGTAATATGCATACTATTTTTCCAGTAAAACAGAGTGGAACTCATGTTGTGAAACAGCTAGAAAGGGGGAACAGAGACATTTTGTTTTTAAAACCATGAAACGTATTGTCAGTTACCTTAGGTAAGAGTGAAAGAAGTGACTTTGAGACTGACTCATTTAGGCTAGAATTGGTGTGAGGTATAAGGGCATTAAACTGAGAAAAATGACCAGGCCTGTAGCTTTGGTTCTGCCAGTAAACAAATGGTGTGACCACAGGCGAAGAGATTAATCTTTCTCTCATGAACCTGTAAGTTTCTTGAGGGAAGAAACAACATATATATTGCTTTGTAAATTGTTTCCAAGCATTTTAAAAATATCTTTAAATATTTTCAAAGCATGATTTTTAATGCCTGCATAGTCCGAAGGATATTGTGCCATAATATATTTTACCATTCCTCCATTGTTAGATTATTCTCAGGGTTTCATTATTGTGAACCGTGTTACAATGAAAAGACTTGTCCCGAGGGCTCTGTTTATACTTCTGATAATTTTATTAGGCTAATTACAGGGCCAAAATTTACATGTTAAAGGATTAGTAAATATCACCAATTTGACATCCAGAAGGGTTGTACTAATTTGCACTCTTGTTAGCAGTGTAAGAGTAAAATCTGTTTCCACACAGTCTTATTAGCATGAAGTATCATCACTTTAAGAGCAATCTCTGAAAATTGAGAAAGGAAGGAAAGGAGGAAGAGAGAAAGGAATGGAGTTGATACGTTTATGAGTTTCATGAATTGCGTATTTGATGTCTTTGTTCTTTTTTTTTTTTTTTTTTTTTGAGATGGAGTTTCGCTGTTATCGCCCAGGCTGGAGTGCAATGGTGCGAGCTCAGCTCACTACAACCTCTGCCTCCCTGGTTCAAGCAATTCTCCTGCCTCAGCCTCCCACATAGATGGGATTACAGACATGCGCCACCACACACAGTTAATTTTGTATTTTTGGTAGAGATGGAATTTCTCCATGTTGGTCAGGCTGGTCTCCAACTCCCGACCTCAGGTAATTCGCCCACCTCGGCCTCTCAAAGTGCTGGGATTACAGGCGTGACCCACTACGCCCAGCCCTATTCATTTTTTATTAAGCTATTCATCTTTTCTTACATCACTTTATTTGTACATCACAAGTGCTTTTCTAAGCTTTTGTTTTTAATATCAGTTTATGGTGGGGGTTTTTATGCAAAATTCTTACATCCTCAGATTTCTTTCTTTTTTTTTTCCTTTTTGCTTAGACAGACTTTCCTCACCTTGAAAGCCACAGTCTCTTCCACTTCATTTGATATTTATTTTGGCAGCTGATGTAAAATTAGGGATTCACAGGACCTCACTGCCTTGGAAATTAACAGATCTTCGTGTTTGCCCCTTCAGTTTACACTGAGGAAAGAGGCCCAAAGAGAGGAGAAGAAATTACCCAAGGATATACAGTTGGTTAATGGCAGAACCAGAACTGAAATCCAGGATTTCTAGCTCCTAGTTTATGTCTTCCTTTTTTAATAACAATTTTTTAAAAAGTTTTCAATAATATCAGTAAAAATAATTTCCTTAAACATTTAAAAACACTAATCACCCCTCCAAATGTTAGGTTCCTTGCTTCCCTCTCCAGAGTTAATCCTATCATTTGAATGTATTCTTCCAGATCTAAAAAATAATTTTATGTGTTTGTATATGTATATACAAATAACATATACTACTATGGAATGGTTGGGGGGCATAAATGATATCATATTGTATGTATTCAACATACCTTTCTAATTCTATGTTGTCTTGAAGCATCCATCACTTGAGCAGGCCACATTTTATTTAGCCAGTTACCCATGAACATTTCCTTAGAAATGTTTCCTTAGAAACAATTCTACAACACATATGATGTCACATGCTTCCTTGGGCATTCATGCAAGCTTCTCTCAAGAGTCGATATTGAGAAGTGAAACTGCTGCATCATGGCTAATGCCCTTTTCAGTTTTAAGAGATTTTTAAAGAGATTTTGCCAAATTAATCTTACTGGCAATGTACCCATTTCCTTATAATGTCAGCTTGATACTGTATTTTAATTTTTTTATCTATCTGATGAAAGATGTTATATCTTTAAAATTTGTATTTTCCTAATTACTCATAAGGTTGAGCATCTTCTTGCATATTTATTGACCATTTATCTCTTCCATAAACTTTGTATATATTTACCTTTTAAAAATAATTCAATTGTTAGGGATGTTTTATCTATTTGATTTTTATATACCCTGGAAATTAATCTTTGTCTATTACAGTGTCCTACATACAAAGTGTATCACTTTAATTTTCTTAGTGGCATTTTTGTTCTATAGAAAAATTTTAATTTGATGTAATCAAAATTATTGATATTTCTCTTTTTTGTTCTTTTCTTTCTTTCTTTCTTTTTTGAGATGGAGTCTCGCTCTTTCTTTCTTTTTTGAGATGGAGTCTCGCTCTCTCACCCAAGCTGGAGTGCAGTGGTGCAACCTCTGCCTCCCGGATTCAAGCAAATCTTCTGCCTCAGCCTCCTGAGTAGCTGGGACTACAGGCGTGCACCACCATGCCCGGCTAGTTTTTTGTATTTTTAGTAGAGATGGGATTTCACCATATTGGCCAGGCTGGTCTAGAAGTCCTGACCTCAAGATCCACCCACCTCGGCCTCCCAAAGTGCTGGGATTACAGGCGTGAGCCACTGCACCAGGCCTGTTATTTTCCCAAGAAGATCTTATATCTCTCAAGATCATGAAAATCATTTTGAAAAATTTTTTCAGTACTTTATAGTTTTTTTTAAATTTTAACTCAGATCAAATAACATCAGTTTATTGGGGGTCCATTGTAAGGTACTGATACCTTTTCCATATGGTGGCTAATTGTGTCAGCATTGAAGCACTTGTCTCTTCCCTACAAGTTGAAAGACTATTTCTATCCATAAACCGAATTCCAGTATTGGATTCTGTACTCTTTCCTCAGTTTGGTTTATCTACTTATTTATGGCAACTCCCACACTATCTTATGACCACAGCTTTATCATTTGTCTTGATATATGATTGGTTAGTTTAATGCTTTTTCTTTCTTTTTTTTTTTTTTTTTTGAGACGGAGTCTCGCTCTGTCGCCCAGGCTGGAGTGCAGTGGTGCAATCTCGGCTCACTGCAAGCTCCGCCTCCCGGGTTCACGCCATTCTCCTGCCTCAGCCTCTCCGAGTAGCTGGGACTACAGGCGCCCGCCACCACGCCCGGCTAATTTTTTGTATTTTTAGTAGAGACCGGGTTTCACCGCGGTCTTGATCTCCTGACCTCGTGATCCGCCTGCCTCGGCCTCCCAAAGTGCTGGGATTACAAGCGTGAGCCACCGCGCCCGGCCCTAATGCTTTTTCCATCACCTTTGAGAGATGCAAGTTCATCTTCTATCATAGCCAAAGAAGACCAACAAAGACCGACAGAGGCCATGTCTCTGGCATTCAGCTCCAACAGCAGCCAGTAGATTTGTTACAGAGACTAAAACCCACCTTATTGCCAAGTGACCCTCCTCTCACCAGCCTCCCCTGCTGCCACCCAAATTCCTGCCACTGAACTACTCCTCAAAATAAAACACAGCTGTAAAATGCACACCTGTTTTGGATTAGTTACAATAAATCAGGATCTGTATTTATTTCAGTTCCCCGGACAGGTGAAGAACAAGCTGTGTTTATAGCAAGCCAGCTAGAAAGCAGAAGAAAATTCCAATCACAAGTTTTTGTTTTTCCTCTTAGGGCAAAGGAGGTTACACTTGACGAGCCTAAATTTCTTGTTGTTTCCAAACTTCTGTGAGTCTTTACAGAAATGCCTGTAAAAGTTGTAGTATTCTCTCTCTAGATCCATCTAACTGAGCCCATGGTTTCCAAACTTTAATGCCCAAGAGAATCCTCAGACAGCATATTAAAAATGCAGGTTCAGGCCTGCATATTTTTTCACGGTGGTTCATGCCTATAATCCCAGCACTTTGGGAGGCTGAAGCAGGCAGATCACCTGAGGTCAGGAGTTCGAGACCAGCGTGGCCAACATGACGAAACCCTGTCTCTACTTAAAAAAAAAAAGCTGGGCATGGTGGCGGGCCCCTGAGGTCCCAGCTACTCAGAAGGCTGAGGCAAGAGAATCGCTTGAACCTGGAAGGCGGAGGTTGCAGTGAGCCGAGACTGCGCCACTGCAGCCCAGCCTGGGTGACAGAGCAAGACTCTGCCTCAAAATTAATAAAAATGCAGCTTCAGCAAGTCTGTGGTAAAACATAGGGACCTATGTTTTTTTAAACACGCACCTCATCAGGTGATTCCAATGCAAATAGTCCAGGCCCTCACTTTAAGACACTGCCCTGGGGACTCCAAGCAGAGTAGAACCACCTGAACACGAGACATCCAAATCCTTAGTGCAGGCTGTTTGCCAGGACATGTTTCTGTAATGAGTTAGCTCTGTGAGATCGGTCTACAAGGGAATGATGTCAGTATAACCAACACGCTGCATTGGTTCATACGCAGTTTTTCTTTGGCAAAGGGAACCAGAATAGCTGGAATAAATTACAGAAAATTGAGCAGGAAAACAAGCCTTTGACTCACCCTTTGCATTGGCAGCAGGGGCCCTATTAAGCTGTATTTTAACAGAATTTCAAATGCAGCCTGCCCTCAGCGGTCCTCTCTCCCAAGAAGCACACTCCAAGCCTGTGTGTCTAAGGGCAGGTTGAGCGGCGCCCCCAGACCCACTTTAACAGCAGCTTTGCTGGCTCAGAGATCCACTTCTGTCTTTGAGGTCTCAGCATCCTCAAGCTGGCTCCATCTGAAAGATCTCCAGCATCTCCACTCTATCGTGTGTTTTTAATATCTGCCATGGTGGCCTCCTGCCAGCCTGGGCCACCTCCCTGGGCAGTCCAAGTGAGCTTCCCGGGCACATTTTTGATTTTGTTAGTCTCTGGTTTCAAAATGGTCTGTTTCCTAAGTGACCTCTTAGGGATGCTAATTTTCCCCAAAGCCTTACACTTTAAGTGTGTGCTTTTTCAGAATGTGAGGTGTTTCTGGGATGCATATATGGCACTAGGACAGGAACGCCTTATGTGTGAAGAATACCCATTGCCTCTGTTTGAAAAGTGGTATTGAATAACCTGATGCCGTGTTCCTTGGCTAAGATTGTGGGAAATCAGGGGCAAGGACTCCAGAATCCCCAAGAAAGGACATCACAAGCTGTATAGCCTTTAGCTGTCCGCAGCCCTACTCGGGGGAGGTGGAATTTGGAATCCCCCAGGATTTAGCTCCATGTGGGCTCCAGGACTCTGAACCACGGCTGTGCCTCAGTTACCCAGGGTCAGCTGGAGCTTCCATAAGGGCACGCACGCCTGAGCTCTACCCTAGATCTATTGAAATAAGGACCTCCGGGGTGGGGCTTGTACATCTGTATACAGTCAGCCCTCTGTATTCGTGGGTTTTACATTTGTGGATTCAACCAATCACGGACCCAAGAGATTTGGGGAAAAATTGCATCTTTACTGAACATGTACAGACTTTTAAAATTGTTTTTCTCAACAATAGAGTATAACAACTACTCACGTAGCATTTACCATTGTATTAGGTGTTACAAGTAATTAGAGATGATTTGAAGTGAACAGGAGGATGTATAAGTTATTTGCAAATACTATGCCATTTTATATCAGAGACCTGAGCATCCTCAGAGTTTGGTATCTGAGGGGGGTCCTGGAACCAATCCCCCACAGATACCAAGGGACAAGTCTATTTAGAAGTTACAGGCCGGACACAGTGGCTCACACCTGTAATCCCAGCACTTTGGGAGGCCAAGGCAAGAGAATCACTTGGGGCCAGGAGTTCGAGACCATCCTGGGCAACATGGCAAAACCCCATCTCTACTAAAAATAGAAAAATTAGCCAGGCGTAGTGGCACATGCCTGTAGTCTCAGCTACTCATGAGCCTGAGGTGGGAGGATCACCTGAGGTCCAGGCTGTAGTAAGCAGTGACCAGGCCACTGCACTCCAACCTGGGTGACAGAGACCCAGTCTTGGGGGGAAAAAAATGTTTCCATATGATTGTGTAGCTCAGCTAAGGCTCTCAACCTCGGAAGTATGGAGAGAGAATCACCTGGGAGCTTTTAGAGCTTCCAATGCCCACACTGCAGACCAAATCACATCAGAATGTCTGAAGGCAAAACCCAGGCAGCTGAATGTTCTAAAGCTCCCAGGTGATTCCATGCATAGCTGGGGTTGAGGGCTTGGCTTTGGGGTCTTTTCTAATCTGAGAAGGAGCCTATATTCTGTAGACTGGGGCTATTGGAACTTCAGTGTGTGTATGAATCTCCTACGAGTCTGGTTGAGAATGCAGATTCTGACTCAGTAGGACTGGAACAGGGCTTCCGAGCCTGCGTTTCTAACCAGCTGGTCCACGGACTACACCAAGAGTCGCAAAACTGCAGGCACTAATGACTCTTTATTGATTATTTAACCCTGACTGAGAATAATAACTGTAGTAAGCCAGGACATTAAACTGCACGTCCAGGACAGTTAATGGTATTTGGCAGAAGTGGAACAGTAGGCTTTGTGATTAAAAAGAAAAAAATGTTTGTGTTCCTCCCTGGGTCAGCTAAGGAATAGTACTGCCAAGAGGCATGCTGGCCACACTCTAAGAGAGGAGTGATTAGAAACCTCGGCCCTTCTGGCTGGGCGTGGTGGCTCACGCCTGTAATCTCAGCACTTTGGAAGGCTGAGGCTGGCGGATCACAATGTCAGGAGATCAAGACCATCCCGGCTAACATGGTGAAACCCCGTCTCTACTAAAAATACAAAAAATTAGCCGGGTGTGGTGGTGGGTGCTTGTAATCCCAGCTACTCAGGAGGCTGAGGCAGGAGAATCGCTTGAACCTGGGAGGCGGAGGTTACAGTGAGCTGAGATTGCGCCATCACACTCCAGCCTGGGTGACAGAGCAAGACTCCGTCTCAAAAACAAAAAAAAAGAAAGAAAAAAACCTCCACCCTTCCCATCATCAGCTAAGATCTGGCTTATCAGCCCTCTGGAGTCATTGTTTTCATAGTTGTTATTTTGGGAGAATACAATTGAGTATGCAAATGAACTCAAGATCTCAAGTTGTTCTTAAATCTGAGCACTGTATTACAAGATGGTTTAGATCAGCTGCTTGTATTTTTCTATGCCCTAAAAACATTTACTAGAGCCCTGTGATGTGCCCTGCCTGTTACTGGATGGCCATGCAGATTTTCAGGCTGCTGCATACTCTGCCTGTACCACCTGCCTAGTAACTAGCCTGAACTTAGATTAACATGAAGCTTCATACCACATCAGCCAAATCTGCTTAGCATAGAAGAAGTAAATTTTCTGCTGTTACTTAAAACACAACTGGGAATTAGTGGGCTATGGTGGCAGTTTGCCACCTTTGAAGGCATGAACTCTCAAGGTGTGAATACATACATCATTTAGTAGGAACTACTGGACTTGCACGTCAAGGCCTCTGTCTCTAGGTCTCTCTCTCACCCCCGGTTTTCTGTTTAAATCAGTCAATCCTCATATTGTGGGCAAATCCAGGAAAGACGGCACATCTAGACTTGCTCATTCTTTCCAAATAGCACATAATAGTCCTATCGATTAACTAAATGCCTCTTAGAAACCAAAACACCCTTGATTTCTTCAATCTTTAGTTCAACTGGGTTTAATCATCTGTTCAGTCCTACAGGCTGATGGGGGCACCTCTTCCCTGGCTATACGCCCAGCTCGTGGCTGCAAGGCTGACGTTGTCCTGGCCACTGGTAAAATCCCTGGCAAGAAAGTGACCAGAAGCTTTCCTCTGACCTCAAAGAGGAGATGGGACCCTGACATCTTTCTTTTTTTTTCCTTTTTTGAGACAGAGTCTCGCTCTGTGGCCCATGCTGGAGTGCAGTGGTGCGATATCAGCTCACTGCAAACTCCACCTCCCAGGTTCAAGCAATTCTCCTACCTCAGCCTCCCGAGTAGCTGAGATTACAGGCAAGCGCCACCGTGCCTGGCTAATTTTTGTATTTTTAGTAAAGACGGGGTTTCACCATGTTGGCCAGGCTGGTCTTGAACTCCTGGTTCAAGTGATTCACCCACCTCAGCCTCCCAAAATGCTGCAACTACAGGTGTGAGCCACCGCACTTGGCAAACCTTGAGAACTTACTGGGTGCCTGGCACTATGCTAAGTTCTCTTTTTAAACGTAGGTACAAAGTCTTATCAATAAATGGTGCTAGAAAAATTGAACATCCACAGGAAAAAAAAAAAAAAAAGAACCTTAACCTAAACCTCATGCTTTCTACAAAAATCAACTCAGGATGGATCATTGGCTTCAAATCTAAAACATAAAGCTATAAAACCTAGAAAAAAACCATAGCAGAAAGAAAATCTTCAGGATCTAGGGAAAGGCAAAGAGTTTTAGACTTGACACCAAAAGCAAAATCCATAAAAGGAAAAACTGACCATTAGACCTCATCAATATGAAAAGCTTTTGCTTTGTGAGAGCCCATGTAAAGAAGATAAAAAGACAAATTACAGACTAGGAGAAAATATTTGGAAATCTTTAGGAGGCCGAGGTGGGCAGATCACAAGATCAGGAGTTCAAGACCAGCCTGGCCAACACAGTGAAACCCTGTCTCTACTAAAAATCCAAAAATTAGCCAGGCGTGGTGGCAGGCGCCTGTAATCCCAGCTGCTTGGGAGGCTGAGGCAGGAGAATCGCTTGAACCTGGGAGGTGGAGGTTGCAGTCAGCCAAGATCGTGACACTGCACTCCAGCCTAGGTGACAGAGGTAGACTCCATCTCAAAAAAAAAAAAAAAAAAAAGTGTGTAAACCAACAAAGGACTAGTCTCTAGAATGTGTATCAAAGTCTCAAAATTCAACCTTAAAATAACAATCCAGTTAGGAAATGGATTTAACAGACATTTCACCAAAGAAAATATACAACTGGCGAATAAATACATTTAAAAATGTTCAAAATCGTTAACTATTACAGAAATGCAAATTAAAAGCTACAATGGGATATCACCATGCACATATCAGAAAGTCCAGGATCAAAAATAATGACAATACCAAATGCTGGTGAGGATGTGGAGAAACTGGGCCCTCATACATTGCTGATGGGAATGTAAAAAGGTACAGCATCTCTGGAAAACAGTTGGACAGTTTCATTACAAACTAAATATGCAAGCCCCATATGACTCAGCAATGACCGTCCTGGGCATGGGTCCCATAGAAATGAAGACTTATGTTCACACGGAAGTCTGTACATAAATGTTTTAGCCATGAGAGCAAAAAACTGGAATCAGCCCAGATGTTCTTCAACCAGTGAAAGACGACGCGAACTGCCTGGAATACTACTTAGCAATAAGAAGGAATGAACTTTTGATACACACAAGTTGAATGAATCTCGGGGAATTCTGCTGAATAAAAAAACTCAAAAACTTGTATACTGTATGATTCCATTTATGTAACATGTTTGAAATGACAAAATTTTAGAATTGGAGGACAAAGTAGTGGTTGCCAGGGGCTACCAAAGGGGGAGGGCAGGAAGGAGGTATGTATGATTATTAAGGGTAACACAAGGGATCTTTGTGGTAATGGAATTATTCCATATCTTGACTCTGGTAGTGGATACAGGAACCTACGTAGGTGATAAATGTCTGTAGGTATTAATATGCACATACAAGTACAACTGGGGAAATCCAAATTACATCAGTAGATTGTATCAATGTCAATATCCTGGTTATGACATTATACCATTGTTTTGTAAAATGTCACCATTGAGGGAACCTGGGCAAAGTGTACTATCATCTCTCTGTATTTCTTACAACTGCATGTGAACATACAATTATCTCAGTAAACATTTCAATTAAAAAACATGTAATAAAACCATTTGTAAATGGTATATAGATCTGCTAATGAATTCTCTTAGAAACATTATACTTAGTATATTCTGTTGCTTTGTTTAATTTTAAATTGAACATTAAGGGAATGCAGCATTGTGTGCGTATATATAGATATATATATATATATATTTTTTTTTTTTTTTTTCAGAGACAGGGTCTTGCTATGTTGCCCACGCTGGTCTTGAACTCCTGAGCTCAAGCAGTCTGACTGCCTTGGCCTCCCAAAGTACTGGGATTACAGGCATGAGCCCCCGCACCTAGCCAGGAATGCAGTATTTTAATTGGAACTCTGCCAACACTTTAGAGGCGTGTTGCCATTTTTGTCTTCTATAAAACTTTTGTCCCAAGAAAGTCAGGATTACAAAGAATGAGGATGAGAATGTCATGGGTTTCTCTGAAAGGAGAAATTGTAGTTAGGCATGAGAAAAGCAACTCGAAGCACCGTGCAGGATCTCAGTCTTGAAGTAGCAGGTAGGCTGAGCTAGAAACAAGGTGGGCAAAGGAATTCCAGACAGAAAGATGGACCATCCACAACATGTTTTCCAGGTGAGGAAACCAGCTTGTACTCCTGCTTTGCCTCTCAGAGATAGACAGAGGCAAAAGGCAGAAAGTCCTGAGTGCTAGGTGAATATGGTAAGATCTTCCTGGATCTAATTAGCAATTTTTCAGAGATAATGAAGCACTAATAAAGCAAAGTTGTATGTAAATTGCCAGCATTCACAAGAGAACCCAAGTGCAAGATTTGGATGGTGCTGGGTGTGGCGGCTCACGCCTATAATCCTAGCACGTTGGGAGGCTGAGGCGGGTGGATCACAAGGTCAGGAGTTCGAGACCAGCCTGACCAACATGGTGAAACCCTGTCTCTACTAAAAAAAATACAAAAATCAGCCGCACCTGTAATCCCAGCTACTCAGGAGGCTGAGGCAGGAGAACCACTTGAACCCAGGAGGCGGAGGTTGCAGTGAGCCAAGATCACGCTACTGCACGCCAGTCTGGGCAACAGAGTGAGACTCCGTCTCAAAAAAAAAAAAAAAAAAGATTTGGATGGTTTAGAACAGGGGTCCCCAACCCCCAGGCCGTGGACCAGTACCAGTCTGTGGCCTGTTAGGAACTGGGCCACACAGCAGGAGGTGAGTGGCAGGACACGAACCCAATTGTGAATGGTGCACACAAGGGATCTAGGTTGTGCAGTCCTTACAAGAATCTAATGCCTAATGATCTGACGTGGAACAGTTTCATCCTGAAACCATCCCTACCCCGTTCTGGCTGTGGAAAAATTGTCTTCAACAAAACCAGCCCCTGGTGCCAAAATGTTTGGGGACTGCTGGTTTGAAACAAACCAACCCATTCCCAGAGCCAGAAGAGTAACTAATAGGAAGCACGTCCTATTAGCAGAGAGTTGGCCTCAGCGTCTTTTATGTGAAGACAACCAAAGAATGTGCTCAGGAAAATAAAGGCCATAAAGTGGTGGAGACCAGTGATCATTAGAATCACACCTAACTGGCTGGGCATGGTGGCTCACGCCTGTAATCCCAGCACTTTGGGAGGCCAAGGCGGGTGGATCACCTGAGGTCAGGAGTTTGAGACAAGCCTGACCAACATGGAGAAACCCCATGTCTACTAAGAACACAAAATTAGCCAGGTGTGGTGGCCCATGTCTGTCATCCCAGCTAATCAGGAGGCTGAGGGAGGAGAATCACTTGAACCCGGGAGGCAGAGGTTGTGGTGGGCTGATATCACGCCATTGCACTCCAGCCTGGGCGACAAGAGTGAAACTCTGTCTCAAAAAAAAAAAAGAAAGAAAGAAAATCACACCTACCTACCTAACTATACTTGGCATTTACTCTAGTATTGTATGGCTACTTATCCAGTCAATAATTGATTGTCTATTACATGGCAGGCACTACTCTAGGGACTTGGGTTATATCAGCAAACAGAATACACTGAACAAATTCCCTTCCATCACGGAGCTCAATTCTGTACTTAGTGCTGATTCCTGATCAGGAAGATTCTTAATTACCAGAGCCCAAGAACACATTTCCTTACTGTACACTTGTGATCCCATGACCCTATACAGAAATGCAACTCCCTCTGGGGCAAACCTGGGCAGCTGTGCAGGAGCACAGACGCAGCACTTCTGATTTAAGAGTGAGGATGATCTTACCCCAGTGTGGCTGCCGAGAAACTTAAGATGGGCAGATTGTCAGGCCTTGCCTCTGAGTTGGACGAGGAAAGTGAGCTCAAAACCAAGGTGAAGAGTTGGCGGTGTGACCCTTGAAGATGATTCAAGTTAGCCTGGGGTACCCTCTCTGTTTTCCACTCCCAAACTGGGATTAACTTTATAATCTTCCATAAATATAGAGAAACTGGGGGCTTTCCAATATTAGCCTGGGTAGGTACTATTTCAAGACAAATAACAGCAAGATGGCCTTGCATTCTAAAAGAGAGAAAGGGAGACAGGAAGTGAATATACCTGGAGATGCATGTTTAGGCAGGAGATAGTCTGCAATATGGCCTTGTTCTTAGAACATTAGAGAGACGGAGTTTTTCTCAGCATGCTAAAAACGGTATGCAGATGAAGAGAAAATACTAGGAAGTAAACTGCTGGTCACTGTTTCCGCAAAAAGGCACCTAAAGGTAAGTGAATCAGGCGAGACTGAAGAGTGGGCAAATTTGGCCGAGTGTGGTGGTTCATGCCTGTAATCCCAGCACTTTGGGAGGCCAAGGTGGGTAGATCATCTGAGGTCAGGAGTTTGAGACCAGCCTGGCCAATATGGTGAAACCCTGCCTCTACTAAAAATATGAAAATTAGCCAGGCGTGGTGGCGGGTGCCTGTAATCTCAGCTATTCAGAAGGCTGAGGCAGGAGAATCGCTTGAACCTGAGAGGCGGAGGTTGCAGTGAGCCGAGATCGTGCCGTTGCTCCAGCCCAGGCAACAACAGCAAGACTCCGTCTCAAAACAGATAAAAGGAAAAAGAGCGGGCAAATTTATTGCTATGACTCCCAACCCAGGATTTTTAACCATTTCAAATTTTTAGGTCCCCATACACCTCAAATGTCTGAGAATAAATGTGTAAAATGTCTTTTGAATTTGTTACGGAGAGATTCACCTTTTTGTGAACAGTATCATTTAAAAAAGTTGAATTTAGTTCCCAGTGACCCCCAGTGCTTCTGTGTCATAGCTGTGATGATAGTTAGCCACTTGCTGTAAATTTGGCTACATTGTATACGTGTGTAGAAAATACAGGTATCTCCTACAACTAAATAGAAACTTCTTGCATGGGTAAAAGAATCTCAAATATGCCAGTCCCTATGGCAAAATTTTCCTGCTTTAGTCAAAGGAAAATAAAAACCACAGATATAAAGATCCTATTTCTAACTCCAGGCTGCACAGAGCTGCTCTTAAATGTACAGCTTCCATTCACATTTCTGGTTGTCCCTCGAGTGAGAGGTCAGCTCTGCTACTGACCACTGCAAAATGAGAAAAGGTCTCACTTGCGGAAAATGCAGGCCCTTCAGTTTGCTTTCTGAACAACAGTATTCACGGTTCTGAGGTAATTGTCTTAGTCACACCACAGAACACAGGTTGGACCTTCAGCTGATACCTGGTGGAGTGGGTATATAGTGATGAATGTGTGTGAGTGTGTAAGCCAAAGAGTTCCACGAGACCTTCCATAGAGCACATGAGATAGATGACCTGGGTCCCAGAAATGGCCCATTTTACTTGACTGCCTTGCTAGTAAACAAGTGAGCCAGGGCTCTCCATCTCAGAATTCAGTTTAGGTCACAAGCTGAGGATGACAAAGGGGGCTCCTCCCTCCAGCTCTTTGAAATTTGGGGCAGAGGGATGAGACAGCAATTGCCTTCCACAATGGTGGGACTAAAACCGATATCGTCAATAAATAGCCCCCCTCCCTTCCACTTACTCCTTTTGAGCTACTTTATCACCTTCCCCCACCTTTAATAATGAAGTAATTTGTCCAATGAAACACTTTTGAGTGGATAAATGACTGTAAAAAAAGCACTTAGCTGAGCAAGGAAGAGCATTTTATGACTAGAAAAGGAAATGCCACGTTTATCAACATGAAAAAATTAACATTGTCACTTTATTTTGTATTAACATATGGTCAAAGCACCTCCTTAAGCTTATCTTGGGCATGAAACTGGTCATTGGTGTGTGAGCTGCTAAGAGATGTATGTTAAATAACTGGATAGGAGAATCTGGTTCTCCTGTGAAAGGTAAAATATAAATGTGGCTTTTACCTGGCTAGTTTGGCCAGCAGAACAGAACAATTTGCTCAGTCAACAGTTACCTAAAATCTGGAGATTTTTAGATTGGCTTTTTTATGACTGGGTCTTTGAGATTCATGTGTCAATTTTTAATATTTTCACAGAGTTAAGTCACTTTGCATTGGGAATAGTTTATCTTTGGAGTGTATCTAGTCTTCTATAAAAATAATACTAGTTTTCTAGTACAAAATTGGGAAAAAGGGGAATACAAAGTATAGTAAAAATAATAGACAAATAAGTTTTCTTAGGTTATTTATTTATAAAACTCAAATCTTGCCCATACTACAGCATAAGTCCAAAGGTCATTTAGGACCCTTTAAAACTAAAAATATCATTAAAAGCATAAGTTATGTATCAAGCACAGCATCTTTTGCGCATTGATTATTCCTACAAATTTAATTCCATCTCTTTACACTCCCAAATCAGTAATAAGGGAAAACAAATTTATTTCTTGGCAGCTTTTCTTCTCTTAGCCTCTTTTATACTCTGTTTTAAACAAAATAAGACAAACATCCAATCAAAAACGTCCCACCAGTGTGGCAAAAGTTACTCTGCCTGCTTTCCCTAACATCACAAAAAAAGTGAAGTCTACAAGTCTTTCAGACACACTGAAGTCTTTCATTCATACCACAAATTCTGATTAAAGCCAAAACCTATCATTTTCAAAGCACTCTCCTGCAAATGACTAAAAACAATGTTTTTTCCCCCTTCTTCCTTTAAAGGCTACACCCAAAACATTTGCTTGAGAAACCTTCTGAATAGTGGCATTGCCTGGTAAAACACATGCAGCAGACAAAATATCAGATTTCTTTTTCCAGCTGTCCAGAATCCCATTAGTGCCTCTTAACTTCTATCAGTCTTTTGCTATAATTAGGATGGCTTAGGGTTTATCTGGGCCTTTTTTTCAAAACCAGATTTCCTTCCGAGCAGCAGCAGCTGTCATGCACAAGTACCCTGATGGTGTTGGGAAACTTATTTTGATTTACGTTATGGTACAGCAATTGTGAATGTGAAGAAAAGGAAAAGACACACATGTGCACACACACACACATACACACACGTTCTTTTTATCTTGTGATTTCTTTAAAAGAAAAGTCTTACCTGAGGAGGATCACTCCAGTCTGGAACCTGGCTTGTTTCAAGTAGAGTATTAACTTGCATGCCTTCCCCCTTGCAATTTGTGTTGCCTTCTTTGGAGAGTGAACCTGTCGAAGCTTGAAGAGTTTTTGCTTCTTGCTCTGCCTGGGTTGAAATAGCACATTCTCCTGCATCAGCATGGGGATTCCGACCAGTCGCTGCTGCTGTGGTGTGAGAAGTCTCTCTCTCATCACTCTGGGTTAGAGGGTGCTCCGCAGATTCTTTGCAATAGCAGAGATGAAGGGTACCTTCTGTTGTACTTTCTCTCGGGTTGGCATTCGGCTCCTTGGGATTTCCCTTCATTCCCGGCTGCCTCACCCTGGCAGGTTTCTGTGAACCCCTCTTGCTCCATAAGTCCTCTCCCCCCACTCTCTTCTCAGCTGCCGTCTCCCAACACCGGCTCATCCCTGAGTTTGCCGACTCACCAGACAAGAGCTTCATCTCTGTCTCTCTTCCTGATTCATCCATGTTGAGCAGATCGTCACTGGCAAATTCCTCTCCTGCTTGGTGGCTGTCTCTGGTTTCTCCTTGAATTCCTGGATAATCATTTTCAGCAGCCTCGGGAGCAGTGGGGAGTTTATATCTCCCCTGTTCTGTCACTGAAGACGTTCCATCCTGGTGAGGTCCCAAAATGAGAGTCATCCCTGTTTGTGGGGATGAGGGACCATGCTTGGCGACTCTGCTGCTCCTCACCCCAACTTCTTGGGGTTGTGAGTGATGACCACAGAAGCCAGTAGTGGCAACCATAGGCCCAGCGTCACCCGACACCCGAGGCCCACAACCCATTCCACTGAGGAAATGCTCACACCCACCCAGGCAATGCTCACCGAATTCCATTTCTTCGTCATCGCTTTCTAATAAAAAAACATGCTCAGTCCCCAGCAGGTTCCTTTGCCAAACTGCATTAGAGTAATCCGTCATAACATCAGAACATTCCAGATACTCCAGGTCATCATCTGAAAACTCCTCGGTGTAGGTTAGGGTTATCTCTGGGCAAAGTTCATAGTCACTGTCAGAGTCTTCACTGAAAACCTGTGGGCAGGGTTGTTTGTTGGCCACGGCACTGTCACCTGGGTAAATGTGTGCATTTGCCTCAGACAGCGGGAGGCTGAGGCTAATGTATTTCTGTACTTTGGGATTTTGCTGACTAGAGCGTAAGCCTTCATCATGAGGACCATCATTGTTCAGGTTACCATCCGTGAACTTTGATGCCATAGAATGCACTGTCTTGTGGCAACATCCATCTTGCTTTTCATAAATATGATTTGAATTAAGAAAAAGCAACCCATCTGCAATTTCTCCTGTGTTACTTGGATCATAAGCCTCTCCAGTGTGCCTTGTTCCTTTAACACCCAAAGGATTTTCAGAACTGGACACACTAATGTCAAGATTGCCCAATGACTGGAGGGAGAGTGAATGGTTGGATTTGGAGGGGGAGGAGTCAGCTGACCTGGGAGTGCCTGGGGAGATGCTTTCTTCTTCCTTATAAGGATGTTCCTTCTCATCAATCTGATTTGCACTTTCTTCTTCATGTGTCCCTGTTTCATGTTTCCAACCCCTGTCCCTGTCATCTTCCAGGTTAGGAGACAGTTGTGGGTTCTCTGATGAGCACTCAACCTCAATGGAAGCAGAACAACAGATCATTCCAAAAGAGTTTTTAGCCGAGATTTGATAGACAGCAGCATCATTTTTGGTACAGCTAGGATGAAGAGAATAGATAGATAAGTTTGCCACATTTGGACATGCATGCCAACATTTTCACACCATGGCACACAGAGAAAATGACCTTCATTTTACTGCATGTTCAAGGAGATCTGTGATCTCCCCGGAAAAGAGTTTGTGGCCAAAGGCAACTGACCTCTGGGCTCCGGTGCCCCTAGTGCTGAGAATCCTAGGCACTCAGCATCCTCCCTTGAAACTTTCCTCAATGCTGCCTCAAATGGAAAATGCTGAGGATTGCACCATGACAGTTTACAAATGCCATGGCAGGGTCAGGAAATTACCTTATATGGTCTAAGAGGGGGAGAAACCCTCAATTCCAAGAATTGCCTACCCCTTTCTTGGAAAACTCATGAATAATTCCACCCCTTATTTAGCATATCATCAAGAAATAACCATAAAAATGAGCAACCAGCAGCCCTCAAGGCTGTTCTGCCTGTGGAGCAGCCATTCTTTTATTCCTTTACTTTCTTAATAAACTTGTTTTCACTTTAAAAAAAAAAAAAGAAAAAAGAAAATGCTGAGAATTACTTAGATGAATGGGGAAAATGTTTTATATTCTAATTCCTTCTTCTTGCCTTTTACGTCATTTTTATGTTATGGGAATTTGAAAAAGCATTTTTCTAGAGTGAGACATTGTACACAAATAAGTAAAATATCAATTCTTCATGTGCTGGAATGGCACAGAGAACCCTCAAATCTTTTGAAGACCTTGCTAAGAGAGTGTTATTCTTGCCAGAGGCCATAAAGATAATACCATGACAGGACTACATATATGAAGGACAGTGCTGTTTCCTTTTTAATTTAATGTGACTAAAAGTCTAAACCACAGCCCGTGAGCTCCACTGACTGGAAACCCATGTCCACAGGCCATTCTGACTCACATAGATCAAGCCAGGTTTTCAGCTTTGGCCCAGCAGGGGAGGAGCAGAATCCTGGATGGAACCAAGCCTGCTCTCTCAGTTCAGGATGGACACTGCTCCTTTGGCTCCTCCCGTCGTTGATCAGCGTCACAAGGAGCCTGCAGCCTGACATGCTTTACTGGGTCCTTTCCCACTGGAACCCTTCTCCAGACACTGCAATCCCAGTAAAAACTTGTTACCTGTGTTTTGTATGTTGCACCCTTATTAATCTCATTTGACTGCATTGTAATTGTAATATTGCTGACCTCACTATAAGTATCAGCCAGCCCAGAAGTCAACAATCATTTTTAGAAGGCAGGAGCTGCGGGTCTGGCTTGGTCTGAGAGGCAATGCTTCGATCTTTATTCACTGTTCTTTGTGTGAAATACACACAAATATCTAACCCAGGAAGGGTCAGTGTGAGACACAGATACAACATGGTCATCCTTTCTCTTCCCCACTGAACGGACCCATTGCCTCTACAATCCTATATGTCCTCATAAACCCTCAAGTGGTGAGTCCCAGCTCACATATGTCTCATTTTCAGAAGCCAAAGACATCTAATCCCAATTTCAATAATGTCTTGTTGAGTTGGCAACGTGGCTCCTGGGTAGAAGCCATTCAGGAGCAGCTGAGATTGGCCAAGCTTGACCCATGGCTGATATTGGGCTTTGCCTTGGCCAACAGCACACATAGAATAAAATTTAAGGCAAATTTCTGGAGAAAACGATACCTGCGCTCCGGTCTATTTCACTAAGTTACTCTGAGGTTTAAATGAGAAGATCAATGTTAAGGGACTTTGCAAAGAAGAAATGTTATGCCAGATGAATTCTTCAAGAAGGGGGCAGTGCCAAGACAAAGATACCTCTGGTGCTCAAGAATCATGCAGAAGAATCATCAGAGAACTCTGTTTAAAATTCTTGAATCAGAATCCCTAGGTCAAGGGCCTGAGAATCTGCTTTTAAAGATCTCAAAGCCATTCTGATGCAAATTGTCCTTGGCGTACCCTTGGAGACAGCCTCATCCTCATCACTGTCAATCAGGCTTAGGGCTCCACAGTTCAAGTGGACTCTTCTCAGATGAGGAAAAATGTCTATTGCTGCAGTTTCACAACATCCACATTGTTGGCAAAACAAACAAACAAACACTGTGAAATATTTAAAGAGATTTCTTTTGAGCCAAATATGAGTGACCATGGCTGGGGCACATCCTGAAGGGGTCCTGAGAACAAGTGCCCGAGGTAGCCAGCTTTTACAGTTTGGTTTTATACATTTTAGGGAGACAGACGTTACAGGCAAAGACATAAATCAATACATATAAGGTGCACGTTGATTCAGCCCAGAAAGGTGGGACATTTTGAAGTTGGGGGGAGGGGCAAGGTTACAGGTCATAGGTAGATTCCAAGATTTTCTGATTGGTAATTGGTCAGAAGAGTTAAGCTTTGCCTAAAGAGTTGAAGCCAGCAGAAAGAAATTGTTGAGTTAAGATAAGTGGGTTGTGGAAGCCGAGGTTCTTGTATGTAGAGGCAGCCCCTAAGTAGCAGGCTTCAGAGGAAATCAATGGTAAATGTCCTCTCTGGACCTTAGAAGTTGTCAGATTCTCTCCTGAATCAGGAAAAGACCTGGAAAGGGAAGGAGAATCACACTTGATCTTAGCCAAAAGGCCGAGAAGCGATGGGAAGGAGAATCACTACAGAATGCAGATTTCCTCCCACAAGAGTATGGCTTTGCGGGGCCATTTAAAAATATATCAAAGAAATATATTTTTAGAGTATTATACTTTGATTTTCTTTAGGACCTGCTTTGTGATGTGATGCTATACCAGAATCAGGTTGGAGTTGGGTATCTTCCTGCTACAGAGTCTGCTGTGAGTCTTACGATCTCTATTTTAATGTCAGTGGTGGTCAGTAGTGCCTAAACTCCAAAGAGAGGAGGGTATAATGAGGCACGTCCAACAGCCTTCCTGTCATGGCCTGAACTAGTGTTTTAGGTTTCTTAGGGATCCCTTTGGCCAAGGGGTGTGGGGGCGGTGGCCCGGCTTAGAATTTAATTTTTGGTTTACAACACTGTCTTCTTCATGAACCTTTTCAATTAATTCTTGGAGATTTGGCCTCCATTAAGCACGGACAGCACTACAAGCTGAGCACAGTGGCTCACACCTGTAATCCTAGCACTTCAGGAGGCTGAGGTGGGAGGATCAGTTGAGCCCATGAGTTCAAGACCCGCCTGGGCAACATGGCAAGACTCCATCTCTGTAAAAAACTTAAAAATTAGCCAGGCATGGTGATACACACCATTAGTCCCAGCTACTCCAGCCTGGATGACAGAGCAAGACTTTGTCTCAAAAAAAAAAAAAAAAAAAGAAAAGAAAAAGAAAAAGGCATGGGGGCTGTGGCAGGGTGGGCAATAGGGACTACTGGGAAATCCCAAGTAATTCTGATATGCTGACCTATGCAGTCCATGAGCCCTCTGCAGAGAAACCACCTCCCCTGAAGGTACCATGACTTGTGTAGAAGAGAGAGAAAGGAAGAAAAGAAAAGAAGACTGAGAGGCACAAGGGGCGGTAAAGCAGTAAGAAATCAGGAGAGGTGGGGAGCAGAGATGATTCTCAAGAATCAAGGAGAGAAAACAAAAAGAATTTTAGAAAAACATGGAGAAAATCATTGAGTTAAATACACTCTATTTAAATTCTTAACGACTAAATAAACAGATGGGAGATTGTCATAATTTTGTGATGTATAATTTTATGAAACATGTGTTTTAGTTGATAAGAGATTTATAATCCATCCTAAGTACAGTCAATAAAGAGAAAAGGGAACTGGATTAAGTGTAATTAACTTCTCAGTGGCTAATGAGTGCCTTTGAAAGAGTTATGATTTATGGCTGACACGTCTTTGCTAAATATCTCGAAGCATCCTAAAGAAGAGGGGAAGAAAATCGGGCAAGGAAACCAGCATCTGCTGGGTGACTCCTACATTAAACAATGTCTGCCTCCTCCCTGTGGGCAAAACTGAGGTTCAAAGGAGTTATTTCCCCAAAATGACAAAGCTGGAAAGCCATAGAGCCGGGATAAGAAAGAGCCTTCCGCCCTGGCTGCCTGGCTCTGTGGTTGCTGTTAGAAAACTAACATTACCAGAAAGGAAACGACACAGTGTAGAGAGATCATTCTGCAAATAAAGTGTTTCTGTCCTAAGTCTTCAATCTTGATCAGCCAAATGGCAAACTTGCATAGAGTAATGGGTACCATGGTTCCCAGCATTATGTTAGGAGCTGCAGTGGAGTGAAGGAGATGCCTGAAACATCATGTCCAGCCCCCAAATGACTAAAAATTGACTGAAGGAAACAGTATTAATTTTCCAGAGAACCTGGTAGATCAGGTCTGTGCTAAGGTGTACGGAACAGACTGGATGGGAAAAAGGAATTCAGAGAAGGGACTCCAATGGCAGCAGTTAAAATGGTGTTAGTAGGGTCGGGGTGTAGAATCTTTGCAGGATGCTGGCAGAGAGACCTGTGTGCCCCACGGTGATTTGACAGGAATGCAAAACCGTCCAGGAAGAAATTCCCTGAACAATTAATTGAATTCCCTCCTTGCATATCTTTTCTTTTGGCAGAGGGAAGCAGTAACATTCCTCTCCCCTGCTGTGAAAGTCTTGCTTGAATTCTCTAGGTTCTTTCTAAATTAATCATTTCCTTATTAAAGAAAAAGAGGTCCATATTACCTTAAATGAATGAAGCTTCTGAGTTTGAACCCCCAGAAATGGTCTAAACCAGAATATCTGAAAACATTTTGGTTTCAAGACTCTTTAACACAATTTTTTTTTTTTTTTTTTTTTTGAGATGGAGTCTCGCTCTGTCGCCCAGGCTGGAGTGCAGTGGCGCAATCTCGGCTCACTGCAAGCTCCTCCTTCCGGGTTCACGCCATTCTCCTGCCTCAGCCTCTCCGAGTAGCTGGGACTACGGGTGCCCGCCACCATGCCCGGCAAATTTTTTTGTATTTTTCGTAGAGACGGGGTTTCACCGTGGTCTCGATCTCCTGACCTCGTGATCCGCCCGCCTCGGCCTCCCAAAGTGCTAGGATTACAAGCGTGAGCCACCGCGCCCGGCCGACTCTTTAACACTCTTAAAAATAATTGAGGACTTCAAAGAACTTTTGTTTTTATGGGTTATATCTCTCAATATTTACCAAATTACAATTAAAAATTTTTAACTATTTAGTTCATTTTAAAATAAGAATAAATTCATTGCACATTAGCATAAATAATGTTTTATGGAAAACAATATATTTTTCCAAGACAAAACAACATTTCATAAGAGTAGTTTTAAATTTTTTCATGTATCTTTAATTTCAAGCTTAACAGAAGATGGTTGGATTTTTGTATCTATGCATTCAGTGTGATACCATACATGGTTTTGATTAATATATGTAGAAAAACTGGCCTGACACATTAATGTGTTGGAAAAAGAAGGAATATTTTAATAATCTTTTCATCTGATTGAAAATATTCTTACTTGATATATATGAAGATTAGTTACAATGTGGAATCTGAAACCACATCAGTGAACTTCCCATACTTATTACGTAAAATCCATCATTCTATGTTGCTTTTTTTTTTTGAGACGGAGTGTTGCTCTGTCTCCCAGGCTCTAGTATAGTGGCGCCACCTTGGCTCACTGCAACCTCAGCTCACTGCAACCTCCACCTCCAGGGTTCAAGTGATTCTTCTGCCTCAGCCTCCCAAGTAGCTGGGACTACAGGCATGCACCACCATGCCTGGCTAATTTTTGTATTTTTAGTAGAGACGGGATTTCACCATGTTGGCCAGGCTGGTCTCAAACTCCTGACCTCAGGTGATCTGCCTGCCTTGGCCTCCCAAAGTGCTGGGATTACGGGCATGAGCCACGATGCCCAGCCCTATATTGCATTTTAAGTGCATCTTTTACCCATGCATGATTTTGTAACATCATACATTGGTCATTTGGAAAAACTTGGCTCACGATATCTTCCAAATATTAATACATTTTATTAAATAATACTTTTTAAAACCACGTTTTTTTAATATTATCACTGATCTTAGAATAATTTTAAAATATTATAAACTGTTACGCTTTTGATGAAGGGCACAAGCTTTCCAAAATTCTACTTAGGGAAATAATATGAATGTTAATTTATCAAAGAACAGTGTAAATCAAATCTGTGCTAAGTGGAAAGTAGAAGCATGGAGGATATGAGCTAGAAGTTCAGAGGAAGCATCCCTGAAAATTCTCACCTCTGTAAATGCAACAAGAACACTGGAAAAACTTGTCTGAATCAACTTTTTCAGGGCTCTGAAAATTAAAGGCAATCTGGGGAGCCTTTATTCAAGAAAAATGGCTGAATCTCAGTAAGAACAGTTTTCTGGTGCTTTAACCTGCCCTAGTTCTATTCCCCCATAACCAGCTCCACAGTAGTCTTGAAAACCAAGACTCCACAATCACAGTGAAAACCAGTAGCCTGGCAGCAGCTGGAGGGGGCAGGACACAGTTGGGCCTCCTTCAAAGCCCCATACCCAGAGAGTTGTCATTATTTGACCTGTCTAGTAATTCCCTGGAAGACCCCACTCACAAGACTGTTTTTGTGTGATCTGACTTAGAGTTCACCCAGCAAAAATAACTTTTTCCCTAGGGGCATTTGTTAAAAAAAAAAAAAAAAGGCAATTGTTTAGCACCATGGCTGCTTGAGGCAGTAGATTACAATTGGGTTAAACAATAGGGTAACCAAAAAGCTTAAAAGGGAAAGCTGGGAATGAGATGCCCATAGGGGTCAATGAAAAGCTGAGACATTCTCCTGGGGATCTAGGAGGCCATGCACATGCATAAGGCTGTGAGCAGCCTTCCTAAGCATGTCCAGCGCATGTGCTTATGAAAGACCTGAGAAAATTCTGAGTTCGCAGCTCTAACTGACCTTAAGGCTCTCCACTAGCAGGAAGTGAAGGCTAAGGCAGAGTTGTCAATTGCCTGGCTGAGTGTGAAAGCATGCTTCCTACCTCAACATGTACACACAGCCCCTCAATAAACTGGGAGACCTATTGGTTCCAGGCACCTAAGGAAATCTCTGTCCAGTCATTAGCTGACCACTAAGCTAACTCAGTAGAAACTTCAGGGGCCACAGACAACAAAGAATTAGTACAGAAAAGTCACTAAGCAAGCAAACAACAACAATAAGCCCTGGGAATGTGGGAGAATCTCATGTCCAGAGTTGCCACATTACATTGTTTAAAATGTCCAGTTTTCAACAAAAATTATGTGACATGCAAAGAAACATAAAGTATGGCCCGGCCCGTACACAGAAGAAAAAGCAATCAATAGAAACTGTCCCTAGACTTGCTAGACACAAACTTTATCTATTTTAAATATGTTCAAAGAACTAAAGAAAACCATGTCTAAAGAGCTGAAAAAAAGTATGAGAATGGTGTTTCAATAAAGACATAGAAATTATACATACAAACCAAATAGAAATTTAGAGATTTAAAATTACAGTAACTGAAATAAAAAATTCACAAAAGGGCTCTATAGCAGATTTGGGCAGATGGAATAAGAATCAATGAACTTGAAGATGGTCAATTGAGATTATCCAATTTTAGGAACACAAAGAAAAAAGAATGTAGAAAAATAAAGAGTTCTGGAGCCCAGTGGTATACCAGCTTACAATATATACATAATCAGAGTCCCCATAGGAAAGAAGATAGAGAAAAAAACAGAAGGAATATTGGAAAAAAACTGGAAGTCCCTAGTTCAGAGAAGGGACTGCAATGATAGCTTGAAAGTTTGGATTTTATTGCTGGCAACACATACTTTTAGTTATCCTTGAAGTGGCAGGCTTGTTTTGTTCATGTTTCAGAAAATGTCTGCCAAATACCCAAGGCTGAATAACCATCATTTGTCTGTTATTCTTTTGAGTAAAAATCATAATCCATGAAAACAGTGGCTAATTCAGCTTGCAACTTAATCATGTAGAAGCTTGTCCTCAAGATGTTCATCATCTGAGGAAATCCAGCAGAGGTGCTCTGTGTATATTTCCCATTTTATTACATGGGGTATTAAAAGGGCTACTGAGTTATCAAGATTTAATAAAATTACCCCATTTTTACTGATGCATCAAGGGCATTATTAAGTAAAACTTTTTGTTTGTTGTTTTTAACTGTGGCTGTATGGAAGTGCAGAATTCTATGGCAACTAATATGGTTCGGGACCACTGCCATGATTCACGCTAAGCCACCAACAGACTTACCCTTCATTACTTTTTATCATTAGTGTACATGTCAACACAGTGAAAAGGGCAAATAATGTTTGAGGTTTTTTTTTAATTTTTATTTTAAGTTCTGGGGTACATGTGCAGGATGTGCAGGTTTGTTACATAGGTAATGTGTGCCATGGTGGTTTTCTGCACCTATCAGTCCATCACTTAGATATGCCTAGCATGCATTAGCTATTTTTCCTAATGCTCTACCCCTTACACTGCTCCCCCGCAACCACTGTCCACCGACAGGCCCCAGTGTGTGTTGTTCCCCTCCCTGTGTCCAGGTGTTCTCATCTTTTTTGGCTCCCGCTTATAAGTGAGAACATGTGGTTTTTGGTTTTCTGTTCCTGCATTAGTTTGCTGAGGATAATGGCTTCCAGCTCCATCCATGTCCCTGCAAAGGACATGACCTTGTTCCTTTTTATGGCTGCATCGTATCCCATGGTGTATATGTACCACATTTACTCTATCCAGTCTATCATTGATGGGCATTTGGGTTGATTCCGTGTCTTTGCTATTGTGAATGGTGCTGCAATGAACATATATGTGCATATATCTTTGTAATAGAATGATTTATATTCCTTTGGGTTTGTATCTAGTAATGGGATTGCTGGGTATGTTTGAGTATTTTTAGGATAACATTTTTGACCCTGAGGATCCCTAAAAGGGTGTTAGGGACTTCCAGAAGTCCAAGGAACACAGTTTGAGAATCATTGATTTAAGCTGTTCACCAAGGGAAGCCTGGATACACTGTCACAGCAGAACAGCTAGCTGTTGTACCCTGGAAGATGGGCATTAGCATGGAGAGGTCACTGCTTTGCTTGGTTTGTTCATTTGTGTATCCTCTTAGGCTGATGATATAACCTCTGTGGTTTTTCTTATTTGCAAAGGGGAAAGAAGACCTATGTCTGGGCTCCACTTCCAGAGATTCTGATTCAATGTTTAATACATGGGCCTATGTAATTTAATTTTGGGCAGGAGGAGGCTGGTTCCATCAATTCTGGAAGAGCTAATCCTAAAAGTTCTTCAGGATTCAGCCAACTTAGCATGATTTTGTGCTTTGGGAACAAGGGTTAAAAATATGAGTAAGAAATAAGCAGGACAAGAATCCACAGGACTAGTAACCCTATCAAAGAGGAATATGAAGACAAGAGGTTGGAGAACAGAATGAAACAAGTAGAAAAGGAAGACATAAATGAACGATTTATTTTTTTCTAGTTACCAGCACAATATACCCATCAAAATGATATACTTTTCAGTCCCTACATTTCAATCATCATCATCTTCTTCATCCTCATTCTCATCCTCATCCTACCCTAAGGGTCACATGCATTATTTCATACATCTACCTATTGACCATTAAGGTGGGTGATTCCACCAGCAAAAATAAAAATAAAATCAGTAATCTCGTGTGGCCTGAAAAATGGATAATCCTTTATTGCCTGCACTGAGGTCATTTCCCTGCTCCCAACAATATTAAAATTGCTGAAACTCAAACTGCAACTCAACCAGGTGCCCTGAAGACAGGGTTCATAGAAGAAGAAGCTGAAGTATTGGCTAGAGATAAGATTTGGAATTCTCAGCCAGGCGCGTTGGCTCATGCCTGTAATCCCAGCACTTTGGGAGGCTGAGGCAGGTGGATCACTTGAGATCAGGAGTTTGAGACCAGCCTAGGCAACATATTGAAACCCCACCTTTACGAAAAAAATACAAAAATTAGCCAGGTGTGGAGGCACGTGCCTGTAATCCCAGCTACTTGGGAGGCTGAGGCAGGAGAGTCACTTGAACCTGGGGGCAGAGGTTGCAGTGAGCTGAGATTGTACCACTGCACTCCAACCTTGGTGACAGAGTGAGGCTCCAACTAAAAAAAAAAAAGATTTGGAATTATCTCTGGAATTTAGATACTATACAACCACTATCTTGCACCACAGGCATTCCATTTTATTATGCATTCCACTTTCCAGTGAAAGAAAAGATCTGGAAACACGAGGTCTGTAGTGTCTTCACCCCTTCAGCCAGGAATGCAGGGGGAGGGAGGCCTCTGAAGCTCCCCCTCCTGTGGCTGCGAATGTTTTGAGCCTTCCCTCCCACTGCAGCAGGGAGGGGGAAGAGAGCTCCACTCAATAAATAATCACACAATGACATCCGTGTCCTTTCCTTGGCGATAGCACCAGGTGAAGGTCATCATATTTTCTTAAGCCAAGTGTCTGTATTTTATTAGCTGCCTAACAACTGCTATCAATAATCATATTAATAACCGACAGAATAGGAAAGACTGGTCTTTCCCAAGCCCCAAAGCTATGTTTGTCCTGGAGATGGAAGAATTCTCTGAATTTCTTGATCATATTTTCTATAAGTAACTTGATACCTTTCAAAACAATGAGGAGATTCCTCATACATTTACCAATTTATTCAGTTATTTATTCAACAGATTGATTGAACCACACACCTAAAGAGCCGAAAGGGACCTCAGAGCTGTGTCTCTCCCAGGCCGGTTCTCACCCACCTGCCTTCTTCCCCAGGGTTCTGCTGTCTATCACCAGGGCTGACCCCTGAGGCTGCAACACCCCAGCTCCCATGACTGCTGGCTTCTTGCTGTGTTTGACCAAAGAGAGACAGTAGATTGGGGGATGGGAAGGAAAGAAGGAAGAAACCATCTCTTTCATAGTTCCAGGTCCCACGGGACAGCCTACCAGAGGTCCAGTTTCTGCTCTGTGGCCTGTGACCTGGAACTGGGAGTCTTTCCTCCTCCCTTTGTCTCTGCTGCCCAGGAGATAGTGGCTCTGGGTGACCTCACTGTTCCCTGTTGGCTCAATCATCTGTGCAACCCTTCACTAAATGCTTCAAAATCGTTTTTGTCTTCCTGATTAGACCCTAAGAGATACAGGAATTGGAACTATCTTACAGATGTTGGAACTGGGGCCCAGAGAAGATGTGACATGTCTTAAGTTATACGGCCAAGAAAATGATAGGAAATGTCTACCATGTATAAAGCACTGTGTTAGCCACTATGTGGATGATAAAGATGTGAAGTTCCTGGCTCTTTTCTCAGGAGCCTCCCATCCAGTAAAGGAAATGATGTGTCTATACAAACAGCTATAATACAGGACAGTGTGTGCCAGGCACCATTAACAAGCGTGCCAGTTATAAGGATTCAGGTGTTGGGGGCGTGCAAGATAATGAAGGGAGGTTTCCTGGGGAGCTCAACAGCTGAAGCAGACCAGGAAATACAGGGTGGGATTTTGGCAGGAAAGATGGTGTGTGCCTGTGGTTGGTGGAGGGGTGATCATTCCAGGCAGAAGGAATAGCCTAAATGTGGAAGGAGGCAGGAAAGCTTCAGGCCCTCCCAGGAAACAATAAACCATTTTTAATTTGGAACCTGGGGAAGTGGTAGGCGGGAAGGTAGGGTAACTGCGTTGTTCACTGTTTAAACAGGACACTTCAGAGAATGAAAAGGGACTCTCTAAATACACCAAAGCAACAGGCAGAGACTGGGGCCATGCTAAGGAAATTGAGGCTGGCCCAGGTGGATCAGGAGATATGGTCACCTGCCAAGAGGTGGCTGAGCCCAGATCATGGAATGTTTTCCATCCCATACTAAGGGGTTTAGACCTCAGGTTCCAGTTCACTGGGAAGCAAATAAAATAGTCATGTAGGAAGGGATGGAAAATAATTCTGTAAGACGCTAACTACATTTTATACCACAGACTGGGGACGAGGAGCAAATGCTCTTACTCTCCATATCTGATGTGACCTGTGGCCCCCGAATGAGCAGGAACACCCCGTTCTCCCATGTGTCCTGCTGGACCTACAACTATACATGCTTAGCACACTGCATGGGACTTGAGAAGAGAAACAAGAAATTAGTAGAAGACTTGGTTCCTTCCCCAGAGATGAGACTTTTGGTATTAAACAGGGAGCAGTACACAATTTGCAAAATCTAGTGTCATTGAATTCCAAAAGGCACAGCCGAGGCAGCCAGTGCTTCTGGTGGTTAGGACAGGAGAGGTCACAGTGGCCTGGACCTTCAGGAAATGAAGCCAGGAGCACAGAACTCGAGCCGCGCAGGGAAGAATTACATTTTGGCTGGGTGGAAAGAGGGGAGGGCATTCCTGGCAGACGCACCAGAGCTGGAATGATCAGGTCATGTGTAAGGGACAATAAAGCAATGAGCTGCCGTGGGATTCTCAGGAGGTAGGGCTGGGGCAGAGGCCCCTGAAGAACTGGGACAGTGGGTGGGGAGGAGCTCCCGTGTGGAGGGTGCGGAATTCTGTCCAGGGGCACTGTGTGTGTGTGAACTGCAGGGGAAAGCTTACTTTTCTTCTTCACCCAAGAGCAATTCGAAGCCGATTGCAGAGGCAGTTGGCAAAGTCGGTACTGCATAGTGGTTAAGGGACAGACTTAGCAGCGAGTGTGCCTGGGTTCACATGCCGGCCCATCTGCTCGGCAGCGTTGGACAAGCCACTTGACAGCTCTGGACAATAGCTGAACCTACATCAACCCGGTGACATGAGGATTAAGGGAGTTAACTCCTATAAAGTGCTGAAAGCAAAGCCTGGCACAACAGTAAGACTAAATCAATAGTTCTCAGCCCTGGCTGAATGTTGAAATGACTTTGAGCACTTTGTAAAAATACCAGGGCCAGAGGATTTTAGGGCGGGGAGACTACTGCTCGTTCTACGAAGGTAGATACATGTCATGACACCTTTGTCCAAACCTGTAGAACGGACACCAAGAGTGAACCCTCATGTAAACTATGGACTTGGGGTGATGATGTGTCAGTGTGGATTCATGGATTGTAACAAATGTACCGTGCCGGACAGAGGGTATGTGGGAACTATGTGTGTCTTATGCTCAATTTTGCTGTGACCCCAAAACTGCTCTAAAATTAAAGTCTATTTAAAAAGAAAAAAAGGGGCTGGGAGCAGTGGCTCACGCCTGTAGTCCCAGCACTTTGGGAGGCCAAGGCAGGTGGATCATGATGTCAGGAGTTCAAGACCAGCCTGGCCAACATGGTGAAACCCCATCTCTACTAAAAATACAAAAATTAGCTGAGCGTGGTGGCATGCGCCTGTAATCCCAGCTACTTGGGTGGCTGAGGCAGAAGAATCGCTTGAACCTGGGAGGTGGAGGTTGCAGTGAGCTGAGATTGCTCCACTGTACTCCAGCCTGGGCAACAGGAAGAGACTCTGTCTCATAAAAAGAAAAAAGGCAAAAAAGGCCGGGTGCAGTGGCTCACACCTGTAATCCCAGCAGTTTGGGAGGCCAAGGCGGGTGGATCACCTGAGGTCAAGAGTTTGACACCAGCCTGGCCAACATGGTGAAACCTCATCTCTACTAAAAATACAAAAATTAGCCAGGGGTAGTTGTGCATGCCTGTAATCCCAGCTACTTGGGAGGCTGAGGCATGAGAATCGCTTGAACCTCGGAGGCAGAGGTTGCAGTGAGCTGAGATTGCACCATTGCACTCCAGCCTGGGCAACAGAGCAAAAACTCCATCTCAAAAAAAAATAAATAAAAATAATCAAAGGAAAAAAATACCAGTGCCAGGGCCCCACCTCTTCCCCCAACTATAACAAAAAAAAAAAAAAAGAAAAAAAAAAGCACAATTAAGCAGCATAATGGGGTGAAACCTTCACCATCAAGTTTTTTTTAAAGGCTTCTAGGCTATTCCTTTGGGCAGCCAGCGCTCAGAAGCACTGAACTAAATAAATGGACATGGACTCTTGTACAATAGTGAACACGTCAGGGAACAGGCATGTTCATGGTAGAGCCAGGATCTTTTCCTGGGGATGCGTGGGGAGCGGTTTCCTGGCTCCCTCTTGGTGCAGAAGCTCTGCACTTTTGACAGCTTTCTGAGCCTCTGGAAGCAACACAGACCCACCAGAGATTCTTTGAACAAGCAATGGGCAAACTGATTTCAGAAAGGAAAAAAATCCTATGGCATTACTACCACCACGCTTAGTTAATAGATGACTGACCCTTCTTATTAAAAGAAAACTCAAAGTTATCCAGAAACAATTTCTACCCACAGCATCTAATAGGTCACCAAGCAAGCATAAAGTCCCAGAGGTCTTAAGGAGCATTGTGACAATATACCAAAACGATCTTAAGTTTAAACTGTAAATCTATTCTCTGAAAGGCCCGTCGTCTTGGGAGCAGGACTAAGATGAATGCTCCATTAGACAAGCCATGGTGGGCAGCCCCAGCTCTCAGCAGCACAAACATCCCTGGCCACAGAGGCACAGAGCGCTGCTAATTCATCAAACACCCAGCACGCCCCAAGCCAAACGGTGGTTGTCCCTATCCAAACTTGCTTCTTGTCTCCAGAAAACTGCAATTCCATTCTACCAACTGCTCAGGCCGAAAATCCTGGAGTCCATCTTTCACTCCCCTTTCACATCCAGCATCCGGTCCAACAGCAGCTCCTGTCAGACACACTCAGAACCTGGCCGCTTCCTCCCACCTTCTGCAGGACCGTCCTGGGTGGAAGCACCACCGTCTCATCTAATTACCACGATGGTTGCTTGCAGGTCCCCATCTATGCCCTGAGTCTTCTCCAGAGGATACATTCACAGCACTGAGATGAGAGTCATCCTTTCACACTTAGCCAGAAAATGTCATCACATCTCTGTTCAGAAACCCTCTTGTGTGTCTCCATCTCACTCCAAATCAAATCCAAAGTCATGACCATGTGCCATGGCCTACAAGCAATGAGCCGATGTGGAAGTCACAGAAGGTTAAGAGAACCTGCCTTCCCCAGGTGATAACCACATCACCTCCCTCTCTGCCCTTGCACCCCTGTGCTCAGAGCCCCTCACCAGGGAGACCTTCCCACTGTCATGCACCTTCCCTCCCTCGTGCTGCTTTATCTTTTTTCACCTGACCCATTACATAGTTCCTGGTGTGTTAAATGTCTGCCTCCTCTTACTATCCCTTTCCCATGAGATCAGGGACTCCAGTATTCGCTGCTGTATCCTTAAGGTCTAGAACAATCCCCGGCATATAGTAGGCCCTCTATGAATCCTTATTTTTGAATGAAGTCCTTATGATCACTCCTTTTTGAATTATATTCCAGGATGCATCTTAGTTGATTTGGGAGGATGGCACTGGTAGGATGAGATGCAGTCATTAACATAATGGACTTGGGGGCCCTGGGAAACAGAATTTTGGGGTTCTAACCCTAGCTTTGTTCCTAACCTGTTGTGTTACTTGGATGGGTCCTGTGATCTCTCTGGGCCTTGGGTGACCTATAGGGTGTAAGCAGTGGACTAGACCAATTGGATTTGACCAATTAAAACAGAATTTTTTAGGGATGGGATATAAGCATCAATACTTTTTTAAAGTTCCCCAGAGGTAATGTATAGCCAGGAGTGGGCTAAGCCTAAGCCTTACAGCAAGGTTTCTCTTGTGTTAAAAATGCACACGAATCCCTTGGGATGTCATTAAAATGCAGGCTCTGATTGGCTGGGTCTGGAGAGGCAGCTGGGATTTTGCCATTCTAACAAGCTCCCAGGGGATGCTGATGCTGGTGGTCCAAGACCAGGCTCTGAGTGGCAACATCTTGAAGTCACTTCCAGCTTGGTGGCTCCAACGTTCCCATCAAGGGTAAAGGTCCCCTTATTAAATTCTCAGGAAAACATCAGCTGTCACTCCAGTAGCTGCTCAATTTGAGCTGAGTTCCCTACTCAATGACTGGCAAGCTGCCCCTGCATGCCCTGTGTGGATGTTAAGAGTTGGTTTTCCTTCTTAAAAAACGAATTGCTGGACCCAGAAAGGGGCAATGAGCAAAACCGGGTCTGAGAATTTCTCTCCCAAAAGCAGGCTCAGAGACCTGTGGTCAGGGAAGAAACCTGTCACAAGTCAGTGGCTTCCCTTCGTCTGCCATTCTGTTGTCAGGGCCTCGGTGCTGGCTGTGTCCTGTGTCCCTCTCTGTCTCCTTGATCTGACCATCTCATGATGCCTCTGCCTGGCTGCCACCTCCTGGTGCCCACTGGTGAGCAGAGGCAGCCACTGGCAGGCAGACGGGCAAGCAGGGCGCCCTGCACAGGACCAAGGGAGCAGCCTCATTAGAGCTGTCAAGGAGCAGCTCCAACAGGAGAAGAATCTCCATCCGGCTGCCACAGCAGCCGCCGCAGGGAACGGGAAGTGACAAGGACAGAAAGGGAGCAGTCACACCCTGCAGTTCAAATGGTGACCAGAGCTGCTGACAACAGGGCCTTCTCCTACAGCAGCTGCGGGAGGCCTGTTAGATTATTCTGCTCACCCAGTCCCCTAAGGATTCAGCAGCAGAGCCTCTGACCACCAAGAAGCCACAGTTCATTCAGATCGTTTCCCCCAGTTCAGATGGCGGTACGTGGAATGGCTCTTTGGCCCGCTGCCCTTGAGGCAAGACTCAGTGAAGAACAGAACCCCTGGATGCGTTGTGTTAATCCTTCCCACAAATCTTTTGTTTGTTTGTTTGTTTTTGAGACAGGGTCTCATTTTGTCACCCAGACTAGAGTGCAGTGGTGTGATCATGGCTCACTGCAGCCTCAATCCCCCAGGCCCAACCAGTTCTCCCACCTCAGCCTCCCAAGAAACTGGGACCTCAGGTGCATGCCACCACCCCAAGCTAATTAAAAAAAAAAAAAAAAATTGGCCGGGTGCAGTGGCTCATGCCTGTAATCCCAGCACTTTGAGAGGCCAAGGCGAGTGGATCACTTGAGGTCAGGAGTTTGAGACCAGCCTGAGCAACATGGCGAAACCCCGTCTCTACTAAAATACAAAAAAAAAAATTAGCCAGGTGTGGTGGTGGGCACCTGCAATCCCAGCTACTCAGGAGGCTGAGGCAGGAGAATTGCTTGAACCTGGGAGGCGGAGGTTGCAGTGAGCCGAGATTGTGCCACTGCATTCCAGCCTGGGTGACAGAGTGAGACTCTGACTCAAAGAAAAACAAAAACAATGGCTGTGTCTAGCAATACACAGGAGATCTCAGGGCAGAAACAATGAACATTTACTTAGCATTTGTTAAGTACCAGCACTGTTCAAAAAGTTTCCTTATGTGTATTATCTCATTTAATCTTCACCCAACCCTGCAAAGTAAATACTGTAATCATTCCCATTTTACAGATACGGAAATGGTGGCAGACAGAGGTTAAGCAACCTGCCCAAGTAAGAGATGAGGCCAAGAATTGGACCTGGGTAGTCTGACTTGAGAGCCGAGTATGTATTTATGATACTTAGTGTGTCTACTTATGCTCTCACAGAGTGCTGCAAATCTCTGATTCTGAACCAGTGGGTCCCTGTCCACCCCCACTGGCCTTGTCTTAGTCTGGCCCTGTATATAGCCAGGAGCCTTCCATATTTGGAGCTGTGCTAGCTACTGAATTATGTCCCCCCACCAAGTCATATGTTGAAGCCCTAACCTGCAATGTGATGGTATTTGGAGACAGGGCCTTTGGGAGGTGATATGGTTTAGATGAGGTCTCAAGGGTGGGGCCCTCATGACAGGATTAGTGCCCTTAGAAGAAGAGACACCAGAGAGCTTGCACTCTCTCTCTTTCTCTCTGTCCCATGTGAGAACATAGTGAGAAGGCAGCTTCTGCAAACCAGGAAGAGGGCCCTTACCAGAACCTAACCGTGCTGGCACCTCAATCTTGGACTTCCAGCCTCCAGGACGGTGAGAAAGAAACTTCTGTTGTTTAGGCCACCCACACTATGGTATTTTGGTAGGGTAGCTCAAGCTATGACAGGCAGGGTCTGAGGGACCATCCCAGGGCTTAACCCCTTTCACAGGCCACGCCCATTCTCACCCATTCTCAGGTTCACCTGGGGCCCAGGTGTGGGGTGTGGCCTGAAGTGAGTCCTGGAGGATCCAGAGCGGCAGCTCCTCTCCCATGTGAGGGGGACTCCGCTGAGTTGTAGCCTGGTGTCCCATGGAATGTACTGAGACTGGCCCAGCATTGTGAGATTCAGAAAAAAGTGAATGGGAGCATGTGCTTGGGAGAAGACAAAGCAGGAATTCCAGGTGATGGAGCCTGGAGGCAGACAGGGAGGGGTGTGGGGTCCAAGTCACACAGTGGTTCATGGAGAACTCAAGAGGCAGGGGTAGGAGAGGCTCCCAGGCACGACCTGGTAGAGGCAGGGAGGCCTTGGGGCTGTCATGAGAGGCCCTCAGCTGAGTGCATGAGGAGGTGAAATAGGCTGGGCTGGTCAGGACAGAGACTTAACGCTGCCAAACTGAACCCCTTTCTCAGTCCTGCCCTCTCCCTACAGAGTGGGGGCAAAGCCCTTCCCAGGACTCACAGGGCCTGATTAGTTTCAGCTCTGCCCATAACTAGCCATCTCCCCTTGTCAGGTAATTTCTTTATGAGCTTTACCTTAGAGGGAGTTGGCCAACTATTCCCCAGCACTAACACATCACGATTTCTACATGAGAGAGACACCCCATCTTTTCAATCTTTCCAGATGTGTCTGCCTCTAATTCTGTGATTACAAGGTAGGGCTGACTCCAAGAACTTCCCTAATGTGCCTGGTCTGCTCAGTTCTCAGAAGGTGTCAATGGAGTGACAGTTTCAGAACGTGACAGTTTTCAGTGACAGTACTTTCGGAACGTGTCCAACTTCTAGAGATTGGTGCACCTTTCCCTGACTGTCCCAAAGTCTTGGGAGGGGCTCTTGGATCAACCTATCACCTGTCACCTGACTAGCATGATTTGCCCTGAGGAGTCCACACCATGGTGGGAGCAGCCACCCAAGTCCCATCCCCAGTTAAAGGTGAGTGAACCTGAACCTGGCCTATAACCATTCACTCTTCTGAGACACTTACCTACTAAAGTCACCGCCAGAATGTGATGACAAGCCATGGATTCTCAGAAGGGACCTATCACCCGGGGACTAACTGGGAGTTCCTCGTCAGACCCTCGGAACTCATTCAAGCAGGGCTCCAGGCATGGTCTGAGTCATGGCCCTGATGCGTGCCTGCTGAATTCATTCAGGGAGAATGCCACGGGAACCCGCCTCAGCCCTGTGTCGGAAACACAGACGCCTTCCAGGTGTCGGAAAGTTCTACCAGTCATCCTTAAGACTTGTTAGACCTACTTAAGCTCACAGGAACATGAAGTTCACAAAACGCTTTCCAACCTTGGATGAAATGCATTTTCCATCTTAGCATGAAATAAAAATTCAGTCATCTTTATTTCTACCTGATGATTCCTTGAACAATCAGTTAACTACATTTTTTTTACCCTGCAAAAGAGAAATAGCAGAGGGGAAAAATGCTGCCTTTCTTACCTCCAAACTCTCCTATTTTAATGTGTTCCAAAATTATAGTTTGAGGTGGGGAGCATGTTTAAAGCATCCAAAATAGCTATTATTTATTGAATATTCAAAATTCTTTGCATGTGTTGATTTAATCCCCACAACAACCCTATTAGGCAGGTGCTATTATTATCCCCATTTTACAGATGAGAAAACTGAGACAAAGAAAAGTTAAATAATTTGCCCAGGATGATACAGCTTACAGATCTGGGATTTAAACCCAGATCTTGGGACCCTGGCTGTCAATAGTGGAAAAGATTGTCTGTTCGTTGTAAGTGAAATTGATGGTGACAATTCTATTAGCAGGTTGTGTGTTCTGAGGTGTTTCTTCCAGCAATGGGGATTTTTTTTTTTTTTTTTTTTGAGATGGAGTCTCATGTTGCCCATGCTGGAGTGCAGTGGCATGCTCTCTGCTCAGTGCAACCTCTGCCTCCCGGGTTCAAGTGATTCTCATGCCTCAGCCTCCTGAGTAGCTGGGATTACAGGCTCACGCCACCATGCTTAGCTAATTTTTGTATTTTTAGTAGAGACAGGGTTTCACCATATTGCCCAGGCTGGTCTTGAACTCCTGACCTCAAGAGATCTGCCTGCCTTGGCCTCCCAAAGTGCTGGGATTACAGGCGTGAGTCACCACGTCTGGCCCCAGTGGGGGTGTCTTTAAGTGATTCAACTATACTCACTTGCCCGGTTTCATTCATGAACAACAACTCATGTTTTTCAGGTGTCTGGCAAACGGTTTAGGTTTCCTTGGGTGATTATGTATAGAAAGAGGCTGATGGCCCTCCCCAGGGCACAGATGACAAGCACCTACAAAGAGCTCTCAAACCAGAGTATCTTGAGGAAGGTAACACCGTACCCCATGGCTCCTAGGGTCTGTCTGTCTGCCTGGACATGAGAAATAAATGAGAATGCCGACACATTACTGAAGTCACAGAGTCCACATTCTAAAAACAATCTACTCTGTGAGGTGCAACAGTTAATAACATGTTAGAGTTCTAGTGGAAAAGAAAATGAAAAACTATCCAAACAGGGTTGCAAGCATGAAACATGTAACAAAAACAGCTTAAAACCTTGTGTCTGGGTGACCACTCTCTGGTTCAATACCCATTTCTGAAATTTCAGTGTCTGTTTCCTCCACTGGACTGTGAGTGGGATCATAGAGAACTTTGCTTCCTCTTACTTGGCACTGGATTCTAGAGCATATTAAGTGCTCTTAATGTTTGTTGGATAAATGAATGGTTAAGAATAGACCAAGCGTGGTGGCTCATGCCTGTAATCCCAGCACTTTGGGAGGCCAAGGCAGGCGATCACCTGAGGTCAGGAGTTCAAGACCAGCCTGGCCAACATGGTGAAACCCCATCTCTACTAAAAATACAAAAATTAGCCAGGCGTGGTGGCATGTGCCTGTAACCCCAGCTACTTGGATGGCTGAGGCAGCAGAATTGCTTGAACCTGGGAGGTGGAGGTTGCAGTGAGCCCAGATCTTGCCACTGTACTCCAGCCTGGGCAACAGTGCGAGACTCCATCTCAAAAACAAAGGATAAAAAAATTATAGGCAAGGGGCAGTTATAGATGGTTTTTTTGAGAAGGATAAAGATACATGCAAATAGATGATTTAAAAGATCAATTAAATTTTCCACAGATAGAAGATGCAGATTACAAAATCTGGCTACAAATTCCACTCATGTGAGTATGCACACCTTGTTGCAATGTGACTTTGCCACCCTACTCTTCAAAAGTAGAGTCTATTTTTCTTAAATGTGGGTTGGCCTGTGACTTGCTTTGGCCAAGAGAATGTGAGAGAAATGATATTGGGTGGAACTCATGAGGCCCTGCAGCTCCATGACCTTGGAATGCTGCCCTGAGACCGCCCTGTAAGGAAACCAGAGCCATCCTCCTGGGGGATGAGAGCCCATGTGGAGGAGAGCAAGGCGGCCCAGCCAACAGCAGTGTCCACTGCCAAGCCTGTCAGGGAAACCACACTGGACCTTCCAGCCCAACCAATCCTTAAATGGACTTGAGTGGCATAAATGAGCATGAGAAAGCCAGGGAAAACCAGCAGAGAACCAGCCCGCCAGCCCACAGACCCATGAGAACTAAGAAACTGCTGCTCTACGAGAGCCCACCAGTTTTGTGGTAGTTTGCTAAAGTTGCTCAACCTCGGTGCTCCAGACATCTTAGGTCAGAGAATTCTGACTGTGGGGGTTGCCCTGCGTACTGTCCAATGTTCAACAGCAGGTTTGGCCTCCTCCCGCCAGATGCAGTAGCACCCCACCCCCTCCTGTCAGCACAATCCAAATGTTTCCAGACATTACCGAATGTCCCCTGGGGGAAAAACACGAGTGACCCAGGAGAGCTTATTGATTTCCCCTTCAAATCCTTGAATAATCAATCGTGAATTTGGGGCAGAGTTGAAAAAAATGTTTTTGCCCCTTGGCCCCTAGACATCTCCCACTGGGTGGTCTGGATGAACTCAGCTGGTGTGTCTGGAACCAACACTGCATTCTCAGATAAACCTGGCCAGTGCTTATGTCCAGGTAGGCAAAAAGCCCTGCCTCTTTTTACGGGATTGCTCAGCTACCCCATGTATTAGCTTCCTAGGGCTGTGTGTAACAAACTACCACAAACTGGATGGCAAAAAGCAACAGAAATTTATTCTTTCACAGTTCTTGTGTCCAAAAAGTCTAAAATCAAGTTGTCGTCAAGCCACGGTCCCTCGAAGGTTCCAGGGAAGACTCTTCTCTTGCCCCTTCCTAGCCTTTGGTGGCTGCTGGCAATTTTTGGCATGTCTCGGCTTGCCATTGCATCACCCCAATCTCTGTCTCTGTCTTCCCACCGCCATTTTTTCTCTGTGTGTGTCTCTGTGGCTCTGTTTTCTCTTTTTAAAAGTATACCAGTCATTGAATTAGGACCCACCCTGTCAGAGGTGTTTGAACCAGAGTGACTCCTTCTTGAATAGGGGCTGGGTAAACTAAGGCTGAGACCTACTGGGCTGCATTCCCAGGAGGTTAGGCATTCTTAGTCACAGGATGAGACAGGAGGTCAGCATAAGATACAGGTCACAAAGACCCTGCTGATAGATCAGGATGCAGTGAAGAAGTAGCCGAAGCCCACGAAAACCAAGATGGCAATGAAAGTGACCTCTGGTCGTCCACATGGCTCATATGCTAATTATAATGTGTTAGGGCTCATATGCTAATTATGATGTGTTAGGGCTCATATGCTAATTATAATGTGTTAGATGCCAAAAGACACTCCCACCAGCACCATGACAGTTTACCAATGCCATGGCAACATTTAGAAGTTACCCTATAGAATCTAAAAAATAGGAGGGACCCTCAGTCCCAGGAAATCTCTGCCCTTTTCCCAGAAAACACATAAATTATACAATTCTTGTTTAGCATGTAATCAATAAATAAGTATACTCAGGCGAGCAGCCTACACCGCTGCTCTGCCATTCTTTTACTTTCTTAATAAACTTGCTCCAAATTCTTTCTTGTGTGAGGTTCAAGAACCCTCTCTTGGGGTCTGGATTGGAACCCCTTTTCCGTAATAATCCAACAACCTAATCCAATATGAACTCCTTCACTAATTATACCTGCAGAAATCCTATTTCTAAACAATGTCGCATTCTGAGGCTCCAGGCAGACATGGATTTGGGGGACACTATTCAACCCTGTATACACTCCATGAGCTGATTGGCTTGTGGTGACTGTGCCGTTCTCCTGCCTCATTGTCCCTGCTCGGCGCTCTATGGACCTGTCCCCAGCCCGGCTGATGCCAGGGCAGAGTTGATGAGAGAGCAGAGGGGCTGCTTTGTCCCGCTTTAGCCTAGGCAGGGGCGGAGCTTTGCTGCTCCTGGTGCGTCCTCCGCCCCCTTCCCCTTCCTTCCACCTCCCTCCTGCTGGCTCTCAGCACAGCCATGTGATTGCAACCATCAAAGGAGTCCTCCCTGCTGAGGAGGGGGTATATCTAAGTGCGGGTTCCTGGACAGATTTTTATCTGTTGCTTTGCTGCCTTTCTTTACATTGTGTTCATAAGAGACCACAATTTCCCATTTGTATACACATCGTTGCAATTTGCTTTCATTATGAGGTAGAAAACATCTATTTGCATTTTCCTCCCCACCCCCCAACTCCTACATCTTTTGGAAAAAAAAAAATTTTTTATTTCAAGCTACAGTGCATACCATAATGTGATTATTGATGTTTCTCTCCCTGGGAATGCCTTCTTGGCTTTCCATTTCTCTTCCCTGCCAAGCACACTTGACCCGTGGTAATGTAAAGGTTGCAACAACAATGATAAATCTCTTCCCCGCCGTCTCACTTGCCTGAAGTGCACTGGTTCATGAGATGAGGACGGCATGAGGAAGAGAATGCAGGGAAGATAGAGAATCAAAAGGTTCATAAATACAACCGCAGGGCTCTTAGCCTCCAAGCAGAACTGCAGATTAGATTTGTTAAACCAAAAAAGCCCTTGGGAAACACAGAAACAAGAGCTTTCAAATATCTAAAAACTCATATTTAATGACCCAAAGACCAAATGTAGGTGAAGAAAAGTACTTTTCTTTGGGCTATGAGCTAATCCAGTGGTTGACGGTATATAGCAGGAAATTTTGAGACTAATATTATAACTAACAACTAACTTTTAATCTTTGAAAGGCATTTGCACAAAATACCATTCATTTTCCTCACCAGCATTTAACATACTGGTATAAGTCAAATCACTTTACAGATGAATGCTTAGGACTTAGAGAGTGTCTCATTTTCAGCAAAACACTGGAATCACCTGGTATTCCGATTTAGTTGGTCAAGAGCGAAGCCCAAGCATCAGTGGGTTTTAAAGGCTCCCAAGGTGATACTAATGGGCAGCTAGAATTCAGAACTACCAGTATAAAAAGTCAGAACTTTCCACGATCATTAGTGCCCAGCATACTTACTGCTAAGCAGCAAAATGTGACCACATCTATTGTAGGGCTCTACCAACATTTCTTGCATTACAACTGAATACTTTTCCTAGTAGACAGGCTATTTTTCAAAATGGCAGCCCAGGAGCTTGGAAAGAGTGGATTCTGTTGTGTCAAATCTTCAATTTTTATGGAAAGCCACTGCCCTGCTGGATCTCAGAGCAGGCAATGGTGATTCCCTGAACCTTCCACAGGGCAAGTTCCCTCCCCAAGTTTCTCCTCCTGCTTTGTATACCTCCTGCTTTGACTTGCCCACCTGCCTCTGGGGATTCCTCATGGGCTCCTTATTCCTCCATTCCTTTATACCCTCATCCTGTACATGGAACATGAAACAGTAACAGCAAATCTCAAATCTTAACACATGTCAAGCTTCTCTTCTGGCTAAAATGTGGGTATAATATTTTGGTTTACTGTGAAACTAAAATTAATCAGGAAATATGTGTTGAGTGCTCAGAGAAAAATAAGCAAGGGTGGGAAACATACAAAGAATTTCAGTGTGTAGATCCTCAAGGATCTTACCAGGGTAGGCAAACTATAGCCCACAGGCCAAATGTGGTCCCTCACCTGTTTTTGTAAATAAAGTTTTATTGGTACACAACTATGTTATTTTTTTTTAAGCATATTATCTATGACAGACCTGAATAGTTGTGGCCTACTTTTGCATCTGGCCTGCAAAGGCTAAAATACTTACTATCTGGCCCCTTTTAGAAAAATGTTTGCTAACATCCATCTAGATAAACCAACCACAAAAACAATAGAGAAAGGGAGAGACATAGATAGATGTCCCCATCCATCCTTTTAACAAATATTTATGTTGCAGGCACTGTGCCAGGCTGTAGGGGATGTTTGTGTGAATCAGAGAGGACTCCTGCCCCCTGTGAGGCCCATAGTCTACTGAACTTGTCATCAATCCTGAGCAATTAATAACCACCAAAAGGGAGGCCTGTGCAACAAGATCAAAGGAGAAGAGAATGTTTGAGGCTGGACAAACCCATGGGTAACTAGAATCTCACCTGTGAACCTTACAGGTGGTTTCTAACCTGAATGGGATAAAGACGAGGAAGGGGAGACCTCAACAAGGTTGGAATGAAGAAGTGGGAAAGTCCGGGTCATGGTCAAGCGCCAGCAAATGCCAATCTGGCTGTCTCCCAAGTATACTGGAGTGGTAAGGGGAAGAATGGCTTTCTTTGTTCACCACTGATCGTCCATACCAGAGTTGATGTTTTGTAAGGGTGTGGACAGTGTTTGTGTTACTTACCTCCATCTCTAGCGTTAAGCAAAATGCTTGGCATATGTAGGTGCCTGAAGAATGTTATCTAAAGAATTAAAGAATAGATGAGTAATGGGTATCTTAAATGTTAGGCTAGATATGCTGTAAATCAGATAAGCATTTCAACTGTGGTAAAATGATCTCTGATGTTTATTATTTATTTACATATTTACTTATTTTTGTGACAGGATTTCACTCTTTTACCCAAGCTGGAGTGCAGTGGTGCAATCATAGCTCACTGCAGCCTCAAACTCCTGGGCTCAAGCAATTCTTCCACCCTGGCCTCTCAAGTAACTGGGACTACAGGCATGAGCCACCATGCCCAGCTAATTTTTCAATTTTTTTGTAGAGATGAAGTCTCACTATGTTGCCCAGGCTTGTCTCAAACTCCTGGCCTCAAGCAATCCACCTGCCTCACCCTCCCAAAGTGCTGAGATTGCAGGCATGAGCCACCACCACGCTCAGCCTGTTACTTTAAACAAAGGACTAGATGGGAGATAAGAAAGCTTTTGTGTTCATGAGCAACTCCTCTACAATGAAACTTCTACAAGCATTACATTCTTTAACTCTCTCTGTCATCCTTTTGTTTTATAGATGATGAAATTGAGTTTCAGAGAGGTTAAGCAACTGGCCAAGGTCATACAGCAAGAAAATGGCAGATCTGGAACTCAACAAGTCTTTTTTTAAATCTCAGACTCAAGGCTATCAGCACACTCCCATGCCTACCAGTCATTTTCATACCATGCTTTGAAGAACCCTCAGGCTCCTCAGAGCCCCATAATGGCACTGTGACCAATTTAGTAGCATTGAGGATCAAAAGCACAGATGCCCTACCCAGCTTCACCCAGAGCAGTTCTCATTTTCTCTCCTTTACTTATTGAGTTTCCTGGTTTTATCCAAACAAAAGCTCTTGGAGGAACAAAAAAAATTCGAAATCACTGTACTGGACCGTACTACTTCCTAAAATAAAGCCAGGGGATATGGTTTCTAGCCTGAACTCCACCACCAAGGTGCTGTGGGATCATAGCCACTTCTCCTTCTTCCTATCCATGGAAGTTTGGACAACAATGCTGAGATCCTATCACACTTTCTTCACTTTCCAGAGAGATCAAGATGAAATGAAAAAGCTTATTTAATGGATGGCAATGGCTGGATCACCTTGAATAAAATTCTAGATAAAGCTTAACTTCATTGACAGCAGCAAATTAGGGGAGTATAATTAGTTACTGAGCAGAGCTCAGGACATCGTCATTGCTGGGTGCTTTGGCTGATGCCTGCCAAGCATCTAAAATTAGGACTCTAGAAGCAAATATGAGCCAATCTTTAGGCCTTACCTCATAGTAATCAGCACATGACAGAATATAGGGATATTAGTAAACAAACAGCCCACAGGGATATAACCACTTACCAAGAGAGATGTAACACATGAATATACTGATTCTCAAAGAATTCATAGTTGGAAACAATGCCACTCCCATCAATGGCCTGACCATTCTTATACCAAGTTACCTCTGGCTTGGGCTGACCTGACAATAAAGAAAGAAAAATATCCTTATTAGTTTAGGTATTTTTAGGAAAAAAAAAAACCATAAAGCTATGAACAAGGATGGACAGTAAGCGACAGGGATGAGGATGATGGATTACATTAGGTGAGGAATTGAAAGGGCTTCTTCTTGCTGATACAAATAAACACATAATTCAGCAGACACTATTGAGCATGTTATGTACCTAAGATGGTGCTGTGCTGATGGGTGGGATACAAAATGAAAAATGCTACCCCTAATCTCAACATGCTATTAAGAAAAATTTTCCAATACTTGGAAATAAGGCAAAGATATGAATACTATCTTTTTTCAATGTCATATGAAGACAAAGGCCCATCCAAGCATGATCTTGGGTCATATACTTTGTTTCACTCAATAACTACTGATTTAAAGTGAAGTTATATGTTAATTTGTAGGTTTTTGTCCAATAGAAATGCAAATAATTTCCATCTAGGAGAAAAGATAACCCTATAAGCTATTGTTTATTGCTCTGTAGGACATTAACCAGTGCTACACCTAACCCAGCAGTTTTACCCCAACATTCCTTTATTAAATTGCCTATACATACCTAGCTCCTCAAACTTTAATAGTTTCTGGTTTCTTCTCTAATTAATGAGTTGAATAAAATCTTTAAAATGTGTATTTCATATTTGCATGGGAATCACTTTACCTTTTTGAAAATTATACTTTAATAGTGCTCAAAGTTAGTGCATTAGTTATGGCACAAAAGAGAGGAGAACAAAGTAGATTTGCAAATGCCACTTTCTTCCTGAGGATGAAGAGTTTGGAATGTGGGCTTCCCAGACTGACGCTATGCATATGTTACTGATATCATCACAGAAATTGACCTACACTTTCTCCCTTAGAAGAGATTCATCCTTCCCTGGTGTTCATTAATGGGATGTGATGTTAATGGGCTAATCTGGTAAAACCTCCAGGAATTTCATCCACCCCTTGGGATTTTTCCCTCTTGTTACAGAGCAGGAAGGTTTCCATTGTGTTCCAAAGAGCTTTCTCATTAGCCTTCATGTCACTGAAAATATGTCAAAATATGCCATATGCACAGGAAGGAAAGCCTGGTATTTGGAAACAATACACCATTCTTAATCTGTCTTAGGAGGATTCTTTTATTTCTGCCTTATTTATTGCATGATTTTTGGCGAGCAACTCCAGAGACCACTAAGATGAGAACCCCATGTTCTGGCCGGTCATGGTGGCTCACGCCTGTAATCCCAGCACTTTGGGAGGCCGAGGCAGGTGGGTGAATCACTTAAGTCTAGGCGTTTAAGACCAGTCTGGGCCACATGGCAAAACCTCATCTCTAGAAAAAATACAAAAGTTATTTGGGTGTGGTGGTGTGCACCTATAGTCTCAGCTACCTGGGAGGCTAAGAGAGGAGGATGATCCGAGCCTGTGTGGTCGAGGCTGCAGTGAGCCATAATCATGATTGTGCCACTGCACTCCAGCCTGGACAACAGAGTGAGACCTTGTCTCAAAAAAAAAAAAAAAAAGAAAAGAAAGAAAGAAAAGAAATAAAGGAACTCCATAGAAAGAGGAAAGACAAAAGAAGTACAGAGGGAAGAAAAAGTTCGTTAGACCCGCACCTGCACCATGAGCAGGACCTGAAAACGCTGAGTCCCCCTCCCTCCCTCCCTCCCTGTGTCTCCCAGCTAGGCTGCCGCTGTGCTCATGCCATGAATGTGCTTTTTTGGCAACTGTGGATTTTTCCTCCCTGCCTTCTCCTTCAGGTGAACGCCTGAGTAGTGACCCCGGGGCTTGGAATAGATAGACCTGCATGCAAGGATAAATCCTCCAGCAGCTGCATGGCTGAGCCTCTTACAGGCATTTGCCTATAAAAAGACACCGAAAAATGGGCTTCCCTGAAAAACCATCAAGGGATTTCTGATCATAATTCATTTCTGCCTGTTCTTGTCAACCCTGTGTCCTCCTTTAAGACTGTTTCATCACACTTCTTTATAGGAAGCAGTTAATTCCTCCTTTTTGTGGGTATGTGGCTGTTTTGAAGAAAATATATAAAATGTTCATGAGCTGAGCCTGGGAACTCTTGGATTCCAGTTTTTCATTCAGGCTGATGAGGGCTGATTGATTTCCCCCAGTTTCCTAATGGCTGACTGTTTTTTTCCCCTGTGCAGTATAGATCTGAACAATCGGCCAGAAATGAGACTTGCATAGGGAAGTGGTATCTGGTATCTTGTGGGTGGTTCTCTTTTCTCCTGCCACTTGCTGGAAACCTCACCTGAAAGTCCTCCCCTTGTTTTTGGAACCTACTGTGGGTCATATATTGAGAGCCATCTCCTAAACATTTCAGAAGTATCTGGGCGAGGGGACCACAGCCAAGTTCAGGGCGTGTCCAAACACACGAGGGCTGTGCTCTGAAGAATCAAGGTCAGCTTGCACCGTTCTGTCTGTCTGAATGACGATGGACCATCACAGAGACAGAAGCCTGGGCTTGGAGCGGCTGAGCGCACAGTTCTACACTGCAGCTCCAGGCTGAAATCGAGGTTTTATGACGACTTGTGCTAGCGAAAGGCAGCCATTTCTGAGGCTCATCCCTCTCCTCTCTGGACTTAGAAAAATGGGATCAGAGACCAACCTGGCCAACATAGCGAAACCCCATTCTACTAAAAATACAAAAATGAGCTGGGCATGGTGGTGTGCATCTGGAATCCCAGCCACTTGGGAGGCTGAGGCATGAGAATCACTTGAACCTGGGAGGTGGAGCTTGCAGTGAGCTGAGATTGTGCCAGCCTGGGCAACAGAGCAAGAGAGACCCTATCTCAAAAAAAAAAAAAAAAAAAAGAGCAAGGGAGAAGAGGTTTCTGTCTGCCCTGAAGAAACACCACTGGCGCCTTCATGTTTTCAAGGGTAGAGACATAATCCAAAAAAGAAAAGAGAACCACCCATGAGGTACAAGATATCACTTCCCTACCCAATTGTTTTAGTTTATGTTCTTTTAATGATAAATCCTTTTACCATTGGGAGTACCCATACTTGATCAATTCTGAGTTCTTTATTCACCAATCCAGGGGGAATCCCAGTCCCCTGCTTTTTCTCCATTGGTCACCCGTTGCCTCCATTTTAAGATTTTCACTTCTTATTAGCATCCCTGAAGAAGGCGTGCAGAGGAGAGACTAATTTAGCCAGTTTTAAGTTATCAGTTAGGGCCAGGCGCGGTGGCTCATGCCTGTAATTCCAGCACTTTGAGAGGCCAAGGCAGGCAGATCATGAGGTCAAGAGATCGAGACCATCCTGGCCAACGTGGTGAAACCCCCCAGCCGTCTCTATTAAAAATATAAAAATTAGCCAGGTGAGCCAGACGCAGTGGCTCACGCCTATAATCCCAGCAGGTCAGGAGTTCGAGACCAGCATGGTGAAACCCCATCTCTACTAAAATACAAAAATTAGCCGGGTGTAGTGGCGGGTGCCTGTAATCTCAGCTACTTGGGAGGCTGAGGTGGGAGAATTGCTTGAAACCAAGAGGCAGAGGTTGCAGTGAGCCGAGATCGTGCCATTGCACTCCAGCCTGGCAATACAGCAAGACTCTGTCTCAAAATAAAATAAAAATAAAAAAATTAGCCAGGTGCAGTGGCGTGTGCCTATATTCCCAGCTACTCAGGAGGTTGAGGCAGGAGAATAGCTTGAACCCGGGAGGCAGGGGTGGCAGTGAGCCGAGATCACACCACTGCACTCCACCTCGGGGGAAAAAAAAAAGCCCCACCCCCAAAAAAAAAAAAAAAAAAAATCAATTAAAGAATAACAGAAGAGTTCCATCAATTTACTGAAAAGAAGTGATTCATGCCATTCCTCTGTGCTCCATGAATTTAAACTATGGCTAAGGACACCCAAGAAAGAAAGAAAATTAAGAGTGGATTATCTGAAAAAAATAACCAGTGTGAGAGTTGCCTAACCCAGAACCACAAGGTGAAGTAAAGATCACTAAATCATGTCCAGGAAGTCACTCAAAGAAATCTTTTAGAAACAAATCATAGAGGATGGAATTGCTTCATTGATTACACAGAAAAAAAAAAAACTTCCAAGGTAATTTTCCCAAATGATGTTTTAGTAATGCTTTTGTGAGCCAAGAAACCTGGTATGCAGGGAGATTTTAGGGGGTGATTAGCTAGTCTAGAGATGGTTACCAGATATTATGCAGCGAAGCACAGCGTCTGACTTCTCAGGAACCTTCTGGGAAAGCAATGTAGATAAAAAACACAGCGGGGGCCTCTGGGGCCCTTTGGAGTCTGTCATCCTTTCATGCCGCATGAATCTGAAAAAAAAAGTCCCAGACATCACCATTTGTTCTGGGATTTCTCTGGCCTTCTTAGGAATTCCAGAAACCACAGGGTGCCGCCCTGGCAGCTCACTGCATGCTGGCAGGTGGGCAGACTGAAGGTCTTTGGGCAGCCTTTCCAGGCCGTGGTGCTGCTGGTAGGTGGGCTGGATCCTTCTGTATTTTGGGGATGTCCTGTGCATTATAGGACATTTAGCCGCATCCCTGGCCTCTACCCACCAGATGCCAATAGCACCCCCACCCCTCCATGTGTGACAATCAAAATGTCTGCAGACACTGCATGGGGATCGGGGGGTGCCCTGATTGAGAACCACGAATCCTATTGTCCTAGGCAGATCCCAGGGTAGCCAGAGCTCCAGTGGAGAGGGAAGCATCCCATGAGGCTATGGTTAGTGCCACCTCCTCTCATTCCTCTTCCTTTCTCTTCTTAAAGTGTCTTCATACTATGCTCAGAAAAGTGTGTATATGTCTTTGCCTCCAAAAAACATGTCAGTTGTGTCGAAATGATGTCCAGGGAGGAGATAGTTTGAAATTAGGATATGACTGCTCCTTCTGAGCACCAGGTGGGTGCCCTAGGGGAAGGCAGGCACTAAACCCTTGATTAGTCACCAGATATATTATTTCACTTTATCTCTTTGAAGCTACTTAAAGGATAGTTACTAATGTCTCCTACATTTTACAGAGGCGGAACCTGAGACTCAGTGAGGTTCAACAACTTGCTCAAGATCACACAGCTCAAGCAGCAGCCGCCTTGGGGCTGTCCTTCAGGGCTGTGCAGCCTGACACTTTCAATGTGTAAGACACCACTGGAGCTTTGCAGGGCACAGCTTGCACAAGTATGAGCCTGCCCTGAGGGCGCAGGTTGGTCTGAATCCAGAGAACCCTTTCCTTTCCACGCTACCGCTACCGGCAGATACAAGCTGGCTCCACTTGGCCAGACCTCTCCTTTGTGGAGCCCTGAGTTTAGAAAGGGCATTTAGCTCTGTCTATGCAGTAGCGTCCACTTCTTCACAATGGCAGGCTGTTCTCCCACACCACAGAGCTCAGAGAAAGAAAAGAACCACACTGCAGTGTGGTTAGCCTGAACAGGGAAGGGGCGATTAGGAACTGCAAATCCTGAATCCAGGGATGCTGAGGGTCCCAAAGCAGACACCTGAGCTAAGCTCTTGGTAGGAGAGGCCAAATTAAAGCAGCCACAGCTGTATTGCCAAAGGGACACTCCTTTCCGTATGAGTGTCGGTAGCAGCTTCTTACCCATTTAGAAACAGTTCCTCCCTATTTCTTCCCACTTTTCCAGATTGTCTCAGATACCCTGAGAGACGAGTTGTCAGAGACAAGTTCCCTGAGGACAGTTCAAGGTCTCACCAACACCTAAAAAATCTCCTGATGAGCAGAAGTGAGTAGAGGGAGAAGGAACCTGAGTTCAGGGCCAATGATGTTTGAGGACCCTTGCCGTAGTAGCAGGATGAGCAACATAATTTGCAGGGCCCGGTTCAAGATGAAAATGAGGGGTTCTTTGTGCAAACAGGATTAAGGATTTTAAGATGGTGACAGCAGAGCATTAAACCAAAGATGGCACCCGGCCCGGCGCACCGGCTCACGCCTGTCATCCCAGCACTTTGGGAGGCTGAGGCGGGTGGATCACAAGGTCAGGAGTTCAAGACCATCCTGGCCAACATGGTGAAACCCTGTCTCTACTGAAAACACAAAAATTAGCTGGGCATGGTGACTCATTCCTGTAATCCCAGCTACTCAGGAGGCTAAGGCAGGAGAATTGCTTGAACTGGGATCTGGGAGGCAGAGGTTGCAGTGAACCGAGATCACGCCACTGCACTCCAGCCTGGGTGACAGAGCGAAACTCCATCTCAAAAAATAAGAATTATAAAACTAAAATAAAAAGACAGCACCCTTCTGGGCTCAGAGCCCTGTGTGAAGACACAGATCTTGGCCCATGAGGCCCACCTCGCTTGGTGGATGCTACCCTTGGAGCATTGCGCTCACACATGCCTCTAGTGCTTTCTTTTGAGATCACTCCTGCTGCTTTAGAAGTTCCCACAGCATTTCCTTAATCTCAGGATGTTCTGTTTAGAAATATGGTGTGAACTGTATTTCCCAAAAAGCATTCCCAAACTGCCCCTCCATAAAGCACCTACACTCTGTAAATATCAGGGTTAAAAAATAAATTAATTAAGGGGAATACACTGCCTTCCCTTCCTCAGGGAGAGTGTGTGCAGGAAGCAATTTCATGCTTAAACCTGAAGTTAAATTAATTCACATGATGGGTGGAAAGAGCCGTAAGGTTGAAGAAGTGATATGGTAGCATTGAAAAGAGAGAAAACTGCTTGGGCGTGGGGCAGAACACATGAGATGGGAGAGAGGTTTGAGAGACATACCTGCTGTGACAGGTGTGAAAGACTGAGCAAGAGAGGCTGAACTGAAGATTTTTCAGAAACTATGCATTGTGATTGTGAATTGGGTCCTTTTGACATTCTTTAACAAATGACTTACATTTCCAATTATTTTTGGTTATAGAACTTCTTAAATGTAGCTGTGCGGAGGCTGGATGACATGGGGCTCTGGTTAATACATGTGGTATTTCAGAGCATAGTAAGCCCCTCTCAGCATAATGGCAAATTAGTTGCACAGCACAGGAAGAAAATTCATCTCTTAGATAGCAAATAGATACCTCCATTCCAGAGTAGGTTACGAGTACATTTGGTGGTTAAGCAATGGATATCAACTGGTATTTTTTAAAAACCAGATTTAACAACAGCCCAAGGCTGGTCTTGAACTCCTGGGCTCAAGCCATCCTCCCACCTCAGCCTCTTGAGTAGCAGGGACTAGAGGCTTGAGCCTCCATGCCCAGCTCTTTTACAGCCTTAATGAGATATAATTACCATGCCATACACAATTTACTCATTTAAGGTGTACAATTCAATGGCTTTCACTATATTCAGAATTGTGCAACCATCACCACAATCCATTTTAGAGCATTCTCATTACCCTAGAAAGAATTCCTACACCCCTTTTACCTCCTCATCTCCCCATTTCCACTGCCCCAACACACACAGCCAGAGGAAATCACTAATCTACTTTCTATCTTTATGTATTTGTCTATTATGGATTTTTTTTTTTTTTGTAGAGACAGGGTCTCACTACATTGCCCAGGCTGGTCTTGAATGCCTGGGCTCAAGCAGTCCTCCCACTTGGCTTCCCAAAATGCTAGGATTTAGGCAGAAGACACAGAGTCTGGCCTATTCTGGACATTTTATATAAATAGAAGTTTTCACTTAACACAATGTTTTTGAGGTTTGACCATGTTGTCACCTGTATCAGTACTTCATTCCTTTTTGTGGCCAATCAGCAATGCTTTTTAGAAGCAACTGTTGAGACAGAGGGATGACTACCCCACTCTTCATATTCCTAGGGAAGTTACTCAGATGGAGGGGGCAGTGGGGGGCAGGGCAGCTCTCATAGCAGGAAAACACCCTCCTGACCAGGAGGCCCCATAAAACTGTGAACACAATGCAGGCTTTGCCACCTGCCAGGAACAAATCTACATCCAGCTCTGCCAATTATAAGGCAAGGCATTGAGCTTACCTTCTCATCTGTAAAAGGAGGGAATGATAATAGTCTAAGGATTAGAATAATGTATGTCAACTGCCTTGTAAATATCTGTTACATAATTAGTTTTCATAATGGTAATCAGCGTAGTATAAGGAAAGAGTTCACTTGTTTCATCAGTTTCCTTTTCTGCTGTGGGTTACCACAATGATTCTTTTTTAAAGTGATATACCAACTAATGTGTAAAAATGTCTCTGGGTGTAATTCTCACCTGCAATAGTAATTTACAGGACATGACCTTCCATTCTCATTCCTGGAGATAACTGCTGTGAATGGAGAAGGAGGAAAGGATAAATCCAGCTGTCAAGAGCTGGGCTGACGTTGAGGAGCTTCTGTGTCATCTGTAACTCCTCCCCAGGTGATGACTTCCTGACAGTGTTGTCCCACATGTGAAAATACTGACAAACACACACTATTTGACTCACATAGTCAGTTTAGTGACCACGTATCTGAGCCACAGAGCACTGACTGTACTCTGGAGAGGAAAAGGACAGTTAAGTCAGGCTGTGGCTCGTGTTTCGTGGCTTCTCTGAAGGTGAGAACCCTTGATGACAGATTTATCATTCTCTGCTAGAGATGAACAATCAATATTGAATTATTGGTATTAGTGGAGGAGTTTGTGGTAGGCTTCACAGATTACCTTGGAAAAACAATGTGTTAGTTGGAAAGAATGCTGGATTTGCCTTTTTTCTTTTCTTTTTTGCTGTGTGGTTATGGTGTTACGATATATCTGTATATTTATTGGTTCCCATCCACAGTTCCTGGCTCCTAACTCCCGTAGTCCTTGTTATAATGCTGGGGCACTGTTGGCCTCGGGAAACAGAATCTCTCCCTCTGAGCTTCTATCCTTCTTTACCTGTCCAAGGCAGGACTCTGTGGTCAAAAGGCCCTTATTCCAAAAGACCCTCATTCCTGCCTCGTACTCTAGAGGAAAGAATGCCACGCAGAGAAAAGAATGCCAAGAAAAGTCTGAACAGATAGGCCTTGCTGGGTTCAGATCAGGGGCTTTTTGTCCAATCACATTTCTGCATGGTTGTCAATCGTGCCTATTAGCGAAGCCTCCATAAAAACCCAAAAGGACAGGGTTTGGGGAGCTTCCAGAGAGCTGAACGTGTGGAGGCCGATAGGAGGTGACGAACTCATCCACACACTGGGAGGGTGGCACATCCCAACTCCATGGGGACAGAAGCTCCTGCAAATTGCCTATGCATCTCTGCATCTGGCTGTTTACTTGTATCCTTAAAATAAGCTTTGTAATAAACCAGTAAATGTGTTTCCCTGAGTTCTGTGAGCTACTCTAGCAAATTAACCCCAAGAGGTGCTCACGGGAACCCCAACTTGAAGCCAGTCAGTCAGAAGTTCCGGAAGCCTTGACTTGCAGCTGGTGTTCCGGGGGCTTAGGGGGTGGATGAGGAGCAGCCTTGGGGACTGGGCCCACAACCTGTGGGATCTGACACTATCTCCAGGTAGACAGTGTCGGAACTGAATCCGAGAACGCTCCACCGGTGTCTGCAGCTTGGCGTATGGGGCAAATTCACCACAACTTTGGTCACAGAAGTCTTCCTCTTCCTCTGTGTTGATGATTGTTGTTGTGGTGGTGGGAGAGCAGAGAAAAAACAGTTTGAGAGAGATTTTCCCTAAACAGTGGATCGTGGCAAGTTTCTTTTTATTTGTATTTGAATTTATTTATTTATTTATTGAGAGAGAGTCTCACTATGTCGCCCAGGCTAGAGTGCAATGGCACAATCTCAGCTCACTGCATCCTCCGCCTCCCGGATTCAAGTGATTCTCCTGCCTCAGCCTCCTGAGTAGCTGGGATTACAGGTGTGCACCACCACGCCTTAATTTTTGTATTTTTAGTAGAGACAGGGTTTCACCATTGTTGGCCAGGCTGGTCTCAAACTCCTGGCCTCAAGTGATCTGCCCACCTCGGCCTCCCAGAGTCCTGGGATTTATCATTCTCTGCACAGGCATGAGCCGCTGTGCCCAGCCAACTTCTTTCTTTTTAAAAATTTTCTTTACCTTTAATTATACTGATCCTAAGTGGATACATTTATGTTCTCAAAAATACATATAAAGGTAAAGTCTTCCAGAGGCATCATCTCTCCATCTCAGTTCTCTACCAAGAGGAAGGATCTGGTATCCTTTTAGGCATTTTTTTCTATTCATTACACATATAATCATCTAAATATATGATAATTTTGTTGTATGTATGGCATGAATGGTATATATGTATGTTGGTATGTATGGTACCTACTTTGTTGGCAACTGGCTTATTTTGCTTAATAATAAGTTTTGGCAATCTTACAGTGTCAACCCAATCCATAAGGCTCTCTATCAGTTTTTGAAAGCTGCTAAGTATTAGTATTCCATAGTATGGCAATATCCCACTTAACCCATCTGCTCTTGTATTGATGTATAGCTTGGCTGGAGTGTTTTAGACTTCCAATGACATCCTAGTACATGCTTCCTTAGACACATAACTGGTCTCTAGCCTAAATGCCAAGAAATAGAATTACCAGAGAGAAGACTATTCACA